>NC_085873.1:28164657-28184657 GCF_034702125.1 Engraulis encrasicolus
GAGAGAGAGAACATGCGTGCTTGTGTGCACACTTGTGTCTGTGTGTGCTTCTGTGTATGTGTGTGTGTGTGTGTGTGTGTGTGAGTATGTGTATGTGTGTGTGTATGTGTGTGTGAGTGTGAATAATGCATGTGTAGGTGTGCAGCACATTTGAATTGGTCACTTCAGGAGAATATCCTGCTGCATGTGATGTGTGTGAGTCACTTATTTTTTATTTCCTTCTAATTGTCCTGGCCACCACAGACGGTCACGTAGGACACTGCCAGATCACTGGATGGTTGTGTTTTGGATCCCTGTTTGCTGAAAACACTATATCATTAATTTCATACCCCCAGACCTTTAGCACCCGCCCCCCAAAATGTCTGTGCACGGAACTGTATCTTTGTATGCAAAATTGGATATTTATCCAACAAATAAAGACATGCAATACATTAAAGTAATTTATTATTAAAAACAAAGTCTGTTACAATTTTTATCAGTTTAAATCAGCCTATGCTATTGGAGTAAGTTGACTTTCAACTCTCAATTTCTATAACTCTATCTGGAGTTACTTTAATCTGGGATATTAGCACTCTAATTTTGAGTGAAAAATTGCGTTACCAGCGTTGTGTTGTCTCACCTAATCTTTCTCGCCAGACACACCTGTGACACATCTGGCAGAGCAGCCCCTGGTGGAGCTGAGAGGAACTACACCGGTTTGGCCAGGGCAGGCCTGGGCCAGGCTAAACATGTGACCTAGTGATCTGGACGTGGCCTACGTGGCAATCCGTGATACCACTGTCTATGACTAACAGTGTTGGGTAATCAGGCTGCAGAAGTTTCTCTATTGCACCCACTGTTTATTTATACCATTGATTAATTAAGGGACACTGTGCAGGAAATGGTCAAAAAGGGTACTGCAACTATGCTGCTCATTGAAACTGGGCTGCCAATTGCCAAATTTGATCTTTACATGAAAGTTTTCTAAGTAATAAACAAATATTTTCTAGTATGGTCCAAGTACAGTCATTTTTGCAGCTAAAAATGGCTATTTTTGGAAATTCAAAATGGCGGACCATGGAGAAGATCCCCCTTTTCATGCATGAAAAGTGCAATTTTCCCAGTCATAATGAATACTTAGAATTTGATGGTGGTGGTAAATATTCATGAAAAAGGTAACATTTGTGAATGGGCATCATGAATTCTGGAAATAAACAATGAAAAATCTCACACAGTGCACCTTTAAAGCCCCTGCAGCTCCAGCGGGGGAACTACACAGGTCTGGCTAGAAACACTGGGTGAAACAACACAACGCTGGTAATGCAAATATTCAAACACAGTCAAAGATAATAGGGTGGTAGTATCCCAGAGCAAGCTTACATAACTCTAGATAAGAGTATTTTGCACATGGGAGAGAATCAAATTGGGAGAGAATGAAATTGCTCTAACAGTGGAGTAAAAAAGTGGAGTCAAATAGTGTCAGTGCAACTACAGCTACAACGAGAGGATTTCTTCACACTCTGGTCTTGATATTAGAGTAGAACTGTAGAACAGTTGAAGTGACTCTGACAATGTTGCGCTGACCACGGAGTAAAAGTTTCACTGTTTTCGAGTGGGACCAAATGTTATCCAAAATGGAGTTCATTTCGACTCAAAAGTTATACTGAAACCCCTTTTTTTCTTTACTGTGGACACAGTTGTCAGTCTGTGAGGTGAACCCTTCTGTAGGTATCCTATTGCTGCACTGCCACCTGCTGCTGAGTCAATGGTCAGTTGTGGCAAGCAAATCTTTGCCATGAGTGCAGAAACACCCTATTGATCACTTATTGTTACCAGTCCATCACTGTTACTTGTCTTGTCTTGCACTTTGTGTCAGTCTGTAAAATGTCAGTCTTGTGTATGTCTATGTCCTGGCATGGTATAGAGAGAAAACGTAATTTCATTTTCCTTGTATGACTTGTGCGTATGAAGAAAGTGACAATAAAAGCTGACTTTATGACTTGACTTGAACACAGCCATACTAAAAATACAGTGTTAATTCAACACTATTTTGAGAATATACGGTCCCAATCGATGTTGTCTTAATTCAGCTCATTGAGAGTTGAAGTAACAGTGAGTTGAACTGTTTTACAGATTGTGAGGTGTCACAGTGTTAACCCAACACTCAAAGAATTGAACTTAAAGCTTAAACTGGACAAGATCACATATTCTCAGAATATTAATTAACATTGCATTTTGTTCCTATTGTGTAGTCGCACTCCCATTATGGCACTGAGATCACATGGTGTATCCCAGCACACAGTGCACATTCAACTCACTTTCAACCCATCACATGCAACCTTTATATCTTTGTATCATTATCATTATACCTTTATATCATTCATATTAACCCTTACAATAGCTAAAGAATGCTAAACTGTGCCCAAACCAAACCAATCCCCAAACCTAACCTGTCAGTGAGGAAATGTTTTCGCACTTTTACTTTTACCGGTAACAACAAAACTACCCCAGCAAATGTGGTCAAAACATGTGGGGTCCAAGATTTGGGCCCCACATGGAGTGAGGGCCCCAGCATGTGGGTGTGCTCCAATAGCAGTGGCCTCATGAAATAGGGTTGGTGTAGTTGTACACACACACACACACACACACACACACACACACACACACACACACACACACACACACACACACACACACACACACACACACACACACACACACACACACACACACACACACACACACACACACACACGCAGAGAGAGTTTCATGTTGGGCCTTTCTTTGCTTTTCCAAGTCTGGGACTTACCATTTTACTGCAGCCTATGAATATGCCCTACCTCAAAATAACAAACTGAGGAGGAGAAGAACAAAACATCAACAAGAAGCAACAAGAATAGCATTTATGATGAAGAATATGCTACTGTGTTCTAAAGAACCAATGAAAAAAAAAGCCCTCACAATATGTCAGAGCGCCATTGGATGCCATTGGTGGTCTACACGTCACACACTGTCCATTGAACATTCACTTGTTTCCATTGCAGTGCCTTTGTCCAGCTAGGTAAACCCTGGATGGGCACACAACAAAAAAACATACAGGCTCCCAGATGGTTGTTGAATATGATCCGTTCCTAACTATAGTTGCCCAGTATTGCTAGTGCTAGAAGGTGGAAGTGTTGGGTGGAAATGGGTGCTTCATGTATGATGTCAAATGATCCGGGCCCTACATTGTCAGGCCCCATGGTCTTGAATGGGGGATTCAGTGTGCTAGGCCTGGGTGGGTGACAGACACATGCTAGCTAGGTTTGTGGGATGTGCACGCCAAGCCTGAGGAGAAGAACGTTGGACCATAGCAAGTCGGGATGGTGCTTCAGAGATCTGAGGAGGGAAGACACTGACGGATGAAAAACAAAAGCGCGTGTACACACACACAACATGGTGAGTGTTTGTCTGGGGACGGATGTGGAACTAGTGTGTGATTCATCGTAAGGGTCATGGCTCGGATGTGCGTATGTGTGTGTGTGTGCGCTTGGGAGTGTGTGAGGAGTTGACAGTATCTGTATGACTTCCCTTTTCTGTTGAAGCGGGTTGATTTCATGATCTGATGCATGTTTCATTTCACTTGCACTCAAGACTAAGTTACGCTATACTGACGTGTGTACGGGTCAAGTCAAGTCTGTCTATGACTATATACTGATGTGTGTACATGTCAAGTCAAGTCTGTAAGTGAAGTGTTGACACCTCTATTCCAGAGGAATGCATGTCCTGCCACTGGCAGCTATGGTACCAGCTAATGTATTTTCTCAACAGTTTTGCCTGTAATTTGTGATTACATTGCCTGTGGCTACCGTGTGTACTGTAGTTGAGGCTTAAGACAGGACATTTTCAATGTTTAAATCCATTTGTTTATTCATGACGTGTTTTTGCAATGGTTTGAGGGGCAAATCGCTCTTGCTGAGATGGTGGGATTAAATGAGTTAAGCATCGCTCCCTCAACAATTTGTTGGAAATATGTGGTTACAGTTCGGTATATTTTCTGAATGTGCAGTTCAGAGACAGACAGACATATGTAAATGGTAAAAATAAACAGCTGGGTCAATGATGGTTCTTTAGTAACATATGTCAGGTTGTACACTGTCAGTTAAACCTTAAAGAGTAAGTTGCCTTGCTGCCTTAAATTTGTAAGTGAACTCAACTTGAGGCTTTGATTTCTGAGTTGACACAAATATAAGCCTTGAATTGAGGTAACTTACAAACTTAAGGCCGCATGGAAACTTTCTTTTTAAAGTTTAACTGGCTTGCAGTGTTTTACGGTGTACAACCATTGCTAACAAATTAATGAATAAGTGGCAATTAATGTGCAAGCAGTGAATATGCTTCTTATATAATCCAGTAAAATCAACAGCAGCAACAACAACAACAACAACAAAAACATTTAATAGTGCAATTAGCCAATGGTTCCATTAGCTGTGGCTATACACCACCCTGACGTTTGCCACCAAAAAACGTCATTGACCCAGCTGTTAGTGTCAGGTGACCTTCTGGATTAGTTTAGGAGGCCCTGGCTGTGTGACCAAGGCATTCAGTGCACACTCTGCATTGTCCCACTCTGACAAACACCGCCGCACTCATGCACACTAAATACACGGTAATGTGCCTATGTGTCTCCCATACTGAGGAACAGAGAGAGAGGGGTCTCATCCCCCATGTCCCCTATATACTTTCCTCTTATCTTAGTATTTTTCTGATATTTCTGATATTTATTATATTTTTTTGATTATTTGACTTGATCATTGGTTTTCAGTGGTTTAAAATTAGTGTGATTGAAAGTGTGATGCCAGATATTTTTAATTTGCATCATTATTTCTCAATATTTCTCACATGATTATTTGATGACTTAAATGGTTTGATTACAAGCAGTTTTGTTTGAGTGTAATCCATTTGAGGGTAATCCATCTTAACTACTTTTTCATCCGCGTAGATTTTATGGCAGATAATTTATTAATTGTCACTCCAATGCATGACTTGACCACTACTTTAAAATTAGATTTTTAAGATTTTTTAAAACTCTTGCTTGAGTTGAGTGTAATCCATTGATTGCAGCAAATCTGTACGGAAAAAAGGCGATGGCGACTTTAGAGGCTGTTCTCTCCAACTTGAGTTTGATTATGACCCAAATAGGCAATGAGCTGTCAGAGATGATGAGGATAGTTCAGGACCAAATGCAGGTGAGATTAATTTAAGTTTAGACCCTGTCTACAGACATGTTTTCTAAAATTACATTACATTGCATTGCACTTAGCTGACGCTTTCATTTATTCAAAGCGACTTATAACTATTATTTTTCAGGATATTGGTTACAGTCCCTGGAGCAATGTGGGGTTAGGTGGTTTGCTCAAGGGCACTTCAGTCATGGATGGAGGTGTAGGGAGAGGTCAGGGGGGATTCGAACCGGCGGAAACCCCACGGCTGCCCCCTAAAATAATAGATAACTGATCAGTTATTTGATATCTAAAATAAGTATGCTATGGCTCCTTTGTTTATTTTTCTAGCCGCTTGTTCTAGCCATCCATCCACCATCCATGGTTACTAGGGCAATAGCATTAAAATTTTGGTAGCAGTTGCTAGTGCTAAATCATTCAGAACTAGCAGAGCAGAAATCCTGTGGTGGCACAAAAAAAGCACCAAAGCACCAGACGTTCCTGTTTTACAGGGTATTTAAAACTATGGTCAAACTATGGTCGCCTTGACATTGAATTCCTGTGAGATCATTACAGCCACTTTAGCATTTCGGGAGAAAGAGAATTCAGAGAATTCAGCAGAATTAAGCAATTTCAACGCTAGGCCTAATTAGTCATTCACAGATGATTCACTTCGACCATTTAGTCATCCAAATAGAGTTTCCATCTCTCTCATATGTGGTCCATGCCACCATCACTATGTATGTCACATGAGGACATGTGATATGTGTTTCGCAGAATTGCACATTTCGGTTTCAAAAAGTAAAAATCCCTCCTACCAAATTTCGTTCTGAATCATCTAATCCTAATGCGATCTCAAGACAGGCAGATTTTTTTTACTCTGTGAATCCACTGTTATTTCGACTCTAAACAGGCTCACAGGCTATTGCTGCCATTGTTTCTTCTTCCTCCTCTTTTCTTCTTCTTCTTCCTATTCCTCTTCTTCTTATTTTACTGTTTCATGATAATAACAGTCCTCCTCCTTCTCCTCTTCCTTTATGTCTTCACCATCACATTATCATCTTCATCGCCATCACCATCATCGCCATCTTCATCATCATCATAATCATCACCATTGCCATCATCTTCTTCTTCTTCTTCTTCTTCTGCTTCTTCTCTTCATTTTCCTCCCTCTCCATCATCATCATCCTACCCTTCTCCTCCTCCTTTTCGTTCTCCTCCTCTATCCTCTCCTCTCCTCCTCCTCATCTCCTCCATGCTCATCCTCTCCTCTCCTCCTCTCCTCCTCCTCTCCTCCTATCCTCCCCCTTCTCCTCCTCCTCTCCTCTATCCTCTCCTCTCTGCCTCCTCCTCCTTTCCTCTTCCTCTTCCTCTCCTCCTCTACTCCTTCTGTCCTCCTCCTCCTCTCCTCCTGCTCTCCTCCTCTATCCTCTCCTCCTCTCCTCCTCCTCATCTCCTCCATGCTCATCCTCTCCTCTCCTCCTCCTCCTCCTCTCCTCCTATCCTCCCCCTTCTCCTCCTCCTCTCCTCCTGTCCTCCTCCTCTCCTCCTACTCCTCTCCACCTCTCCTCCTCCTCCTCCTCCTCTCCTCCTCCTCCTCTCCTCCTATCCTCCCCCTTCTCCTCCTCCTCTCCTCCTGTCCTCCTCCTCTCCTCCTGCTGTCCTCCTCCTCTCCTCCTCTCCTCCTCCTACTCTCCTCCTACTCCTCTCCACCTCTCCTCCTCCTCCTCCTCCTCTCCTCCTCCTCCTCTCCTCCTCTTCTCCTCCTCCTCTCCCTCCTCTTCCTCTTCATTCTGCTCCCTTCCTCCTCTTCTCCTCCTCCTCCTCCTCTCCTCTCCTCCTCCACCTCCTCCCCCTCTCCTCCTCCTCTCCTCCTCCTCCTCTCCTCCTCCTCCTCCTCCTCCAGAGTGGGGGCTATGAGGTGGACCTGTTTGTGGAGCCGCCAGACTATGACCTGATCTGCATCATCTGCAGGGGGGTGCTGCGCTGCCCCGTCCGCGTGGCCTGCAACCACATCTTCTGCAAGAAGTGCATCCTGCAATGGCTCAAGAGGTAAGAGGCTACTGCTGTGTGTGTGTGCGCGTGCGTGCACGCATGTGTGCGTGCGTGCGTGTGTGTGTGAATGTTTGTGTTTGTGTGTGTGTGTGAATGAGTGAGGTGCTGTTTCCACGTAGCTGGATATTTTTACATGTGGATATTTTTTTCTCCTGGTTGCATTGGTTTTGGCCTTCCATTTCCACGTAGCAGATATTTAAAATCCAGGTATAAAAAGCAGGAGAAAAAAATATCCTATTTAGGGGGCTGAAACGCATTTGTTACAATGGAGTATTTATTTTTATCCACGTGTTGCGCTTACATTTAAACAGGAGAAAAAAATACCCTGCTAAAAAAATATCCTGCTACGTGGAAACAGCACCTGAGTGCGCACGCACGTGCGCCTGTTTGTGTGTGTCCTGCCGGTTACAGTAGGCAACACTGACAGCCCATTACTGTTCAATATTTTTCATTTATTTTCACATTGCGTCACTGTAGCGACAGGGACAGACGGATTCCTATTATGAGGGCAGGTGGAGTCATAGCTTGAGGCTTCTGCAAGAAATGGATCCTGCTGTGGCTGAATAGGCAGGCAATTAAGTCATCACATTTTTTAAAGGGACACTGTGCAGGAAATGGTCAAAAGGGGTACTGCAACTATGCTGCTCATTGAAACTGGGCTGCCAATTGCCAAATTTGATCTTTACATGAAAGTTTTCTCAGTAATAAACAAATATTTTCTAGTATGGTCCAAGTAGAGTCATTTTTGCAGCTAAAAATGACTATTTTTGGAAATTCAAAATGGCGGACCATGGAGAAGATCCCCCTTTTCATGTATGAAAAGTGCAATTTTCCCAGTCATAATGAATACTTAGAATTTGATGGCGGTGGTAAGTATTCATGAAAAAGGTAACATTAGTGAATGTGCAGCATGGATTCTGGAAATAAACAACTAAAAATCTCACACAGTGTCCCTTTAAGGAGAAAGTTCTATGGTTGCTTAGACCTTAATTTGATAGGACAGTCAGTGTGAGACGGTGACTGGAAGAGAGTGGGAGATACAGATGGGATGAAATGATCTCGGGCCGGAATCAAACCCAGTTGCCAGATGTAACACTACAGCACCTGAGCTGTTTGAGCCATTAGCAGTCCATTACATTTCTTTTTAATTATCTTTATATTACATGTGATCTTTACATCACATACAGGGGTCGGACAAATTAACTGAGACACCTGTCATTTTAGTGTCATTTAGTTCCTCTTGCATCCACAGTTAATCCTGTTGGATGTGGTTCATCCTTCTTGGTGGTATGCAGACATTACCTTGGATATTGTGGCTCTTGATACATCACAAAGACTTGCTGTCTCAGTCAAAGATGCAAAAGTTACACACGTACCAAGAATTTCTCCTTTTTGAACTCTTTTTGAACTCTTTTTGAACCTTTTGAACTTTTGGAACATGTCACCCATACTGTTGTGTGCATTGCACAATTTTGAGCAAAACTGTGCTCTTACCCTGCTAATTGAACCTTCACACTTCACTTTACGGGTGTAATGTGCCATTAATGAAGACTGGCCAACAGGCTGGTCCACTTGAGCCATGAAACTTCCCACACTAAAATGACAGGTGTCACAATATGCCCTCTGTTTCCTGCAAAAACTCATTTTAGTTATTTTATTCCTCTATTTATCTTTGGTCAAATATAGAATAAAGGTTTAATGTAGCACTTGGGCCTATATTTTGTTCCTTGTATGAATATATTAGTTAAATGCTTTGTCATTTATTCAACATTAGCTATTTAAAATTAAACCCCTTAAAATCAAGAGAGCTCCGCGACCCTCTGTGGATCTCTGGCGAACCATAAGTTGGGTCCCGACCCATAGGTTGGGAACCACTGCTCTACAGCACTTCAGCCATGGAGGGAAGAAGTGACAGCACAGGCTATTTACTCTGATTCTGCATGTTAGTAGCCTCTCCCTTCAACCAGAAGACTAGCTCCGTACTCTTTAGGCCACAGCTTCCGAATGAGTAGTCTGTGGTTTCGTGTCTACATGGTGACGCAAGGCACATTTGACCAACCTCAGTGTCTGGTTGAATGAGTGGTGAGCTCATGTGAAAGCAGGGCTGTTCCAAGGCATTTGAGGGCCCTAGATGAAGAGGCCAACTTGGGGCCTGTTTTCATGTCTTCAGACTACTGGGGAGGGTCCCTCTCAAGAGAGAATTCGATAGCAGTATCATTGCTCTCATTTCGAGGACTGAAGTTCGGAAGGTGCTGTCACACTCACTCACCAAGTTGTCATTGCTGTCATTTAAATACAAGAACATAACCACTCATTCCCCGGGGGCCCCCTATCAGCTGGGGGCCCTAGGCAATTGCCTAGTTTACTCGTTTTGTTGGACAGGGGTGACAACCACACTGTCTGCTTGAATGGGTGATGAGCTCATGTGAAAGTGGGAAGTAACATAGGACATATTATCTAGACTACATATCGTTATATATAGTATGTCTACCAGAGGTCATGACACAAACACATGCAATGGCACTTTTTTAAAGTTGTGCTTCCCCTTGCAGACAGGAAACGTGCCCTTGCTGCAGGAAGACGGTGAATCAGAACTTCATGTTTGTGATGTTCCGACTCAGCAAAGCTATTGGCCGACTACAGATCAAGGTGGGTAAAGCATGGTGTAAATTAAACAATGGTGTAAAAAATAAACATAAACTGATAACTATTCATTTACACATATGGATATTTTTGAGAAGGCAATGGTTTCGGCCTCTCATTTACACAGTAAACAGAGTTTTAGATATCTCCTTTCACAACTCCTGTTTAAAAAAATCTGCCCGCACTCGGGCTGCAGTGAGAAGATGCTGTGTTGTATTAGTCGTATGTTGTTGTATTAGCCAGTGTTATTTTTCCCTGGGAAACACTTGGGACAGAAACCATTCCTTTCCATTACACTTATCTGGTGCTTTTATCCAAAGAGGCTCGCGGTTATTGGTTATGGTCCTTGGAGCAATGTAGGGTTAGGTGCCTTGCTCAAGGGCACAGGGAAGAGATTAGCCAGGCCGTGCCCTCCTAGTGACGCAACCCCTTCAGAGTTGCCTCTAGGCAGGCCAAGAGCAATACAATATCGTTTCTGAGCTCCCGAAAAATCAGGAACTCCTCCCACTTTGTCGAGAAGCATATAATCATTAGCAAACCAAGAGAGGCAGGTCGACTATGCTGTTTGGGAAATGTTAATTGTTATGCTCTTGGTCAGACCAAGTCTCGAAGAGATCAGGCTAGGAAGAGGTCAGAGTGGAACTGGAACCTGGCTTTAACCCTCTGATCTTAAGATCACCTCCCTAACCATGAGGCAATGGCTTCCCACATTTAGAACAGTTCTTTTGTAAAAAGTGCTGAATCAACTTTCATTGTTTTCAGGAACAATTGCTGCGTCGTTGCATCAGGATCTTAACTTTACCCTTACATATACCCTTAAAAGACTAATGCTTATCCTTTTTTCCCTCCTATCCCACCACTCCCGAACCCCTTCCCCACCCTCACCCTCACCCACTCCACCCTACCTGCCCTGCCCCCAGTGTCGCAACAGTGCCCAGGGCTGCGCGGCCACCTTCGCCCTGTCCGAGGAGTACCTCCACAGCTCCACCTGCCCCTTCGAGACGGTCCTGTGCCCGCACTCGGGCTGCGGCGAGCGGGTGCTGCGTAGCGGCCTGGAGGCCCACGCCCGGCTCTGCCCGCACTGGAGCCAGCTGTGCCCCATGGGCTGCGGCACGCAGCTGAGCCGCGCCACCCAGCCGCAGCACAACTGCTACCGCGAGCTGCGCCAGCGCTACGAGGCCCAGCGCTCCCGCCAGAGGGCCATCGCCGCCGCCCTGCGACGCAAGATGGCGCGCATGCAGAACACCATGGCGCACATGCGCCGACAGGTGAGTGGCCTTTGTTTGACTTGGTTTCATTAAGCAACAGACTTGGTGGCTATGGCTATGATAATCCCTGTGCTGCAAGATGGAGCGCACATGGAGACGCAGTCGCAGATGCACGACGAGATCTGCTATGTGGGAATGAATGCTCGGCAACCAATGACAGAAATATCTAACGTGACCTCCAAAGAGTAAAAACACGCTGTTTCCTGCTTGAAAAAACTTCCTCTCAAACATGTGGACTGCACACACAATTCACCGAGATGAGTGCCAATCAGGCAGATTGCTGACGCCATGCCAGGAGGTCCCATGCCAGTGCAGCGAGGAGTTGCTGCACGGCTGCACAGCAGAAAACCTGTTCCCGCGATGACTTGACACAATGTGACATGAATGTGGAGCAGAATTCACTCCCATCAATAGCTTCGTGGACACCATTTTTAACCAGAATGCATCGTAATTTCGCAGCGAGCATGCACCTGCTGCAGACTGCTGCAGGATGCGCCATCAAGAACAAACCCATAGTTCGGTTTGGCTTACTGCTAATTAAGCAACTGCTGTAATAATAACCAATAAATTAATCAAATGCATGCATGCAGAGCACCATGGCCCCCATGCGTCAACACGTGAGTTTGGCTATTTGTTTTGGTATGCTACTAATGCAATAAGACATA
This sequence comes from Engraulis encrasicolus, assembly GCF_034702125.1. NCBI lineage: Eukaryota > Metazoa > Chordata > Actinopteri > Clupeiformes > Engraulidae > Engraulis > Engraulis encrasicolus. The sequence continues at coordinate 28,176,469 of NC_085873.1, forward strand.
GTTATACTCTAGATCTGTTTCCAGCGGGATTGACAATGATCAAGTTGTAATGACTGCGTAAAAAGCAGCAGTTGTTTTGTACCGTATATATATATTGAAAAAATCTAATAAATAATGAAATTTATTTTTGTAATTTTTATTAAAATTATTTATTATTTTTTTGACATGTGTGGGCAGGTGGGCCTGATCTGTGACAGCCTGGAGGTGTTGGAGGAGGAGCGAGAGGAGGAGCAAGAGCAGGAGGAGGACAGCCCTGGGGAGGGCACCAGCTCCTATGGTAGTGGTGGTGGCAGCGGGGGTGGCAGCAGCAGAGCCAGCAGCAGCATGGCTAGCAGAACGGCCACCGCCAGCAGCAGTAGCAGCAGCACTAGCGCTAGCAATAGCGGTAGCAGCAGCAGCTCCTGAGGGTGACGGACTCATATATGAACACTAGATACCAGAGGTGTCAAAAGTAGAAGTAAAAATACATTTATGGTGTAAGTACAACACTGTTTTTTAGAAAATGCGCTCAACTCCCAACTGTTTCTTACAAGGTCTTCGAGTGCGAGCAAACAGCAAAGTTCATGTTTAGAAAAAAGCTGCACTCTCAGGTGTAATTCTTGCAGTTTTAATCTACTGGGTTAGCATGACAGACAGACGTTTCGGCCTAAACCTTCTTCAGCGTCTTCTAGTGTTTAAGTACAACACTAGCACATGATATTACATAGCTGTTGCACCATTTGCTCCATTGTACCTAATGAGGAACAGTATATGGACTGAATTGTTATTGAAAACACTAAAAACCTAACAAGAGCCCACCACAAACTTTATCCAACCAGTGCAGAGTCAGCTGATCGTAATACAAGTACACTGGTCTACTCGTTACTCAGATAAGTTACCTGTGTTGGAAGGAACTCGTGTATCTTTTTATAACTTGAACTTTTACTTTTTTGACACCTCTGCTACATACCACACTGACCACTCCCTTGCATGAGAACTAATGGCTGAAGTCAGATTGCCTTCACGTTGCTGCCATCAATCAGTGACAAGGTTATACGCACATTTCCTGGTATATGGCGGTAAAATCCATGAGAAATATCAGTATACCGTGCTAAGATGGTGGAGCCCATGGTTGAGACATGCCAAAAGGCAGTAACTTGCCATCAATCGACAACAAGCTTGGCGATGCGCACATTATCCAGTTGACTTTCAGTTGAGTGTCAATATGTTTTTGTCTTCATCAGACAATAAAGACTTCTACTTCTTTGTGTATGGACAGAAAGGTGGACCGAGACAGAATGTTACAGAGAAAGAGAGAGGGAGAGAAAGAGAAAGAGAAAGAGAGGAGGAGGGATCAGCAAATCACCTCAGGATGGACATGAGGCCTTGGGTAACTGTGCCACTCTGGGGCGACATTGCGAAAATCACCAAGTCGCACTATTAACATGCTAATTCTGTGTTATCACGCGATTGCAATAATTATATGGTATTAGTGGTTAGTGAGTGGGGGCGGGGCGGGGCGCTGGAGGGGGCGTCACTCGGGGCACCAGTCATTGTAGGATCCCCACTGGTGCCGCCCACAGTGAACCGAAGATCAATCATAGGAGCCCACCACTGATGTACACTAGGGGCCAACTGAGGCATTTTGCTAACACTTTATTGTAGCCTCTACTGTAGATGGGGTCGGCGGTGGGCCTATTCACCATTGCGGAAAATACTCAACTACATCCTAACATTGCTAAGACATTATTGGGAGCCTTGAGTAACAGATTAAGACATAGCCATTACAATTTTGGTGACAGAAAGGTTATGACTTAGGCTCCGCGCTAAGGGGTCAAAGTTCACATGTTAGCCACTAGTACCTACACTATGGGTCGATTAGAAACGGAAGGCAGTGGCTCGATGACTCCCCTCCTACATAAACAGTCTCTGATCAAATATGTGAAGTTAGCTGATGAGGCAGCCATTACAAACGGCACTAACGAGTGCGCTGCCCTGCACATTTGATGCTACGGCGATTCTATGGCTGGAGTTATGTTCATCACGTTAGCGCTTAGCTTACGCATGCTATTTGAACAGTAAATGACCGCCAGACGGCAGTCTAGCGACGGCATATTTAGATACTACAATGTTGATTTATCCCTTCGATTCTCAATATCTACCTACATAAGTGTCAGAATAAAGAGCATTATAAGGTAGTTGCTTGGGTGGTAGCCATGTTTGTTTTAAGGTACCCTGTTGAGAGGGAGGTGGCACACAGCATTTTGGGTACAAGGCAGCACCAAGTCAACATCTGATGTTGCCCTCAAATATCCCTGTTACGCCCTCAATTGCAGTGAACTGCCAAGGGAGGAAATAAAGCAATTTTTCGTTTCGAATCACACTTGGTGACACGATGTCCCGTTAGCTCACTGGAAGGCCAGCTGCCTTTCCCGCTTCGAATCGACCCTATATATGAAGGACTCCCTGGAAGAAGAGGTTTCTTCTCACCTCAATGGGACTTTCCTGATTAAATAAAGGTCAAATATATAAATAAAATGCCTAACTCTCTGTATATGTGACGTATAAGATTAAGCACAATTAATCATTTGTTAGCCGTGTATTCACAAATTGCTTGTTCACTGCCAGTAGGGCCTTTATTACTGATATAACCGTAATAAGGACCTTAACACATGTCTTATACTGTATGTCATACAGACACACAGTATACAGTATACAGACAGTAAAGGCTTAAGATGTGAATACTATTGTGTGTTACCGACATTATAAATATATATTTTTTGATTGGAGTGATGCGCAAAGTAGAGAGTTTATTACGACAAGTTATATGTTTTATATCAAATTGTTTAAAAATGAATACATAATAATTTATATTTTTATACTTAGTTTTGTTCACACTCTTTCTTTCCAGACAGCTCAGTGTTTTTTGTTTCCCAGTGTATTTTTAAGCTTAGACCTGAAGGAGTGGTTCAGAGTTTTCAAATACTTTTTTGAATGCTATGCTAGGTGAGACAAGCCTCTTGGCAGCTTTCCAGGTATTTGGAGCAGTATGAGCATTTCTTTTCAATATGGGGCACCAGCTTTCCCTTGTTGTATCATTTTTTTAAAGGTGCACTGTGTAATTTTTTAGTAGTTTATTTCCAGAATTCATGCTGCCCATTTACAAATTTTACCCTTTTCACAAATAATTACCACCACCACCAAAGTATTCATTAAGACTGGAAAATTGCCCTTTTCATACATGACAAGGTGGATCAGCTGGATGTCAGCAATTTTGAATTTCCAGAAATTGACAAATTTAGCTACAGAATTAACTGTACATTGGTCATAATAGTAAATATTAATTTATTATTTCTGAAACACGCATGCCAATTTTAGCAATAAGTAGCACAGTTACAATGAGTGGCATAGTTGCAATACCTACTCCGGCCCACCATCCTACACAGTGCACCTTTATTCATTACATGTGATTTTTATATGAAAGGCTGTTGTTTATCCTCTGTGTTCTTAATCTCTTGAGTAAAGATTTGGCGTCTTTTCATAGAGCTTTCCATAGTAACTCTTCTGTTCATATTCATAAATAAAACATAATACAAATAAACAACTTGTCATTGACATTTTATTTCCATTTGACATGTTAAAATAACATGTTACATACGTACATAACCTCCAACCATTTATACTGACTTGAAATGTGTCATATTTACACAAGGAGAAGGATGAATTAAGTTCCATGTCAGTCTGTCATTTGTCAACAGACAGCAGCCACACCCCTTTCCAACACATACACGCAATTAAAAAATTCCAGTTCATACCAAGCTAATCCATCCATCCATCAACTGGTGGTTTCTCAGTACAATATCTGACGTCGTTTGCTTGAATGGCTTATGTAATGTTTATTGACTGACAGCTTCATAATGCCACAAAGCAAGAAAAAAAAGATGACACACTTGCACACACTGACACAGATACTGTACTGTAGCTATGGATAGCATTGCCGGGGGAAAGGGGACAATTCCAAGAACATGGTTAAGTGATAAACCTGAGTAAGTTTACCTATAGGGCTTTCAGGCCGACCAGAACGGAGCCGGAGCCGGTGCCCGCACCAGTTACGTTCAGCACTAAAGTGCATTTCTGCGAAACGCCCGTGTTCATATCGGGCTCTGAACTTTTCCCGCACGTGACTGTGTTACCCGGACGAAACTGCTGACGGCCACGCTGTCGTCACGGTTCGCAGAGAAAAACCTAGTATTTTGTGGTTCGCATTGCGAACCAACTTTCCGGTTCGCGAACGCAAATATCTGTGGCGTGAACACGACGGCCGGTTCGCGATTAGGTGCGGGAACGGGCTCCAGCACGGTTCTCAGTCGGTCTGAACGCGCTACTACAGGAAGTGGTAAACCTAAAATATACCCCACAGCAGTGGTCTCCAAATGGCGGCCCGTGGGCCAGATCCGGCCCGGGCATGGCAAACATTTGGCCCACAATGAGTTTGGACCAAATGAAAACATATATGTGTGCTATCTGTGGCCATACGGTCGGTCAATTTGTTTGGCCCTCAGCCTCATTTGCGCTACGTAATTTGGCCCTCGGGGAAGAACAGCTGGAGACCACTGCCCTACTGGCATCATGTGAAGAAAATGAGGACTCCCAGCTCTACTTGGGTAAGCGGTTAGGGCGTCAGACTTGCAGCCCAAAGGTTGCCGGTTCGACTCCCGACCCACCAGGTTGGTGGGGGGAGTAATTAACCAGTGCTCTCCCCCATCCTCTTCCATGACTGAGGTACCTTGAGCATGGTACTGTCCCGCCGCACTGCTCCCTTGGGGCGCCATTGGGGGCTGCCCCCTTGCACGGGTGAGGCATACATGCAATTTCCTTGTGTGCAGTGTGCAGTGAACACTTGTGTGCTGTGGAGTGCTGTGACACAATGACAATGGGAGTTGGAGTTTCCCAATCAGACTTTCACTTTCACTTCCACTACTATTAGATGATTTACCACTATCTCAAGGTTAATTTCACCTGGTTTTGTTCTGAACCATCCTCTTGAAACACTCCCTTATTTGCATTATTTAACCTGGACCGTGTAAACACTGACAAGCTTTGCAAGTTATGCGTAACATCCACTAGGGGGAGTGCGACTCCCACTCTACACAGGGCTCCATGGAGTCAGCAGAGGGGCTGCTGTGTGGCTGTAAGCCTGGGGCCGTGGAGGGCTCCTGGGGCAGGGGGGGCTGGTCCATGCCCGAGTGCATGAGCGGCAAGTAAATGTCATCCATGTTTGGCAGCACAAACACTTTCTGTAAAGACAGAAAAAGAAAATCACTGTGAAGTGAATAAGTAGGGTACAACATCAACTCAGATAGTCAGTTTACTCTACATTAGGCCTGCAACTATACATCCAACTCAAGATTCGATTCGGTTCACAGTTTTTGACCCACGGTTCGATACACCGCACGATATAAAATAAATAAATAAATAAATAAAAAATATTAAAATATATGAATTAATAATAATAAAAATAATAATATAAATAATAATAATTTGTAGTAATATATTGTAATGTATTACAATTGTAATATATAACAACAATAATATTACATTTGTTGTTTGTCGAAAACTGTATATACTGTGTACTGTGTCATGGGTGAGCGGTTAGGGCGTCAGACTTGCATCCCAGAGGTTGCCGGTTCGACTCCCGACCCGCCAGGTTGGTGGGGGGAGTAATCAACCAGTGCTCTCCCCCATCCTCCTCCATGACTGAGGTACCCTGAGCATGGTACCGTCCCACCGCACTGCTCCCCATGGGGCGCCACTGAGGGCTGCCCCCTTGCACGGGTGAGGCATAAATGCAATTTCGTTGTGTGCAGTGTTCACTTGTGTGCTGTGGAGTGCTGTGTCACAATGACAAATGGGAGTTGGAGTTTCCCAATGGGCTTTCACTTTTCACTACTGGTTAGTATATGCTGATGATATGTTGTTATTCAAGCATTCACGTTACATTGTAGCCCCTTAATGCACACCCTACCTCCTGTGGCACGCTGTAATAGACATTGAAAGTTAACTACTATAGTACTATACTACTATGGCAGTGTACGGGGCCTTTAGAAATACAGTACGACTTGGTCATTGCCATTCTGGTAACAGCTAATCTATAATGCCGTGTCTTAAGGGGTCAAGAGTAAAAGAGCAAATGTTTTCATGTTTATTATTATTATTCTTTTTACAATAGCCGAGAAGAGCACACTTTACAAAAGGGTGCCGACAATTATGGCAGCAAGTCTCCCCAGGTGAAAAAGTGGTTCAATATAGTACAATAAAAACACAACTGAAGTGTACTTAGCATGTTAAAAGCGCACTCACACTTTTTGTGCTAAGAAAAAGTATGTTTACAATATGCTTATTTAAAGTGTACTTAAAATTAGATGTAATTAAGTTGCTCTCAAAGAAAGTACACTTTGCGAACCATACATAAAGTGCACTTAGAAGATGTTTGGCTAAAGTGTATTTAGAGGAATATACTAATAGTGTTCTAATAGTGAACTTACTAAAAGTGTATTTTTTAATAACATATTGCAATTGCACTTTTTTTAAGTGCACTTTGATTATACTTCACCCAAGTGACTTCGAAGTGTGATTTTCTATAGTGCGCTTTAAAGTAAATCACTTTAACATATTGGAAGTATACTTTTTCTAAGTGCACCATGATTGTGCTTCATCCAAATATATTCAAAGTGTGCTTACACAAAGTACATTTACCCATCATGCATCATCATGCATGTACCATCATGTAATGCACTTCTTGGAGCTCAATTTCTCAAACAGAAAGCCATTGACCTCTAAGGAATATCTTTGGTTTGCATGAAAATATTACTCATTGTTATATTCTGCGTTTATTGTAGGAGTTTTAAAATTTTAAAGTGGTACACAAAAAATGACCATGTTCCCACCGTCATTATGATGGTCACGTATATGTTCTGGTATATATAGGCTCACACTTCCCATGACATCATGGTGAGAGGTAAGTTGGAACTAGTTGTTCAAACAACAAATCAAGGGTCACCATTAATGATCAATTCAAATGATCAATTGCAGGAAGGTGGAACAAGAATGAAATAAAGTAAAATGTGTATCTGAAATCTCTGTAACAATGCAATGATTGTAAATGTCAGTCGTGCTAGGCATGCGTACTGTATCACTACTGTGACATGTGGCTGTGTGTAATGTACAAGCTCTGGGGACCAGCATGGATTGTACTATTACATTTATATTATTTCACTTGGGAGTGTACTGTAAATATACTTCAAGCATACCTGTTATATATTTACAATACTTAATATGATATACTTTTTACAGACTTAAAATGTTCCAATGTAGTCCAAAGAAGCATGAAGTTAATATACTTTTATTGTACTTCTAGTAACAATAAAATGTTATAGAAGTGTACTCAAGCACACTATTAATGCCATACGAATGCATGAAAAGCGTGTTTGGAGCATACTTTCAAAAGTATGCTTGTAGTGCACTTAAAGTTGTCCAAAAGCGGTGCCAATTTAGCATCCTCAGTGTGCTGCAAGTGTGCTGAAGTACTGCTTTAGTAGTGCTTCAGCGCACTAATAGTGCAATGAAGTGCACTTTAAATCGCCGAAAATAGTACACTTTGTACTAAGTACGGTCAAAAAAAGTACACTTTAAGTATATGGGTTTTTCACCTGGGTCACTACCGTAACCTCTTCTGTGATCATTAAAGTTACTCTTCTCTACTCTGACCTGGAATTCGTCCTGTAGTTTCTTCTGGATCCACTCGGTGACGTGGCAGAAGGTGACCTCCCTCTCCCCCAGCTTGGGACGCACCCGCAGGTCCAGCCGCGGCGGGTCACAGAAACTATACCTAGAGCAGAGGAAGGGGGGGCGGTCATTAGAAAACAGTAGAGTAGAATTGGTGCATCCCAAAACCCATCCAAGTATAACAGCAAGCAAGCATCATAAATACATTGAAAAGAAGAAAATGATTAAAGTCGCAGTTGATCCTACATCAAAGATAGATAGATTATTATAATGCAGTTCTTAATGGGAACATTAGTCTATTTTTGGACTTAAGGTTTTTGGGGTTTTTTTTAGGTTTTTTTATTCAAGTTTTTTTTTAATACAGAGCATTTTCCTAGTGGGGTGACAGTTTGTAGGGTCCGATACGGTTTTTTTTGCTTGTTTGT
>NC_085873.1:28189657-28192157 GCF_034702125.1 Engraulis encrasicolus
AAAATTACTCCCTAAGTCATCAGCGAGGAACATTAAAACGCGATCTCTCACTTGTACAACAGACGGGAGGGGAATAAGTATCTCTGTTATTACATAGCCTGCAGTGGAGCGATTTGCATAATATTGTGGCTGCAGTAGTGGCCAGGGCCGTTGACAGCTTTGGCCCTGGGACCGGGACAAAGTCATCTGAAAGGGCCCCCCTCTCAATACAGAAATTATAATGATGACCCAATCCCCCCCCCCTTTAACTGACCCCTTTGTCCCGCCCTGTCGACTTTCCTGGCTGCACTGGCGGGACCTTTAGGCTATCAGCTTTGAGTGGCCCCATTTGGTTAGTAAGAGACATTTAATGGGAGAATTATGGCAACATAAACAAAATAGCACTTTAGTGTTGGATTGCTTGTCAGAGAGAGAAAGACTGTGTGTGTGTGTGTGTGTGTGAGAGAGAGAGAGAGAGAGAGAGAGGGAGAGAGAGAGAGAGAGAGAGAGAGAGAGAGAGAGAGAGAGAGAGAGAGAGGGAGGGAGAGAGAGAGAGAGAGAGAGAGAGAGAGAGAGAGAGAGAGAGAGAGAGAGAGAGAGAGAGAGTGCACATGAGAGACAGAAGGGGTTAGCAAGTGAGAGAGTGATGCAAGACGGAGGAACATGGAGGGAGAGAAAGAAACAGAACGAGAGAGAGAGACAGAGAGAGAAACAGAGTGAGAGCCAACAGAGACAGAGAGAGAAGGGGAAAGCAAGTGTGTGAGAGCTATAGAAAAAGACAGACACACTGATGGAGAGAGAAACAGAATATGAGAGAGAGAGAGAAAGAGAGAAAAAGAAAGAAAGAGGAGGGACACTGGTGCGATATTAAGCTTGAATGATCTAAGCCAGATGAGTGTGGGATTTTTTTTCACTGTTGTCAACCATTTTCTGTCACAGTGGCTACAGTGGGGGCTTACTGAGAAGAACCCAAGAACTCAATCTGGGGTCCGTTTCTCGATTATTGTCGTTGCTAACAGCCTTAAGGCCGTCTTAAGACCGCCTTACCGTTCCCTTGGATTTAGTGGTGAGCGTCGCTGTCGAGAGAGAGTTGAGTCGCTCGTACGAAGGACTTTGCTAACGACGATAGCAAAGACGCTTTCGAGAAACGGACCCCAGATTAGACCAGGGGTTCCCAAACTTTCCCATGTCGAGGTCCCCTATACTGGTAGATTCCAGGCTTTCATGGGTCGTGCCACACTATTTTTCTTTGCTTTCCTCTGTCTTTGCTCTCCTCTTTTTCTTTGCTCTTCTCTTTCACAACCATCGTCTAGGTCTGAGTCAAAATGGACAAAAACAGCAACAATAATAGTTCTAATAATGTTGAAAGATGCAAAATATAATACAATTCTTCTTAACTAATGGGAATATTGATTAGATCATTTTTAGCACATGTCAGTTATTGAATTTTTCAATTATTCATTTTCTTTTGCTATACTTGTCCTGCCCACCTGCAGTGCCGCCCCTAGTAATGTTTCTTGAACTGGTTCACCACTTTCGTGATATATTTACGTGTATCGTGGCATTCAAACAACTACAATTGGGGGCTTTGAAGGTGTAATACATTGCTGACGTTTAAAGTGAGACCGGCAAGCTAGCCTAGCCAGTCAAACAAGACCATCAGGCTGGTTCTTTACCAGACATCTGTACGTTGTAATAGTTACTGAAAAAACGTAACTACCATAGAACTACACCACTATGACAGTGCGCAGGGCCTTTAGTAATATATTACGACTCGGTCATTGCCATTCTGGTAACAGCTAATTTATAACAGGGGTAGTGTATTAAGGGGTCAATAAGTGCAACCAAACCAAGCCAATTCGAGACGAAATACCCATTAAGTTAAGACTCGTTAAGACATTACCCCTGTTTCCAGGATGGCAAGGCACTGTGTAATGTCATAATAGTGTAGTGATATGGTGATAAAATCTTTTCAACGACCACTGTATAAAAGCTCTTCGCTGACAGAACGGCGTGCATTGTGGTGCTGCAGTATGTGGAAGGGCCCTTACCTGTCGAGGCTGCCCGGGCTCCCCTTCTCCCCTGGGGGCTTCTGGGGCTCCGGGAGGGGCCCCTCCTCCTCATCTGTGGAGCCCGCACTGGAGGACTCCTCGTCGCTGTCAGCCAGCACACACAGTCTGGACCTTCTGGACACAGACAAACATAAACAAACATAAAAAATAATAATAATAATAATAATATTCTATTTTTAAAGCCCTTCTGGGGATGGACATTGGAAACCAGCCTATGATTATAACTGCTACAATGCTTTTCTGTTGGACTGTTATACATCCGACAGGATGTGTATCTGTCCCTATCAAATAAACCAAACTCACTAACATAAGCGAAGTGAAGTGAAAGTCCACCTGAGAAACTCCAACTCCCATTGTCATTGTGACACAGCACTCCACACTACACAAGTGCACACAACCAAATTGCATTTATGCCTCACCCGTGCAAGGGGACAGCCCCCAAAGGTGCC
>NC_085873.1:28199657-28204657 GCF_034702125.1 Engraulis encrasicolus
TGGAACAAAGAAATGGCTAATTTGTCGAGAATAGGTCACAGGAAGCTGAATGTTTCCTCGGAAACAATGTTCAACTGTCCCGATATAACTTCAGCATCATAACTTGTTGTCTTTGGTTCATGTAAATAAATTAAACTACAAAGCACAGGCAACTTATTTAATGAGGACCTCACAGTCCTTAGTCGGACGAAGGTTAGAACAAGGAAGTAGCTTTTTGTTCTTGAGGACAGAGCAGGCTGGTCGAGAGGACCAATCACAGCAGCTCCTGCTACCGTTAACTGCGTCGCTGTCTGCGGGCAGTCAAATTTTCAGGGGTGCACACCAAGTCACTGCGGAGGGGGGAAAAATAACTGCGTGGCTTTCTGCATCAAGGCGCACTGAAGTTGGTTTCGGAGCATAAATCACTTCATTTTTTTTTTATGGGCTAAAATTGTGTATGCATGCACTATTCAAAAGCAAATTACACAAACACTCACAAACAAATTCTGTGGTGGGAGTGAGAGTGGGAGATTTTACATTGGCCTCTGCCCATTTATATTGCTTCAACCAAATGTCATGTTCAAGTCACGTTATTGATGGTGTATGTGGGTCAACTGAAATACAATGATCTTGAGGGGTAAATTTGCCCCCCGAGCCTGAGTTTGACATCCTTGCTCTAAGTGTCGAATTAACACTGCCGAATTGATTGTGTATGGAGCTTGGTAATGACTGTAACTAGTGTTGTGACTAAAGATGCACCGGATCCAAGATCTGGTTCCGGATCCGGATCCGGCAGGATGATAGGGTTTTTCACAGGATCCGGATCCGGTTCCAGGCTTTTCAGTCAAAATAGTTTGAGCCAACGTGATAAAAAGGGCCCACGTGTGTGAGTAGGCTATGTGTTTCAACCCTTTCGTAGGATCCGGTATCCGGTTCCGGATCCGGCAGGATCTTAAGCAGTGGATCCGGTATCCGCCAGGATCCTAAAAATCATCTCTACACTGTAAAAAAATATCAGCTGCCTCAGAATTCCAAGTTAATTTAAATCCTTGTTATAAGTTGTGTGAAGCTTTGAATTGCAATTGAACTTACAATAAAGATTGAAATTAACTTGGAATTCTGAGGCAGCTGGTAAACTTAAAATTTCAAGTTAAACCATGAGGTTGCCATTGCGGTATATAGGAAAATAACTTAATTATATAAGTTATCATGACTTATCACTGATATATTTTTTTACAGTGTAGTTGTGACGTTCATGAATTACAGTAACTGATTCTTTTGAATCAGTCTAAACTCAATTTGGACAAAATATGTACGTAATTACTGCACTTTGCCTGTAGGACAGTCCTTACCTCTTTGGTTGATGCGGGGGTCGTAGGTGTTGAGGATCTGGGGCATCCCACAGCCCATATCCAGCTCAGTCAGAGTCAGCTCATTCATGAAGTAAGGCAACTGGAAACACACACACACACACAGTTTAGTACTTTTATTTGGATCACCACACAGGGTTTACAGATTACAGATCCAAACATTAATGGAAATATTCTGCAGATTGGCAAGTATTGTGAAAATCAGAATAATAAGTCCATTAGTCTCTATGGATAGATGTGACATCTCCGTCTCCAAATGGACAAGCTTCCTATTATGGCAGAAATTGAACAAAATTTGGCCAGTGCCTTTGCACTCTTTTTGCATAATCCACACAGTTGCAAGCCTCGCATAACTAGTTTATGTATGTGTCCAAGCAGGGCTGGATGACAGTATGGCATACCGGGCATTTTCCTGGTGGGCCGACGCCCCTCGAGGGCCAATGCCCCTCTTTAAAAAAAAAAAAAAAAAAAAAAAACTTGTTTTTTTTTGTTGTTTTTTTTAAACAAAAGAGACCGGCGGCCCACGATGTCATTTTGACGGCCCTCGGCCAGGACGGTTCTAAGGGGTGGCAGGGGGTGGCATTTGCCAGAAATATGATATGCCAGCCCAGGTGCCCCCTCAGACATAATAGACTCTAGCCCCGCAAAAAACGTGCAGCGCGCCCATGAAATCGCAAATAGCTTTAGCTAGATTAGAAAGCTTATATTCTCCTCTTTCCAATGATACGCATGATATTCAGTTGCCATGTACATCACGACAACAATGACACATAGAAGCAGATGTGTGCTTTTTTATCCTGAAGACAAAGTCTCAGAGAAAATGCACTGTATTTAATTCATTTGGTTTTCCTTTTCCAAGTTGAATGTGTACCAATGGAGATTTGTAAGTATATGCCTATGCTCTATAGTCCATGTCATAAATATAAAGATTTGTTTTGATAGGCTACATGGAAATGAATGTTAAACCTTATGGTTAATTCCTTAGACTTCATTTTATTCCTCCTGTAAATTTAGCTCATTTTTAAGGCCAAAATATTCACTGGCATGTGCTAATTGCTGTCTTTGTGGTGGAATGGTGCTGTTGGTGATTCTGTAGAGTAGCCAGTGAGTAGCCACTAAGCACACTATTGTTACTACCAAAAAATATTTCAAGAAGACGCTTTTGCTCACCTCTGTGGTTGGGCTGGTGGGGTTGTGATTAAAGTGTAAGAAATCCTGCACTCCTTTCCACCAACAAACTTCAATTCAACATTTCGGTCATCCGACCTTCTTCAGAAAAAGTTTGTTGGTGGAATGGACAGTGTGCAGAATTTCTTTACACCTGACTACTAATAAATATAAATTTGGATATTAAGTTTAAGTATTGTATTATTTGTAGTTAATAATGTATCCCTCTGTTCTTGTCTAGTCAAGCCAGAGTGTCAGAGTGTTGAGGCAGAAGTTAGCTACTTCTGAAGCAAGATGCTCCAAACCCAATAATGAAGGTCTATGTGCCTAACTTTAGAATAGGTATGTATGTGCCCCCCTCTCTTTGCGTGTGTCCAAGGAGCTGATTGGACTGAAGAGTGCAGATAAGGCCAGTTCATCCCCAGCTGCTAGGGGCTCTCTTCTCTCAACTTCCAGGTTTTCTGACAGCTTACATGACCAATCATAGATTCATTTTAAATAAACAATTGAACGTGAAGTCACTGCACGGTGGGGTTTTTTGGTACCTGAAAGAGAGGGGTTTTTTCCATCAGAAGACACTAGTTACGTCAATTTAATGGCGGTGCTCTGCTAATTACTGGTGTGTGGGGCCGGTCTGAGCCAAAAAATGCCCGGGCCGTTTTGTTCTCCCAGTCCAGGCCTGTGTCCAAGGCTCCCAAACACAAGGACGACTAGCTTGCAGTTATATCCAAGGCTCATAATTAATTCCACCAGTGGCTGGTACTAGAGCATTTTGGCATTAAAACAAGTGTCCATATATAAATCAAAAGAACAACCTATTTCAACGCGGGTCACTATCTTATTCGCTTCATCAATGATAGTAATAATTGGAGTATTTGGGAGATTGTCTACACACACACACACACACACACACACACACACACACACACACACACACACACACACACACAGACACACACACACACACACACACACACACACACACACACAGGCACAGGTAGACATACGATACAAATTCACACACACACACACACGCGCGCGCACACACACACACACACACACACACACACACACACACACACACACACACACACACACACACACACACACACACACACACACACACACACACACACACACACACACACACACAAAACACGTTCATTATTATTTTCTGGAACATACTCCATATAGGATTTATGCTGGTGCCTGTGTTTATGCATAGGTATATAGTAGGCTTAAAGGGGCACAAGGTGGGATGACGTTGTGCGCGGTGCCCGTGGCATGCCTGTCTCAAAATCTACACCGTAATGAAAAATTGCTGTTCAAATAAACTCTCTGTGAGAACGCTTTTCACCACGGAATGCCAGCAGTTGATACAAGTCTGAATACGGTATGTAAAGCGATTTTTCGTATGAAAAGTGTTTTCCACGACACACGTTCGGACCACTCTGTCGAAAAGTTGCATTTGGGACCGTGGAAGTGGTCGCGAGAGTCATCGTTCACTTACTATTGATTCACATAACCATCGGCCAGGCTTGTACGAAATTCCGAATTGAATGAATTTGAATTCAAAGTAATGCCATAATACGAACACTAGGTGGTGTCATTACCTTGAATTTCTTTGAATTTAAGCTACACCAGCCATTGAGAGTACATAGAACACCACCACCTAGTGTTCATATTATGGCATTACTTTGAATTCAAATTCATTCAATTCGGAATTTCGTACAAGCCTGCCATCGACTGACTCGGGACAGTTATTAATTCAACTTTTAATCCTACCTGGACTAGACTAGACTAGCCCCTCACACAACCCCCTGCTTTTGTAGGATATGGGCCACCATTATTCTAAATTGAGGGCTGGTCTCGGGCCGGTTAAAAAGCCACAGAATTGGTACGTGAGGACTGATGGCCCACTGGAAATGCCTTGTACACATTTGTACCTGTGTAAAACATTGCAAGACAGTTAAACATAAAAAAGGAAGTTGTCCTGCTGCCTTAAGTTTGTAAGTTAACTCAACTCGAGACTTAACTCAAGGCTTTCTCAAGTTGAGTTAACTTACAAACTGTACAAACTTAAGGCAGCAGGGCAACTTACTTTTTTACGTTTCAATGACTGCAATGTTTTACAGTGTATGCCAGTTCAGCCCTGACATCCAACAGCTTACCCACCCTTATTTTACTCAGCTTCTTCTGGATCTTGTGCGAGACTACGTCGGCCCAGTATTTCTCCTGCAGGAAGTCCCAGAAGATCCGTCCAATCAGGGCGTTGATCCAGTCCGGAGACGGGGCCTCCATTTGACAGCAGCACATGTCCTGTTGGGGTGTAGAAGAAGGACATGATGATGATGACGATAATGGTGAAGATGATGAACCAATGACTGACGATTGAACCAACAACCTTTTGGTTGCAGGGCAATTCCATTTCTAATACTACTTTACTGTACAATTTAACCTAGCAAGCCCACTGCCTTAGGTTTT
>NC_085873.1:28209657-28222157 GCF_034702125.1 Engraulis encrasicolus
CCTCCTTCTCTCGGCCTGTTCGTCCAAACAGGTACAGAGTAGTGTTGGTGAAGGTCGTAGTGGTGGTGGCAGTGGTGGCTGTAGTGGTGGCTGTAGTGGTGGTGTTGGCAGAGGGGGTGCTGGTTGTGGTGGCTCCAGCATTGGCAGGTGTTGCTGAGGCAGCAGAGCCTACTACCTGCTGATGGTGTTGTTCAGATCCACCTCCACTAACACTAACACTGACACCCCCTCCCACACTCACACTTCCAAAAACACCCCCACCGCGTCCACATGCACCTCCACCTCCACCCCCACCCCCACCCATGGCCCTATCTGTGGCCCCACCACCACCACCACCACCACCACCCCCACCCCTGCCCTGGCCATCGTCTCGCAGATCCGTCAGCGCTGGCGGCTGTTGGCTCTGGTCAGCCTGCTCGTTCAGCCTGATGCAGATGGGGTACTTTGGGTTCCATAGCCGCTTGCGTGCCAGCGCCACTGGGTACAGGAACACCTGTGTCCCACCAGACCACAACAGATCCATCCATCCCCATCCACAACCGCACCACAGCAAACCATGAACAGAAACACAAGGAAATACAGCTGTCATCAGATGCATAGCATAGCATTAACAATACTATTACATACTACTACAGGGCCGGTTCTAGTCAGTTTAGTGGCCTACGCAGCGGGCACCCCTTTTCCTTTTCCTTTCACACATTGGCATCTGTAAACATAGCGTTGTACTGTAATACTGATTGAGCACAGCTGATCTGGTACAGTATACTGTGTCACAGAAGTGAGTACACCCTTCACTTTTCTGCAGATATGTAAGCATATCTTTTCATGCACAACATTAAAGAAATTTCACTTTGATCATGAAAAGTAGCCAGTGTATCTTACATAACCGCTTCAATGTATTGTTTTCCCAAAATAATTCAAGATACAGCCAATAATGTCTCAAAATGTACCTCTCAACAATGAGCACACCCTATGTTAAAATCTCACAGAGAGGATCATGATCTGCTTCAGTAGTCACAGAACATGTTGATTTGCAAACTTCTTTTTTGGTGAAATTCAGCTTTCCCATGTTGACGGCATTCATGTAGACCCAAACCATGTCAGTTCTACTACCATGCTAGATTTTATGGATGGAACACTTTTCTTTGTACTACTCACTTTTAACCACCACACATGCTTGACACCATCTAAAACAAATTAGTTTAGCTTGATGTCATCAGACAACACAACATGGTTCTAGCAATCCATATCCTTACTGTGTTTGTCTCTGATGAGACCAAGATAATCAAATTTGCTTTTGTTTACAATAGTATATTTGTTGAACCTACACCTCACATACGTATAAGAAGTATACATATGCATGTCCGCCTCTCTCTGTGTACGACACACACCTTCATATATCATATCATATCATATCATATCATATCATATCATATCATATCATATCATATCATATATCATATGGTTTGGTATGGTATGGTATGGTTTCGTATTTTATTTTATTGTATCGTATCGTATCGTATCGTATCGTATCGTATCGTATCGTATCGTATCGTATCGTATCGCATCGTATGGTTTCGCATCGTATTGTATCACATCATACACGTATTTGTTGAGCCTACACCTTATAAACAGTACATGTAGGAAATACACATATGCATGTCCACCTCTCTCTCTGTAAAGCACACACCTTGCTGCCGGTGAGCTGGATGGTGCGTGAACGCGCAGAAGTGGGCGGTGGCTCTTGCGGCTGCTCGTCGAACGTGGCCCTGCGCCGGATGTTCTGGCGGGGGTAGTCCAGCCTCAGGCTCGAGCCCTCTAGCGACGCATAAACGGACTGCGTCAAGGACGGGTGATAGTAGTCGGGGTCATAGCTGTACATCTCATTCATCCAACCCTGGCACAGAGGAAAAAATACAATACATACTGTACAGTCAGCAGAATGTTCTAGAAAGAAACGGTGTCAAGTTTCAACAAGGAAGGCATGGCTACTGTTTCAGAGTTTAAATTTAGAACTGTAGGGTTTAGTTTTATAGGATTATGTTCCATGTTCACAGCTGGAGTATCGACATGTCTTATCTAGATAGTTCATGGCCTATTTGGGCACTAGAACTCATGTTAGTGGAACTCAGGATTTATTTATGGCAGAGTGAAGTGGAACCTTCAATAAGTTTTCAGTATTTTTTTCATGCCATAGATGTACTGCATTCATTTTTCTAGAAAACCTACATTAAGAAGTTCAAGTCCAAAACCTTGAACAAAAAACAAATTCCAGGAACACTATCAACTACCAACTACCAATCGTTGAAATGTGTGAGAAAAAAATACTGTATATATGTATATATGTATATATATGTATATATTTTATTTCCTTCTTTCTTCCCTGTTTCCTTTCATTTACATTTGTTAACTTTGTGAAGCACATTGAGTTGCACCTGTGTATGAAATGCGCTATATAAATAAACTTGCCTTGCCTATGTAGTGAACAATCAATCAATCAATAAATACAATGTCAGGCAGATCTGTGTGATGCCAAAGGGGACAGACTGTGTGCAGTTCTGCTATTCACCAAGTCTTAAAAGGGCACAGCCCTGAAAAGGATGCAGTGATCCAGGCAAAATTACTCTGGCTGTCATACCCATGACACTCAGGCAGGCAGCTATACAAAGCGGACAGGGCTGATTCAGGATATTTGGGACCCCTAGGCAAAGACAGACTTGGGGCCCTTGTCCCAATACACAATACAGTCATTATAGGGGGGAGGGGGGCTTTCATCTGGGGGCCCTCGGCAATTGCCTAGTTTTCTTGCCTGCTTGTGACAGGCCTGAATGCAGAGTAGTGACAGCATCCAATCCACTGTGATTCAGACAACAAAAAAACCCAAACCCAGCCTTGCGATAACAAGCTGGGTCAGCCATCCAGGCAGTCCCACTGATAATTATAAACAAGGGGGTGTCCTCGAATCACGTCTGAGAGCCCTAGCGTGAACCATGAAGCGCACAGCAACTGCAGTGACAGAGTTGGCTGCATGAAGCTGACAAGGGGAGACAAATGGGTCAGTTTCCCAGGCCTAAGGAAAATGGGAGCCCAGAGTCAAGTTCTCATTATACTGAATGTATTGGGGATGGTGCCCTTTCAGATGACTTTGTACCCGGGCCCGTCCAAAGCTGTTAGCGGCCCTGGTCGGGATTTTTTTTCCTTGAAGGGAATCAAGTTAGTCAGTGGACCTTGATGTGTGAAAGAGAAGAGAAGGGTTTTTTCCATCTTTTTCTTTCGAAAAAGAGAGACAAGCGGAGTATTTGACCGGTAGCTGACAGGAGTCTGTGGGACTATTGTCGCCTCAAGCTTTGTCTGACTGAGCTGATGACACATGATGGGACACAGTGATGGTGTGGGTCTTGCACGCAGGGCCACTGACAGCTTTGGCTGGGCCTAGGACATGGTAATCTGAAACGGCCCCCGCCCAATACATACATACAGTGTAATGTGGGCCCATTTAAAATGACCCATTTACCCCCAACCCTGTCGGCTTCTCTGCTTGCATGTCTCAGCTGAAGTACAGCACAGTTAATTGCAGCCTTGGTAGAAGGACCAGCTACTGGCACATTAGGAAAAACACATTAGCTGCTTGGGAAAACAGCACAATGAAGAAGCAGGACTTCAGTCTAACAGTTGACATGCTACAGAAAAATGGACCTACTACAGCATTCCAAGTTAAATTCACATTCACAGATGTACTTTGTCATCTGATGTCTATTTTTCTGCATTCCGCATATTACGTCCTAAAACTTCCTTTTGCCTTTTGCTTTGAGCGCAGATTGCATCAACCTCAGCCTCCGAATGGGCCTCTTCCTTTTCCCATTTATTGCACAACAGTGATAGCATTATTATTGAAACATAACTAGAAGCACTCAGAGAGCGCAAACCTCTGCCAAGGAAGCTGCTTGATAGAACATTTGAATATGTCATAACCTAAGTCTTTCTGCCTTCTTTTTGTGTAGTCCACAATTAAATTTCTGTTCACTAGGGGCGTCCAGATATATAGGCCAGCAATGGTGAAGAATCTTTTTAAAAGTCCTGGTTCCGGTTCGTGATCCGGATCACCACAAGAATTTAATCACTTGTTCCTTGGGTCATTATCAACAACTCCACAAATCCATTGATTCGTTTTTGAGTTATGCTGCTGACAAACAAACAAATAAACAGACAAACAGACAGACAGACAAACAGACAAACCAACGCGACAGAAAACATTACCTCCTTGGCAGAGGTAATTCCATACATTTTAAGAGCAGTTTAGACTTGCTGATCACCAGCATCTGACAACTTACCTTCAGGCAGGGCGGGTCCCCTTGGGGGTCACTTGGATGACTGTACCTCTCCTGGTTCTGGTTAGAACTGCGTCTATAAGCTGGGGCTGTGGCGGCCTGTCTGCTGCTCAAACCCAGCCGTATCAGAAGAAGTCCCAGCATGAAGCCGAAGATCAGGCCCAGACAAAGGCCCGCCATGTACGTGGTCAAAGGCAGGATGAAGTAAGAGTAGAACAGCGCCGCCAGAAAGCAGAGTCCTGTGCGCGGAACTGTGGAAGAGGACGTTTGAGGGATGCCTATATGACTCATGACCTCATGACCTTGACGGGAGGGAGGTGGACTCGTGTCCTTCAGTCGACCTTGATGGTCATGATGAGCGCATGATGACCTCTTCCTCCTCCAGCGCCTCGCCGGCCAATTATAGTTCGGCATGCTGAAGTCCGCACCACTGTCGGTCTTGGTGCTCCGACTAGGCTGCGATGGCTCCGTCGCGGTCAAGTCCCCCGTGGATCTTCCGAGGACTGCATAAAATCCCTTATGGCTCGGCGAGTCCAAAGAACCACCACCACCACCACCACCACTACCACCGATGTTTGATCTTTGGTGTTTGGGGCTGCCAGTTCCACTAGCACCACCACCACCACCAAAGTTTGATCTTTGGTGCTTGGGGCTACCAGTCCCACTACCACCACCACCGGGACCACCACTGCTGCTGTTGTCATCCCGCATGATCTTGCTGAACATACTGAACATGGGCTCCTGCATGGCCTCGTGGAGCTTGCGCTTGGTGTCCTCCAGCTCGGCCTTGAAGAATCCCTGAGGCTTATTGGCCTCGGTCGGGGAGAGGTTGGTCGGGGACGGCGGCGCGGTGCGGGAGTCCTTGGACTGCTGGGCCAGCTGCTTGAGGAGGTGCAGGTTGAGGCGCGAGTCGGACTTGGACTGGGACACCTCGGGCTCGCTGCGAGAGATCTCCGTGGAGATGGACTTGACCAGGCTGAGCAGAGGTCGCGGCTTCAAGGTCGATGATGATGATGGTGGCTCCAGCTCGGTGGAGAGAGACTTCACCAGGTTGGTCACCAGGGGGCGATGTGAGGGTGAGGAGGACGACGCCTGGCTCGGGGACAGAAACCCGGGCATGGACGACGAAGCTGCCGAGATGTCCCCCAGAGAGCCGGGCGAGGAGGGCGAATGGGAAACGTGGAAAGCGGGGAGGCCCCAGTCACTGTCATCGAAAGGACACGACCTCTGCTTCTGTAGCAGACTGGGTCCTGCTGAGTCATGATGATCGTGGTGGTCCAGCTGGAAGATCAGCTCGTTGTCGTCCAGGCTGTCCCATTCACCCTCCGTCCCAGTTAGCTGGATCACTATGCCCCTTCGACCTGGGCCCAGCTGGGGGGTTCCCCCTGGTGGGTTGGAGGGGCAAGGCGCTCCTCCTGGGCCCTGGTGAGAAGATCCAGGAAGGCTTTCGGCTCCTCCATCATTTCCTATGTTCCCTGCCATCATACGTCATACGGTCAGGTCCCTCCTCACATTCCAGCGGGCACTTTGTGGAAGACTTTCTGTAGATGGACACAGTCAAGGACACAGAGAGAGAGACACAATATGAGTTATCAATCACATCAGTCAGCCTGAGTGTGACCTCTCAAAAGAGAGTGGTACAGTAATGTGTGACCAGACCGGGGAAAATGACTGACCTAAATGGGCGCCACACTTGGAGATCTCTGTGGCTGTGAAATAGAAAAGATGTGACATTCTGCCTATACTGTATTTTAACTGTACAATTACATTTTCCTGTTCCCTATTTTGAAAATAAAAAGTGAAAAACTGTTTCGAACATATTCTGTCTCATAAAACAACAGAAAATGAATGAATGAGAATATGTTTTGAGTATGAATGATGAATGTTTTGACATTACATTATTTTTTAAAGATTTCCAATGATAATTGGCCTGTGCCTTTAGAATTAAAATCTATGACTTATATCAGACTCATTCTGCCATAATGGGTCACATGTATCCTTTATCCTTTTCCTATTACTGTAATCTGTCTCCATTTGTAGGTGCAAGTGTAGGAGAGAGAGAGAGAGAGAGAGAGAGAGAGAGAGAGAGAGAGAGAGAGAGAGAGAGAGAGAGAGAGAGAGAGACATTTGTGTGTGGCAGTGTAGGAGAGAGAGGGGGGGGGGGTAGCGAGCGGCCTGATGGCATCTGAGGTAATTACCTTACCTAAGCCTTAATATTATATTTGTTGAGCGCTCCCGAGTGCGAACATGAAAGACTGCTGCCCCCGCTGTCAAGACGTGATAAGTGTGGGCTCACGGTGGTTTTAAAAATAGTGTTGTGTGAGGAGGGGGAATGTTCATAAATGATCCAAAAAGTAGGGCAGAGAAACAGAGAGGGACAGAGGGAGAGAGAGAGAGAGAGGCAGAGAGAGAGAAAACGAGAGAGAGAGAGAGAGAGAGAGAGAGAGAGAGAGAGAGAGAGAGAGAAAGAGAGAGATGAAGCATTGCCTTCATTTCAATCTCAGCTCACACTCTGCCAAGCTCTCAGCTCAAAAGATAGATCCGTTGCTAAGGACAGGGATATATAGCGATGACGCACACCCACGCAATAAGTAATGGTGTGCCAACTGTAATCTCTGTTCTTCCTTTAATTTCGTCTTGGGATCAATACACAGTAAAAAAATGGGGTGTTAATATCCCAAAGTAAACTAAAAGAAAACTTATTTACAACACTATGGAGAGGAAATTAAACTCTACCTATGTGTATATGCTAACTTTAATCGGTAACCTGTGCTAGACAAAATGAGTAGTTGAGTAGTATCAAGGTTCAGGTTTATATATTATAGCCATATGAGCAGTAGGCCTATATAATACAGTTGCAATCAACAATACAATCAGACAAAACAAAACAAAATAAATAACAGGAAATGACACATACAAGAACATTGAAAAGTGCAATGAAGAAAATTGAAAGTGCTTTGGTTGAGCAGTAAACTACGGAAGCTGGAGTTACATTGTGCAAAATAGAGGTAGAAGGCCAGGTAGTGGAGTAACTGTAAAGTGCTAGTGCATATTCAAGTGATGGATGACTTGTGGGTATTGTCCCTTGTCCTTGTCGAATTAATACCTATCTAAAGTGTATTTGGTCCCATAGTACTCTCTAAGTGCTAAATTAACACTGTATTTTTTATTATGTACCTATCGTACCTACAAACTGTACCTACTCAGTCAAGCAACCATCTTGAGTTCATCCTCTTTGGTGTTTGATTTCTCCTCTTTGGTGTTTGATATTTCACAGTAAAGCAAGCAAGGTTAATTCAAAACGTGGGTAATTCTAACACTGCCATGCATCTGAGCCCAGAGTACTCTCTAAATGTTAAATGAACACTGCATTTTTACTGTGTTCTGAGACCTCTGCTTCTTCTTGATCATCATCACGACATATGGATTGGAGTTCTTTCATTAGTGTACAGCACTGCCTTCCCTAACTCCCATGGGACTGAGAGAAAGAGAGAGAGAGAGGGGGGGGGATAGAGAGAGAGAGGGAGAGAGAGAGAGAGAGAGAGAGAGAGAGAGAGAGAGAGAGAGAGAGAGAGAGAGAGAGATGATGGGGGCTCGTCTTTCACTTGCATCTGACACACAGGTCCCTCGATGATGCTTTGAAATTCATACTTCACTGAAGCCAGTGATCTCTGCCATTGATCGCCTGCTTAGACAGCACAGCAGAGCAGAGTACTGCACCGCACAGACAGACAACGTTACATAATGAACCAAAACAATGGCTGAGATTCTATCTTTTTCATTATAGACAGAGCAAAAACAAAATAAAAACACCACCGACAACAAACAGAAAAAAACAACACACTGCAACACTGCAGCTTATACGTTTACCAGACCTGTGACACAGAACAGAACACACAGAATGGCTGAGACCACGCTGTAGAGTGCAGACAAATAATTGTCCTTAGAAGGCTTCTGAATCTCAGCAGCTGGCTTGCCACAAGCCCCACCAACACATGTAGGCCACTATAAATCAATACAAACCTCCCCCTCTCCCTCCCAAGAGAGAGCCATTTCTGGGTTACCTGTACTATGCATGCTGAAGAGGACCGCGGCACCATTTCTGGGTCAAAAGACTGTGTTGCTTCAAAAGTCAGTTCAGAAGACCGCACACCCCGTCACTGGCATAGGCATTACATAACATAGTAACAGGCAGCACTGACAGAACTGACACAGAAAGTCTACCAATTCCACAGCAGCTGGCGCCTTCGCAGTAATCCTCCCCACGGCCTAGCCATCCAAAATGGTCTGTGTGACGAGATATTAAAACCAGCAGACAGGTAGACAGACACAGAGACAGACAGACAGACAGAGAGAGACAGACACTAGATGGACTCTGTATGAGCCTGCGTATGTGGGTGCTCACTAACTTAACAGACAGCATTGGGTCGTTGTCGGTCTGTGTAAACTGAACTCACAAACAGAACAGACAACATTGGAAGAGATACTGTACACGTGTTTGTGTGTATCTTGGGTGCGTTTCTCAAAAAGCGTAGTTGTTAGCCACTCAGCAACTTGGACACTTTGCCAATGGGAAATTGCATTGCAAACGACAAAGTAGTGGCGTAGTTGGCAACTATGTCTTCGAGAAATGCACCCCTGAGTATTTACTCACAAGCACAACAAATATAGCATTGGGAAATAGAGATATTGTATGAGCCTGCGTGTGGGTACTCAAAAACCTAAAAGACAGCATTGGAACAGTCACTAACGCCCATATAAACGCAACTGGATACACAAACAACAGATACATTTGGAAAATAGGGACTGTGTGTGTGTGTGTGTGTGTGTGTGTGTGTGTGTGTGTGTGTGTGTGTGTGTGTGTGTGTGTGTGTGTGTGTGTGTGTGTGTGTGTGTGTGTGTGTGTGTGTGTGTGTGTGTGTGTGTAACACTGTGTGCACAGTAAAACAATGCTGTGTTAATTCATTACTTAAAGTAGTGTTTCTCAACAGGGGCTGTACAGCCCCCCAGGGGGCGTTAGGGAGCCCTCGGGGGGCGTTCAGAAGGAGGCAGCTGACGGGGAAGGGTGCTTAGTTACAATTGGGGGGCATTAGTGTACCGGTATTTCACTAAGGGGGCGCTGGGAGGCTTATGATGACGCTAAAGGGGTGTTTGCAGGTGGTCTGTGGAATTTTGTTCGCATTGAGGTTGTGACTGAAATTCTCCTTGTGAACGTTATTAAGCCAAATCCAGAGCCATTTTAATTAATTCATCATTTACATATTTTTTGTGCGCATATACGTACATGTAGACGTTTGGGTTGGGGGCGTCTCGGCCCAAGGTAAGGGGGGCTCACTTTTCTAAAGTGTATTCACTCTCAGAGTAGCCTACTCTTTAAGTGTTACATTAGACAATATTTTTACAATGTGATGGTGTGGGAGTGATACTCACAAACATAGCTCATAATTCAGAGTGGACCATCATCATCATCTTCCCCATACAGTGCGTAGTGTCGAGTAGGGCTCTCCTGCAGGCTCCAAACAGGATGGGATGAGGGACAGCAGGTCCAGCACACTGTAGTAGAGTGTAGAGTAGAGGGGGGGGGGGGGGGGGGCAGGAATCGGGATCTGGGTGGGAACTGGGACGGGGGCTGAGAGAGGACAAACCGTAAAAATAGCATTAGGGCTTTGAGTTCATGATCTCAAATGGAACTCTGGATTTACTGCACAATACAAAATACAGTGTTACACCAACACTTAGACAGTCAATTTAGCCTCTTTGTGCAGATGGGCCCTGCTGGCAGGCCCATTCAGTACTTGCTGAAAAGACTCCAACACATCACACTATTGTTATGACATTACTGAGAGCCTGAAGTAACAAATTAAGACTTTTAAGACAATTAAGAGAATTTTAATGACAGTAAGATTATAACATAGACCAGGGGTCCCCAAACTAAGGCCCGGGGGGCGGATGCGGCCCGCCAAGCCCCTTTGACCGGCCCTCCACCTCTCTGCACCTCACCATTTGAACTGGCCCAAATATTTTTTAAATATTCTATTTTGTTTATCAACAGGCCTTCCTGGTGTGAATCACCAGAAGTTTTTTGTCGTGATAGTTTCTCATCTCACTGTAATATAAACAGGCCTACCATTTCTATTGTATTACTCATAAACTGTCAATCACCACATTTTTCTAACCTTTCCTTGCTATTTTTTCATGGTTATTAGAAATTAAAATGAATACCTATGGTATTTCAAATTGAAAAACATGTGAAGTACTCACTTCTTTTGCAAATCACGTATACTGCTGAACTATTTTGTGCTAGATATTATGACTATAACAGGCACTGGCCTATAGTATAAAGCCCACATGATTGATACAGGCCCCTGATCACAGTCAGGAGCAATAATGTGGCCCCAAGAGAAAAAAGTTTGGGGACCCCTGACATAGACTCTGTGCAAAGAGGTTGTATTTAGTCCCAGAGTACTCTCTACTACTGTTATCAGGCCAACCAGAACTTTCCGATTCTCGAATGCTCAGACTTGTGGCGTGAACACGCCGGCCGGTTCGAGATTACAGTAGGTGTGGGAACAGACACTGGAACGGTTTTCAGTCAGTGTTGAATTAACACTTTATTTTTTTTTTACTGTGTGAACATTGGTTGTGATTATTTTTGAATAATGTTGTTTTGTTAAACAACAAGTCGACTGTTTTGGCCATGTAGGCTCCAGTACAGTAGATATTAGTCATTTTCATATGTTATGAGAGGTCAGGGAAAGGTCAAGTGCACTTAGACTGTACACAACACGACCATTTGACTATGTGTAGTGCCATAACGTGGTAAAGGAAATGTGAGATACTAATGTTGCGTTACATGTACGCTAATGTTCCTTCCCTGGGCTCACAGTACATGCAACGCAATAGTATCTCATAGTGCAGTGTTTCCCAAACTATGGTTTGCGTACCCCTAGGGCAGGGGGCAGGGGGTACGTGAGAAGATTTTGAATTTTGAAAAAAAAAAATGCAGGAAAAAAAAAATCAATACCTTTTAATATTCGAATCAGGAATGGGCATTGATGTTTTGGGTATGTCATGGGTATTGGTTAAATTGTTTCAGTATCCTACACATCTTAATTTATTTTTCCATGGGGATTAATCGCAAAATCAACTGTTTAGGAGAGTCGTGTGCATGGCACATCTCTGTGTTCCATCTCCCGGAGGAAGAGACGAGTCCCTGCGGCAGTCTCTCAGTCTGCATAGTGCAGCATCAAATGAATAACAAAGCATCATCACACTACTTTCTGGAGTTGTTGAAGAGTTTCTGGACTATTTGCTTCAACCCACAAGTACCTGTGATTACGCCAAGAGTAAGATAATAACTTGCTACTTGTTTGGAATTTTGATATAAGCTTTGTCAGATCTGGTTCGTCAGGCATAGGGCCTATTGCAGGCTATGTGTTTATTAGCATGCTTTTAGCATGCTCTTAGCGAACTGCTATGTTCATGCAATGTCATTTTTTAGCCAAGAGCAGTCATCGTACCTACTAACACCACCCTAAATAACCGTAATTCGCCGTGAACAAAGTAATTTGTTGAGCTTGGCGCTGTGTGTTCAATTTAGTTTCAATGTAGGCGCAGTCACAGGTCCATCCAATTTCATTCAAATATTAACTTTGGCTACAAAGTTGATATGGCTACCAGCATGGCACATTTTAATCTACATGGACACCTATAAGTACCCTCTCCTTAGTAAGTGCTGATGGATCGCTAAACAACTGGTTGAAAACATGTGAATTTAGCAACCTTAATGGGCCATTACATCTCTGGCTGGAAGCCTTTAGTGACCAACTGGTGTAGCCTACAGAACATGTTGCAACAACTTCAGCTTGATACAGGTCTAAGTGAGGGAATTTAATTAATGGTTTAAAAAAAGGGGGGGGGGGGTACGCGGATGGAGCTGAAATGCTTCAAGGGGTACGTGATGTGAAAAAGTTTGGGAAGCACTGTCATAGTGGTGTGGATTAGCACTGCCCTCACGATCCGATTCGATCACGATTCGGGAGGTAGCGATTCGATTCGATTCGATTCTATGCGATCCGATCCGATCCGACTCAATTCTACAATGCATTGCAATGCATTACATTTCTACTGAAAGCAAAGCAAATGTTTAATCAGTCATGATGAGGCAATACA
>NC_085873.1:28227157-28507157 GCF_034702125.1 Engraulis encrasicolus
TCTGACCATCTCCTTGGGCCTGGTGGGGGGGCCCTTTCAGATGACTTTGTCCCAGGCCTGGCCAATGCTGTTAGCGACCCTGCCTGATGGCGTTTTTAAAGAAAGCTGATGTGCCAGCAAAAAGGCCAGTCACCAAGTCCATGGAGGAGAGGAGAGGAGCTACTTTGCATGACAGCAAGCAGCCCTGTGCATTATGCATTGTGGTGCCACACAGTAAAAATGTCAGTGTTAATTCAACACCTAAAAAGTTGATTTAACCTCTTATAGTGTTGATTCAACACTGGTCCCAGAGTACTCTCTAAGTGTTGAACTAATACAGCATTTTTTTTACTCTGTAACTGAAATGAGACAGCTCCTGGTCTGCTGACGAGCATCATTCAGTTAAAATGTATTTTATGTAGTACCAGAAATTATATCGTCTCATACCATGAACATCTTCTGGGCCGAAAGCGCTGAAGTAGCCTTCTATATGTCCATTAACAGTTCAAACAGATTTTGTTCACATACCATAGGCCTACCGAAGTCTGTAATGTCTCTTATCAAGAAAAACCTGAGCCATTCGGTGTTACATTTAAAAGGGACTGATTTGATGACATAGCATCATCATTCACAGACCACCTGATATTGTGATTCGATATGAAAATGTAGTCACACTACTTCTCTCAAAGGCCAAATGACTTTTCAACATAAGGAGGTAAACTCATTGCAATGGGGAAAAACTGCTACGGCACCCTTTTAGCTCCATAACCTTCAAGATCCTCTCTCACACACTCTCAGAGTCTTTTCTCCAGCATCCACCAAGTTGTAAATGTGCTGCATCCTTTTATCCCTTTCATAAACACCTCGTGAATTACCCGTATAGTCTGGCACACTCAGGGAAATGATTTAAAACCCCCAAAATAGCCCACCAAGTCTCTGCAAAGCAAAGGGATGGGCTGGACTAGTGGCTCTCAACGGGGGCTCTACAGCCCCCCAGGGGGCATCAGGGAGCCCTCCGTGGCCGTTGAGAAAGAGACAACTGAGAGGGGCCTGTGCTTAGTTGCCATTGGGGAGCATTAGACTATTTTATTTTTAGGGTTTTAAGGGCTTTTGATGAGGTCAAAGGGGCGTTGTGGGGGCTCATGACGAGGTCAGGGGGCGTTTTGTTAATATCAATTTGAAACTGTAATATCAAATTCTCCTCAGTTGTGACAATCCTACACAATCCCTGATGATCTCCAAAGTGGTCTTTTCATTTTGTTGTAGTAAAAGCCATAAGTTCAGTTGTCCTGGGCCCGGGGGTTTTAGTGTCTTCAGAATTGGTTTCTCGTTACATGTGTGTGTATGTGTGTGTGTGGGGGGGGTATTGTCCTGGGCTTCACCCAAGCTGTCAGCGTCCCTCTCTGAAAACCAATGCTTTTAGTAGTCCTGGCTGGCTCGCTGTATCATGCAATCTTGCCTTATGAGTGGTGGCGTGTCTAATTCAACCTCTGCCCCATCCGATCCGCATCAGCACTTTCCCTCTCATTTGATTTTTTCCCCTAAAGCCTGTACAATGTCCTGGACACCGGCTGAGCTTCCTGCAGGAGTCAGCACTCCCATGTAGGGCCACGCCTGATGGCAGGGAAGCCAACAGCCCGAGACAAAGGGGTCAGCTGTCTCGGCCAGGGCCGCTGACAACTTTGGCTGGGCCCAGGACAAAGTCATCTGATAGGGCCCCCTCACCCAGTTCATTCAATGAAATGAGGACCCAATTATGGGCCCCCACATCTCCCTGGGCCCGGGACAGCTGACCGCTTTGTCCCCCCTGGTCTGCTTTTCTGGTCCCAGCCATATTGGGAGGGAAAGTGGAAAACAGCGATCCTAGCGGTTACGTTCCAAACACCAGGGCGACCCTATTGAAACTCCCATAGACGAGTTTTTAAAAAAATCCCAAAAAGATATGACTAGGAACTATAACACCAGACACATTTTTCAGCGTACACAATAGGATGAACTACTACCTGTGAAAATCTTAAGTCATTTTTTGCCCTTTTAAGAAAAATAGAAATTGTGCCAATCTGGTCGGAAACGGACTACAGCTCCCAGCATGCTGTGCTTCGCGCCTCGTTGACAACACAGAGAAACAAATGAACGCGAATGAACGCAAGTTCTTCGCATATCTTCACATTCTTGTAATCCTGTGAGTTCCACATTGTCTTCTTATTAAACATATACACACGCGATCATTTTGGTTTGGTTTTAACTTGTCTAGTAGATATGATGGCTTCTGTGGTGACGAGTAACCACCTCTCTGGCTCATGTTTGGCTATGCTAATTACATGGAGTAAACACGTCACACATGCCAGTCAGTGTAGTTCTGTATTAGCTTTTTAAAGAATATTAAAATCAGTTCAGATCAGTGAAAAACCGAACATTTTACCACCGGATTCGATAAAACGGGCCAACATGCCTATAATATGACTGCCACTACTTCTACTTCGTCGGCAGGGCCGAGATGTAATTTTTCAAAGAAAAAACCCATTCATTTGTTGCAGGGGCTTGGAACGTTGCCAGCAGGGGGCGATGAGATTACTTTCCCTCCCAATAATATAGGGAGATTGGGGACCTAGAAATGGGTTAAAATGGCAGGGTCACTCACAGGTTGGGGAGGGTGGGGGGAAGTGAGCAGAAAGAGCCCCCACTCAATACTGTACATACAGTGTAATGAGGACCCAATTCTGACCATCTCCTTGGGCCTGGTGGGGGGGCCCTATCAGATGACTTTGTCCCAGGCCTAGCCAATGCTGTTAGCGGCTCTGCCTGATGGCGTTTTTAAAAAAAGCTGATGGGCCAGCAAAAAGGCCAGTCACCAAGTCCATGAAGGAGAGGAGAGGAGCTACTTTGCATGACAGCAAGCAGCCCTGCGCATTATGCATTGTGGTGCCACACAGTAAAAATGTCAGTGTTAATTCAACACCTAAAAAGTTGATTTAACATCTTCTAGTGTATCTGGTCCCAGACTATTCTCTAAGTGTTGAACTAATACAGCATTTTTTACCATGTAACTGAAATGAGACAGCTTCTGGTCCGCTGATGAGCACCATTCAGTTTAAATGTATTTTATCATGTAGCACCAGAGATTATATCGTCTCATACCCTGAAAATCGTCTAAGCCATTCAGTCAGTCACATGCTGAAAAAGCATTCTGTATGACCATTTACAGTTAAAACAGATTTTGTTCACATACCGTAGGTCCACCGAAGTCTGTAATGTCTTTTAAGGTTTTTCAAGAAAAACCTGAGCCATTCGCCATTGCTTTTAAAAGGGACTGATTTGATGACATATCATCTTCATTGGCAGAACACCTGATACTGCAATTCCATATGAAAATGTAGTCACACTACTTCTCTCAAAGGCCCAATGATTTTTCAACATAAGGAGGTAAACTCATTGCAATGGGGAAATACTGCCACGGCACCCTTTTAGCTCTAACCTTCAAGATCCTCTCACACACTCTCTTACAGTCTTTTCTCCAGCATCCACCAAGTTGTAAATGTGCTGCATCCTTTCATCCCTTTTATAAACACCTCGTGAATTACCCGTATAGTCTGGCTACACTCAGGGAAATGATTTAAAATCCCCAAAATAGCCCACCAAGTCTCTGCAAAGCAAAGGGATGGGCTGGACCAACAAATTCCCGGGATTTGCCCTTTCTGACTGAAGGTCTCCAGCTTGCTCGCAACTGGCCCAGTGTTTTATTATTACGGTACGGGCAGTATAAAATGGTAGAATCGGAAATGTTCATTTACATAACACACTATAGAGAACAAAATGATGCAACTCGCGCCATATGTAGTGAAATTGGTAAAGGACATTTCAGGACAGATTTTTTCTTTTTTGACTTTATTTGATAGGACAGTCTGAGAAGTGGACAGTAAGCAAGAGAGACGGGGAGGGGTTGGCAAGGGACCC
Source organism: Engraulis encrasicolus (assembly GCF_034702125.1). Classification (NCBI taxonomy): domain Eukaryota; kingdom Metazoa; phylum Chordata; class Actinopteri; order Clupeiformes; family Engraulidae; genus Engraulis; species Engraulis encrasicolus. Next base: position 28,231,091 of record NC_085873.1, read on the forward strand.
GGGCCGGGAATCGAACCCGGGTCAGCCACACGGCAGGCGAGTGCCTTACCAGTTGGCCACGGCAGGGCCTTCAGGACACCTCTAATGTCACTGAAAGTTGTTCTGGTGTTGTTACAACCAGTGGCATGCACAGACATTTTTTGGGGCAAGTACTGTGGTGGTGGTAGGGGGGAAGAACTGCATGAAGAAGACCTGCTGGCTGCCTTGTCTGTTGGTATATATAATATAATATAATATAATATAATATAATATAATATAATATAATATAATATAATATACTTTGTAACACGGCTTTAGACCTATTATAATTAGGCTATCATTGATGTTTAATATATATTTTTAATGTAGCCTATTTTGTTTATACAAGATTACTGTAAGTCTTGTTACATAGAAACTGCCAAAATCAATGCTAAACAATAATGTTGTTCACTGCATGGAGTATTTTAGTGCATATAGAGAAACAATTTCTATGTAGGGCCTACTATATCCTGGACACGTAGAGTCAGGATTTAGCAAATTTTGGCTGAATCTGAAATGTCCACTCCTTCGCTCCATATTCAAAAAGAGCAAAACAGTGCACCTCACACCCTCCAATAACAGTAGCTTAGACATAGTCACTGTAGTGAACATTTTGAAATGTCCCCTGTTTTGTGTGCACAGTGCACACTACTAAACGAGCAGATGCTACCTACAGTACCTACCACCGCATGACAAGAGCCCTTTGGGAAGAAGAGGGCCAGACTTTTCTGAAGGCCACCAGCCAGGACTCCTCCCATAAATAACCTCCCCTCTAGTCTCTGCTACACTGCATACCTCTGCCATCCTCTTGTAAAATAATCAACCAAGTCTAAAATAATCAACCGAATCAACCAAGCCCAGAACTGAACAATGACTGAAATGAAGCATGGTTGGTGTGCCCTTCTCTCCAGCTGATTTGAGAGGTCCTGGAGTCCTTCAATATTTTAGTTGTAGTACACAGTAAAAGAATAATCTCTATCTCCGCTCTCTCCCCTGCTGCTGCACTGCATGAATTTGCCATCTTTTTGTAAAATAATCAACGAAGTCTTCGCGCAGAGCTGTCTGCTCATTCACTAGCGGAGATATACTGCAGTCATCATCACGTGACTTGTGACGTGAACAGGTGAGCTTTTTTTTTAGGAAGGTGAGGATTTTATTATTTTTCAGACAGGACAGTGGGAGAGAGACAGGAAATGAGATGGGAGAGAGAGAGACGGGAAATGAACTGGGCTGTGATCGAACTCGGGTCGCCGCCGGCGCTGCAGTCCAGTCCCCAGCCGTTTGAGCCATGGCTGGTAGCCATGCCACGCCGTCCTAGTGACGCAACACCGTCAGCGTTGCTTCTAGTCAGGCAAGGAGCAATACAAATATCGTTTCTGAGCTCTGGAAAAATCGGGAACCCCTCCCACTTTGCCGGGAAGCAAACAACCAGTAGCAAACCAAGGGAGGCGGGTCAACCATGCCGTTTGGGAAATGTTAATTGTTATGCTCTTGATCAGACCAAGTCTCGAAGAGATTTGAAAGTCGATGATAATCAGGCTAATAGCTGGGCCAACAAGAGAGCATTTTGAACATGGATGCTACCTAAAACAAGGACCCTATGGGAAGGAGCGCCTGACTTTTCTGGAGGACTGCAGCCAGGTCCCCTCCCACTAATAATAATATAATATCTGTTTCCCCTTCAGTCTCTGCAGTGCTCAGAGGTGTCAAAACTAAAAGTAGAAGTACATTCATGGTGTGTACAACACTAGCACGATATGATATCGCATAGCTGTTACACCAGTTATTCCACTGTAGGCCCCTACTAACGATAGATAGACTGTAAACCACAGATGTAAATCACAAATTACTATCAGCACATAGTTGATCATAAGACAGGTACACTGGTCTACTGGTTACTCAGATAAGTTACATGTGCTGGAAGGAAGCTGTGTTTTGTCTTACTTCTGCTTTTACTTTTGATATCTTTTTTGTAACATAATTAACCTTTAAGAGTGTGTTTTTTTGAGCATTCTATAAAAAGAATGCGTTCTATAACAATGCAAGATTCTACAATTCCATATTATATTAAATGATGCCCAGAATTCTATAGAACTTTCACTGCCCGAACACTCCCGTCACACCGGTGTGATGGTACACTCTTAAAGGTTAACCAAGCCTTAGCATAGAGCCTTATGTGAACAAGGGAGTATTTTCTCTACTTCTCTTTTTAACTCCGTCTTCAACATTGATGTTTTTTTCCATTTGTTAAGCACTTTGAGCTGCATGCCTTGTATGATAAGGTGCTATACAAATACAGTTATTATTATTAGTAGTAATAGTATTTTGAACATGGCCCCTTTTTCCTGTGCGCATGAGCGGATGCTACACCTGTGGGAAGGAGGGCCTGACTTTTAGGCCTTCAGCCAGGGCCAATCCCTGTAACCCCTTTGCGTAGAGCCCAGAGCCATGAAATTCAGAGTTGTGACAACCGGAGGAAGTCGGTTGGTGACATGGTATGTAAATTCAAATACAAAGTAATTCTAGGCAGCGACTTTCTTTTCACTAGAGACTGACCCAGAACCACTACATAACAAGATGACAAAGATGACGTAAAAAGGAATTAAAATGAATTACAGTCACTGCTCGACTGTGTTCAACACCCACTGGAACTATTTTGGAAGTATGTCAATGGTGATTTGTGTGTCAAAGACTCCATGATCCGCCATCTTTGTGTAAAAGTTCAACCCTGAAGTCAATGGGATTAGCCTAATTCTTACCTCCATGGCTGTGCCAGAACCCATGTTGTTGTAACCTTACTGTCACCAAAAATTGTTATGACCAAGTCTTAATCTGTTACTTGAGGCTCTTGGTGATGTCATAGCAATGTTGTTATGAGGCAGTTGAGTCTTTCTCAGCAATGGGCGATCGGGCCCACCAGGGAGCCCAACCAGAGAGAGTAGAGAGAGAGAGGTCCCATTGGCCCATTGTTTCCGGGTTCTATTTTTGGGGGGGATCCCCCTTTAGGCAGACCTAGGCAGACCTAAGGACTGTTCTATTCAATGCTAGGAGCATTGTGACACGCCCCTTTAGGCAGACCGGAACCTGGTCATGTTAGGTGCCCATAGCAACCTATTATGTTGGCATATCTCTATACTTAAAGAATCTCTGGCCCAACTGTGCAAGGATCTACTAATCTCTATTTCCCCTCTAGTCTCTGCTGCACTGCACTGCATACCTTTGCTATCTTTTTAAAGCCACAGCCATGGCAGCAACCGTGGCAGCGGCCACTGCCAGCCCCCGGCCGCTTATAAATAGACACGCGTGTCACCAGAAACTTCTGTTTCGACGTCTCTGGAGAGCCCCACTGTTGGGGCAGCTTAGCTTTCTGACTCGTGTTTCTATCTGCCCACACACCGTAGCTGCAAAGGACCACTGGCATGTTATGTACGGCACTTAGTGTTGTTTGTTGCATTTTGTTGTGATTTTGTGTGGTATAGCATAGCATTGTTGAATTGCAATCTATGGTGTAACATGACAAAGTTGACAAATGCTAGTCTGTATAGCCAGAGTGGTTCTACACTGGTTTAGCTGAGTGGACTTGAATTAACAACGCAAAGCTTCTGTTGACTTCAAAGGGACCTTTTAAGGGTGCTTCAGGCATGGCAACCGATGTTCTTTTGGGTGAGTTCCTTGAGTTCCACCCCATCCACGGTACCAACGTGCAGCTGGACCCCACCGGAACCAGAGCTACCCGGGTTGAGAGCTTCGCCAATGGGGTGTGCTTCAGCAGACACCCCCTAGGCCCCGGCGAGATATTCCTGGTGGAGATTGAGGAGAAGGAGCTGGGCTGGTGCGGTCATCTCAGGGTCGGACTGACGGCGCATAACCCAAGCAGCCTGCAGACGGTACCGGAGTACTCCATCCCGGACCTGGTGGACCTGGGAAACAGCTGGGTGTTTGCCATCACCAGAAGCCACAACAAGGTATGCAGTTTTGGAGTCAGTGGCGTATGCTCAGTCCTTTTAGACTAGAAGATGGGTTATAAAAATATGCTGATTTGGTGCTTTTTCGGGGAGAGATGGGGAAAGAATAAAAAAACATCAGTTGATGAATTCACTCCTTTCCTATTTATGGCATCTTCTGGACATTTAATTTATTAAATCCAATTAAAATCAATTCAACTATTCAATTAGTATTAAAACCAATTCAATTACATGGAGTACCTCTATCAAACACCAAACCTCCCCCCCCACACACACACATTTCCACTTTCTCTTCCACAATAAGGTAATTGAGGAGCAGCAACCAGCAGCACCAGCGCCAGCTGATGACCTGGCCGGGGGCCACAGGCTGGGCAGGGGGGAAGCAGAGCAGGCACCACCACCAGCAGCACCACAACCACCAGCAGCAGATCCCCCACACAACCGGCCCAAGATGTTCTTCTCGAGCCCCCACCTGTGCATCGACAAGGACGTCTACATCCCCATGGACAAGCTGATAGGCCGCAGCAGACCAGGCAGGTGGGTCACTGACGCTGTGTTAGTAGCAGACATCAGTTGGTACAACCACAGTTAATAGTCATACATGACTTAATAATTGGCAATTAATGGACACACAATGAATAGGCTCATTAGATAATCCATTGAAAACAAACAAAAATGTCCATAGACATAACATAGGTTTCACGTTTACACACATTCATGTTGTGAGGAGAGGCAAGATGCTAAGCAGCCAACCGCGTGAGCTCATTTTCTGAGTGTCAGCAGTTTCCAACAATCAGAGGTTGAAGAAGAGTGCACAACCGGGAGTGTTTACAAACGTGCAACCCATGTACACTGTATTTGACATAAGCTGTGGATGCATCACCCTGATGTCTGCTGCTCCTAAAGGGCAGTCATGGGTCATTAGGACGCCAGACTTGTATCCCAAAGCTTGCCGGGTTGGACTCCCGGCCTGGCGGGTTGGTGGGGGGAGTAATTAACCAGTGCTCTCCTCCATCCTACTCCATGACTGAGGTACAGCCTGAGGCACTGCTTCCTTGGGACGCTGTTTCAGGCTGCCCCCTTGCACGGGTATAACCTGGTTCTCACGTGATGGTTGTTACCAACAATCTGGAACATTGTCTGTCACTTAGCTCTGGAAAGGCATGGGTGTGTTCAAAACAGCTCGAACCTGATTGGAGAATTCACGTGTCTTTTTTTGAATCACGTACTACTTCAACCACTGACTTGTATATACCCCGCCCCGCGATTCTGATTGGACAGGCTGTGAAACTTCTGATTCCGTCCGGGCTCGTCTAAGATTTCCAGACCCTCGTACGAGCTCACAAAGTTGAGCGGAAATGCACGAAGGGTCTGCGTGAGAGCCAGGCTAGCACGGGTGAGGCATAAAATGCAATGTTGTTGTGTGCTGTGTCAGAATGACAATAGGAGCTTCCCAGTTGGGGAACTTTAAGACTTTCGCTTACAAAAACATCATTGACCCAGGTATAGCCACATCCTGGATGACCTGTATAAGATGAACGCCCTGCCTCCCACGGCGCGCCGGAGCCGCATCGGAGTGCTGTACGTGCCCAAGGCGCCGGGCCTGGCCGACATGCACATCATCATCAACGGGGAGGACATGGGGGCCTCGGCCAAAGGCATCTCCATGGAGCAGCCGCTCTACGCCGTCGTGGACGTCTTCGCCGCCACCAAGGTCGTCCGCATCGTCCAGGTGGAATACGGATGTGAGTACAAAAAGCTGTCTGTGATGATTCTGTGGGCTAATACTTGTGCCGCCACCAGAGCTTGGAATTGAATCCTTGGTAACCCTTTACTTGACGCCAGCATCATACATATGACATAACGGTGTCATGACATTGTCATAATGCAGTCATGCATGTGTCATAAACATTAAGTCAATCTCATAAAAATGTTATGACTTTGTCTTTAAGTGAATTTGTGACTTTAAGTATGTTTGTGACTCATTCATGACACTATTATGACATATGATGTCGGCTTCAAGTAAAGTGTAACCAAATTCTTTATATTCAAGCATTCAAGTAATGAAATGCAATTTAAAATTGCGAGACACTAATTCAGTTGTTCAATGCAACCATTCAAGTTAAGCAACTCAAATTCAAATATGAAAGATTCAATTCTGGTGGCCCAATATTGGCCCATGATTCTCTTTCATCCAGTTAGGGTGAATAGAAAGAAAGAAATATCAAATTTGGGAATGGGCAGCGTAGTTGCAATGAGCAGCACAGTTGCCATACCTACTCTGGCCAACATCCTACACAGTGCACAGTGCATGTCTCTTAAGCCATTTATACGGACAGTTAGACATGTAGGCCTGGCTAATATGTGAATCTTAAAATAAAGTGCTACCTGGGATTTTGCTTATCTCCAATGATGTCCTCAATTTCTCCCCCTGTTGTTTTTTGTTTCGCCCAACATCACCTCACGACTGTTCTTATGCAGTCGCATCTCTGCAAACGCTGTGTCGCAAGGCCATCCAGAAAAATATAGTGCACAGAATGGCACTGGACTGGTTGGAACTTCCCGAGAGGCTCAAGAACTTCTGCAAGTTTGAGTGATGGCCGGGTGACATCATGATGCTGTTGTGGCTTTATTTTTCACCTGTTGGACACGCATAACAAATCCCTCCAAAAGACTTCAAGGCGTTCAGTAGGAGCCACTGATTTGGTACCATGTTTCCTTGGCTGCACCACCATGTCAGGTGGTTTCAGAGTCTTGCCATCTGGAGGTCCCATGGAAGTCGCATGGGGTGCTCATGGAAGGGGAAAAAATAAGTGGCTATTGCTGTACCTTATGCCGTTCCATGCAATAACTTATTTGTGGTCAATCATGGAAGTGGAAGTGTATTATGTGTACGTTTTTATGTACTGTCATTGGAGTTATAGTGTATATAAAAAACTTAAGAAACTTTTTTTCCTGGACAAACTATATTTCAGTTATCTTTGACATGCCTTATCTGTAAAAGAATAAGACTGAGAGAGTGATGTGCGGGCGTGTTCGCACGCGCACACACACACACGCGCACGCACACACACACACACACACACGCCCGCACGTCGCACGCACGCACACGCACACGCACACGCACGCACACACATACACAAACACACACGCGCACACACACACACACACACACACACACACACACACACACACACACACACACACACACAAGGACCGACAGAGCTTTCATTTAGAGTAGACCTCTAAGTCATGGTTTGCCTTGGGAGTTGATAGAAGGCAGAGCCTGGAGGGAATAAATGTGCTGTGTTGTGCAAGTAATCACAAACTTACCTTATCTTTCAACGGCAGACAGGGCAGTGATAGACGGTCCTGGCATGTGATAAAAAAGGACATACATTCAGAATAATAATACCTGCAGCTATTGTTAATGAGGCAGCTATTCCATTTCAAATCTGAACTCTGAACTCATGTAGATTGAACGTTCAGAAGTGTATTGGAGACATTTGCATGCACAATATGGCTTTGCAACAAAGCAAGAAGCACTTGGGGGCACTTATATCAACTTTGTCATAAGGCCCAGGCACACCATACCGTTCTGCACTTGATATGGACAAAATATTCTGATGAGTGTCATTCAAGGAATAATAAGCTCTGCGTATATCCCACGGAACATCTGGGTTATAAGAGGTAAAAGTCAATTCTGCAGATGCTGTGCTTGATTGATAGAGGTGTCTGTGCAGCACTATCATTTTAAAATGTTCTGTATTTGTCTGGTGTTGTGCATAGATATACAAAAGTAGCCTATGTGTTTATGTCATTGTTTTCTTTTCAACATTTGACCCCATATGCATAATAAGTTCCCCATCTTGATGGAAAAACTCATTCATCTAGCCTGTTCATCAAAACACATAGCCACAGAGATGGAGTGGCCATCACTCGGGTTGTGGGTGCGCCTTTCTCTTTGGTGTAGTGATCAGTTAGCCTGATTATCACTGTCAAATTTCTTCGAGACTTGGTCTGACCAAGAGCATAACAACTAATATTCTCAAACGGCATGGTTTGACCCACCCCCCTTGGTGGTCGAGGGCAGAACAGGCTGAGCCAAAGTTTAAACCAAACATGGTCTTAGTCCCAATTGAATGTCTCTGCTTAAACCACGTCACTGCCTTGAAGACGCCTCTACCACGGACGGTTGGAAATGCTCAAAGTTGATTGCTTCCCGAGAAAGTGGGTGGAGTTTCACGCTGTAGAGGGAACCCGAAAGTACCTGAACAAGCAATACAAATTGCCTGAGTGTGTGTAGCTGAGTCAAAAATGTTGCGTCATCGCGAGGGCGGAGCCTGGGTAGCGATCGGTGCCCCAGTTTATTACCCCTGAAGGCCTGGGTTTGACTCCCAGCAGAGTAACTATACTCTCCTTCGCTACAAATGCTGGCGGAAGTGGGATGACCAGCCATGAGGTCATTAGGAGGTGCACCCATGTTAGCCATACGAGGGACGCCAGAATGGATAACCCTGGTGCGAGGGACTCCAGCATGCATTATGGGGCATCCTGGAATGGGAGAAGTACGGTGGGTGGTATGTGAGGACATGTGCAGTGTGCGAGTGAGTCCACTTCCCGAAGGGGAAGGCAGCATGATGGAGTGTCACTTGTGGCTGGGAAGACCACAAGATCTGGGAAGGCCGCAAGTTCGAAATGTCATCATGCCAATGAATGAATAAAAGGAAAAAAAGAACTAATAGACGAAAAAATAAAAAAAAAAGTGTGCAAAAAAAGTATGATCAAGTGGCCATCACTAGGGTTGTGGGTGCGCTCTGACCGTCAACAAGCTTGGTTCTTTGATGTAGTGGTCAGAGCCCAAGTCTGGGTTCGAGTCCCGGTGGGGCAACTCAATCAGTGCCACAAAGATCAGTGCCCCACAGATTGTATGAACGGGTAATGTGGCATAACGGGCATTTTCCCGGTGGACCGGCAGTCCTGAGGAGCTGATGCTGTGTTTTTTGTTTGTTTTTTTCCCCCATAGATTGACCCACAATTTTAGATGGTACATCTTTAATTTAGCCTATATAAAGTTGCAAAAAAAGAGTCTAGGCTGTTTTTGGGTTCCAAGGCAGCCCTGATTGCGGCAATAAAGAAGAATGGGTTTAGCCATGTGGGAGAACTGTTATTCCAGATCTTCTCAAATAAAAATTGCAGCACTGAACTACAGGCCTAATTATACCTTAACAAGCTACTATAATCACACTTGCATCATATTTAAGATTTTGCCTCTATTGTTTTGAGAATTCTTCATTTCATATGCCTGATAATTATTCTGACTGCAATAAATGCATGTAATTTTAGGGGACACCATCGTAGGCTATTTTTAGGATAAATGCCCCCCAATGTCAGTTCCATTATCTGGGCAGACCATATGCAATATTTTCCTAAAATGATAATTTCTTAAAGGTACACTGTGCAGGAAATGGTAAAAAAAAAAAAAAAAAGTTAGCCTACTGCAACTATGCTGCTCATTGAAACTCGGCTGCATATTGCCAAATGTGATCTTTTCATGAAAGTTTACAAAGTAGGCCTAACAAACTAATATTTTCTAGTATGGCCCAAGTACTTTCTGGAAATTCAAAATGGCTGACCATGGAGAAGATCCCCCTTTTCATGTATGAAAAGTGCAATTTTTCCAGTCAAAATGAATAATTTGAATTTGATGGTTGTGGTAAGTATTCATGAAAACATTAGTGAATGGGTAGCTGAATTCTGGAAATAAACAACTAAAAATCTCACACAGTGTACTTTTAAAATGTATGAACTGGAATATCAGAAAGTTCGAGATTAACACGAATAATAATAATATACAGCAGAGGCTACAGGCTACTATTAGGCTATTATATTGTGACATATGGTTTCTGAACAGGAGGCAGTTTATGACTGAATGGCTCAAGGCGCTTGCCAATTTTGCTCTAACTCCTCCCCACCACATGGCGGCAGTAGCGTGTTGAAACAATTTCGTAATAGCCTAGTGTTACACAAACCATAACAAAAACCCACGTGACGTGATTAGACCTGTGCTTGTAGTCTTTCGTAAGCAGTGCACCGACATCTAAGCAGACAAAATGTCTTTTTGCTCTTTTTTTGGAAGAGAGTATTACAAGGATCATTTCAAACCAGGTAAGTTATCTCCTGGCATAGCCTACTGAACTAATTAAGATACCCTTAGGCCTACATAAACTCGTGTTTCACAGGCTAACTCGCAAGCTAACATGACCCGAGTTTCAGTGGAAATGACGACCTGCAGTTTTATTGCACAATAGCGGTAAAATTATGTGTATACATATGATTCCACACGTATCTACTGCCAAACGAGGTCTCATTCAAGTCCAGTGCTCACAAACTCACACGACGCAACTGTTGCAATGCTATTTGATGCGCTTAGCACAGCCAGTTTGGTCTCACAAAAGTTATCTAACCAACTTTGCATTGTTCGTTCACATTTGAGTGAATTGCAATTTTGCCTTTCCTATCCTCTTCCAGGCATCTACGTCTGTTCCCAGTGTGCGCATCCTTTGTTTTCAAGCCGATCTAAATATGAACATTCCTCGCCATGGCCTGCCTTCACTGAAACACTTAGGGAGGACAGCGTGACGAAACACATGGAGAGCCTCACGGCCTTCAAGGTTAGTAAAGTCTTTATCTGTCGAGCTGTCACTGTGAGTTTCCTACTTCTATTTGACATTTTAAATGGCGTTTAATTATTTGAAAGTAGCCATGGATTTTACTGCAGTCCAGTGGTGGGCAATTATTTTGCACCTCAGGGGCCACATTTGTTTTGAAATATTGTCTAAAGAGGGCAATACTGCATGTAGCAAGATGTTGTGGAATACAGTAGCATTAGTTAATTAATCTCAAACCCACAAAATCCCTGTTTTACGTCCGCATTTTTCAGATTGGTGGGAATCTGGTTGGGTGTCAAGTTTTCTTTCTTGTAAAAAGGCTTTGCGGGTCAGAAGAAATGACTCCGCACAGAGGGCCGCTTGTGCCGCCTGGGCCTGACTTTGTCCACCTCTGTTCTGGTCAGACCTCTATTTATGCTCTGTGCACACACACGGCAGCAGTCAGCAATACCCAAACACTGTATGTCTCTATTCATATGCTTCAGGTTCTGTGTGGCAAGTGTGGAAATGGACTAGGCCATGAATTTGTGAACGATGGACCAGAGGAAGGTGTTAATCGCTTCTGAATATTCAGCCACTCGCTTAAGTTTGTCCCTAAAGGTATGTTGTGCTCAGGCTTCAGACACCCAAAACACCAAAGAACTTTCCATAATCTCTCTCTCTCTCTCTCTCTCTCTCTCTCTCTCTCTCTCTCTCTCTCTCTCTCTCTCTCTCTCTCTCTCTCTCAAACCTAAACTGTCTGTGCCATAATCTCTTACAGATAAGGTTGATGGACAGTAAAGCGAGCCTGACCTCCAATGCTGCTGTTGTTTGCACAAGCGTTCTTGTCTCTGGATGGATACCTCATGACGTGGACTGGAAAAAGGCCCCAACTTGCCAGCCTGTTCACTGATGCTTTGTCTTCATCTGGACAACAGAAACTAATAGATCTTTGTTTTACATCCATATCACACAATTTATGGAAATAAGCTCATTTTACGCTATCCCCTTGAGTTGATGAATTGAGTTGTGTCTTTCTCCTGAATTTCTTCTCTGGCAGCACATATTTTACCTCCAAGCTAGTGTATCAGAGGTCATCTGCATTAGTTTGCCACTCTGGCTCAAATCCGCAACCTATCAGTTAGTTCACACTCTATTTCAGCATGGGATGCATAGCACAATAGCTAGGTCCAGACTGATAGCTGAGTGGTATCAATACTGTATGAGGCTTCGGGAGGGAGGTTTACTAATGCTCTACTGCCAAACTACTAGTTGGCATCCGTTACACTTGCATACAGTATATAATGAAATTGTAGCCGGTAGCGTAGAATCCTATGGTACCTACCAGCTACAATTCCATTCTTTGCTAGTGCTATACAATGATAATTGGCATCTTGAAACTACAGTAGAAGTAACATCACCAGACCAAAAGAAGGAGGAGATGCAATGTAGTTCAATCATTTAACTGAAGGGGAGATGTTATCATTTTAAAGATCCATTAATCATTTTATTTTCATACTTTTGCAGAGCAACATGTTGAACATGTCAAGATAAAACCATGTCGTTCCAGTCATATCATTAAGTTTAAGTTCCGTATTGTACATATTTTAGTAGTGTACAGTTCTGTTAAAGCCAAAGTAATGGTGTGAATAGCCTATTCATAAAATAGTCAGGGTTGTCACTAACAAACTCTACACAATATTGCACCACATTCCATATGAATCACAAATTCTGAAGTGATCTGTTTTATTTTAATGTACCGTATGTGTGTATTATGCAAGAAATCAGGGAAATGCTGTGATTTGCAAAGGACTGAATGGCTTGATAAAATGTGGGTTAGATCTGTCATATCCTGGACGGCGAAACTTTATACACAATAAACAAAACAAATGTACTTGACCAAGTCCCTGAATTGCTTTATTAACTAAATGAGATCACTGTCCAATTTGTACTCTGATACACTTCATAAAAGTAGGCTACTCTATACACAGCTAGTCGGGCAGGGTTGCCAGATTTCCAAATGAGGAAGGGCCCAACGTGGTTATGGGGCCCTACAATAAAGTGATTGGATGGAGTAATGCTATTGCTACAAATAAGTGGACCCAGAAATTCTAGTTTTGTATACCCAAAATTCACACGAGCTCGGTGCCCAATATTGCCAGATTGGATGGCCATCTTCCAATCTGGCAACATTGTGCGCCGCGCAAGCTCGTGCGAATTTTGGAATCGATGACAAAACTACTTCATTCATTTCATACTTTGTTGATAGTTGTTTTGAGGAGGCCTAGTTCATTTCTCTTTAATCGCCTGTTTGGCCGTAAGGTCAACAGGCACGAAAGGTAATTAAGCAAGTTACTGTAATTAATTGCCTCAGGGTCTATTCAACTATCTTGAGAATATCAACAACAATATCTGGCATAGTTCAGGTGCTAGCATTGTGATTGCCCCGATAGAAGTTAGCGCGTGTTGATATCTTCTACCGTCAGTCTTTATACAGACATAAAATGGCACTCAATTCATCTGTCAAGAAGTATATATCAATTTCAGAACTACACCCCAACACTGTACAAGCGGTGAGTAAACCATCCTTATGTTGTTGGTTTAACCAAGTGGCTGGCTTAATTGCTAATAATTAGGCTATAAATATGCCAACCCTCTGTCATTTCAGAGAGTAATTGGGGTGGTGATTGCTAAAACGGATGCTAGAGGATTCCCAGATAGGAGAAGTAAGTTGATTTGAACCTTTGCTGCAAGCAGTATGTGAAGACACAATTGCTGAAATGTATTTTACTTAAAAAACGTCATCATTTGTCAGATTTTGGCAGTGAGAGGTTTACCTTCGGATTCACGATAAGGGACTCACCCGACTATTTCATCAACGTGTCAACATGGGGCAGTGAGGACTACATCAATGGCCTGAGTGCCAGCTTCAGAACTGGAGATTGCAGTGAGTGTAGGCTACATGTGCCGTCAGTCTCACTTGTGCCTGATACATCTTTTTGTTTCTTTCTGGAAAGCCCTGGGAGTAAGAATAAGCCCATTCTTGTTTCTTTTTTGTAGTTGTTATTGAAAATCCACTAATTACACAAAAGGATTCTGAAAAAGAGGAGCGATACTGTCCAGCAACTCCAAGGTAAAGGTCCATTCCTTTCTCGTATTCACCAACAGATTTGTTCAATAATTTTTAGTGCTGATGAACAACCTGAAATTCATCAGTTACAATCCAGTGCCATGCGGTGCATCCCAAATTTATCACTGGTTTAGCTATCCAATGCAGCCAGGTGATTGGATTTCACCACCTTGTTGAATTGGAAAGGTAAAACAACAGATCGACAGATCATTTGGTATACGTGGCAATAGGTTGTAAAACTAATTCAGATTACCCATCAATGGTGATTTTCAATCAAGTGTATGCTTTCCTCAGTTTGTTCAGATTGATGCTGACAGAGGCTTACACAGTGGTAAGACTGTGTGCAGATGTGGAGGAGGAAAACCGCCTCCTTCCCCTCCTCCACTTGCCCATCAAGGACCCAAGGGACTTCTACACCTTGGGTGACATCAACGTCAATGGTCAAAACCTAGACGGCAGTGTGATCAACATTCTTGCTGCTGTCAAATCGGTGAGGAGGACCTGTTGATATGTTTGTTTTTATCCCTGTGGTCTGAGGCCTTTCTGACTCTTTGAGGTAGTTTGTTTAACATTGACGTCTTGATATTTTTAAGATTTGAATCTAATTTAAACATTTATGCAAAGATAATGTGTATTATGTATTCTCTGGAAGTCCTCTGCAATAGTAGTAAACAGACTACACACACACACAACATGCCCCAATGGGCAGCTGTAAAAGCCAAGGCTATCCTGACATATTAGGATGTTTCTGAGCATACTTAGCAGTATTCTAAGTGACCCAATTCAGCCATTGTGGTTATCAGAGGATATTTCACTAATGAAGCTATTAAGCCGATGTAGTGAATCAATGACTGGAACACAGTACTGTGTGTGTAATATGTGTATACAGTAGGTGCTGAAGCTCATCCATGTGGCACAGAAACAAATTAATGGTTTTCATGGGTTTATTTTCTAACTCTGTGGTATGAATACAGTGCCCAATGCTTAATTTCCTTGTGATTCTCTCTCCGGTTATGAATGTAGTTTGGGGAACAAAAGTCTTTCACCACTTCAGATGGGCGGAAAGGACAGCGCTTGGAAATAAAGCTTTTCGACGATACTGTGACCTCCTTTCCTCTCGTGTGGTAAGTTTTATTTAACTACTTAAATACTAGAAGCTGGAAGTGTAATGTTCAATTTACAGTAGACCCCTGAAGTTGTCATGATACTGAAGATGTCTCTGTTGTAAAATGCTTTAGCTGGGACCGTGAGGCTATTCAACTCATGCAGTCATTGACACCGAAAGAGACAGGTATTTTTTGGACCTATTTCTCATATTTGCTACAACTGGCATAAGAGCACAATTTGTTACAGTAATATATGTGGTACCTTGTGTTTCAGTGTTGTTCATCTCTGACGCCCGCTTGAAATTCGACAGCTTTCGTAACATGATGTCCGCCACTGTCAACTCAAAGACGATTATCACAATCAATCCGGGTGAGATTTTCCGACTCACAGGATTTTTCACTGCTTTTGTAATAAAATACATGTTATTTGTTGTCATTAATTTCATATATTATTTTTCTGTATAATTTCAGATACCCCGGAGGCCAACCAGCTTTATAATGTTGCTAAGGAGCTTGCAGAATCAGGAGCCCTGGGTGACACAGACAACCCATCAGCAGATAACATACCATGTAAGGCATGGGTGGGGAACCTATGGCTCGGGGGGACGTTCATGGCCTGTGAAGCTGTCTTATATAGCCCACAATATAATTTGATATACAGTATATAACCAATATGATATGGTTTCACATGAAATATGACGCGTATTGGGGTCTGTTGTAAAGGTGGCCACTTTCATTATAAGCCTAAAGTGCATGGGGAAATCCTGGTTTGTGTTCATAGTAAGGCCCTTGGAGGACTTCATAACGTTTGAAGTGGCCCTTTAAAATGTTTATCACCCCTGATGTAAGGTCTTGTTCACTGTCTCTTATATCAGCACCAATTGTATACCCAGAGAAAAGCCATTCCATGAACTTCTCATGTACACTCGCCTCCAAAAGAGTTGTCGCCTACCCATCTGTTTGGAATAACAGCTAATAACCTGACTTTCAATTAATCACTTGGCTTCAGAAGTCACTCATATGAAAGCTACAACCCTCTCGAATGAAAATGTATGTACAAAAATAAATTTCATGCACCAAAGAAAGATTGACCCTTTAATGAACACAGACAGGGCAGATTTTGACAAGACAAAAGTTTTGTCTCCTATCGAACATAATGTGAAAATGAGCAGATAAGTCACTTCAAAACACTTCAAATACGCAGATCGGGTGTCATACTTAATCACTGAATCACTCTCACCTCTCCAGAAAATCGACTTTGGCCTTAGGTGTATGTTTAGGGTCATTGTAATCATGGAAAGCAACACAATGAAAATCAATGGAGTTCAATGAGAGATGGTGACATATTTGCTATTCGTAGAGCAATACATTTTTAACTTCATGATGTAATCAATGATAAAAGCCCTCACACACCAGCAGCATGCATGCAGCTCCACATAAGAGCTGTATCCCTCCCATGTTTGACTTTAGGCACCATGTATTTTTCCCAAATCCTTCACCTTTAACACCAAAGAAGTCTCTCCCACTGTCCTGTCTCAAAAAAGCCAGCCAAGAGTATGTCAGGCCTAATTCTGACAAAAATGAAGGCTAATGGGACTCATACTCTGAAGTCAAGATCCCAAGATCAACCATTTTAGAACTGATAGCATCAAAACTATATGGTGTTGGAGATGAAGAATATGAAAAAAGAGAAATGGTGTATAAAGTGAAACATGGTACAGATACAGCTCTTATGAGGAGCTGCATGCATGCTGCAGGTGTTTGAGGGCTTCTATCATTGATTAAATCATGAAGTTAAACATGCATTGCTCTACGAATAGCGAATATGCCACCATCTCTCATTGAACTCCATTGATTTTCATTGTGTTGCTTTCCATGATTACAATGACCCTAAACATACACCTAAGGCCAAAGTCGATTTTCTGGAGAGGTGAGAGTGATTCAGTGATTAAGTATGACACCCTATCTGCGTATTTGAAGTGTTTTGAAGTGACTTATCTGCTCATTTTCACATTATGTTCGATAGGCGACAAAACTTTTGTCTTGTGAAAATCTGCCCTGTCTGTGTTCAATAAAGGGTCAATCTTTCTTTGGTGCATGAAATTTATTTTTGTACATACATTTTCATTCGGGAGGGTTGTAGCTTTCATATGAGTGACTTCTGAAGCCAAGTGATTAATTGAAAGTCAGGTTATTAGCTGTTATTCCAAACAGATGGATAGGCGACAACTCTTTTGGAGGCGAGTGTAGATCTCATGTACTTGTGTTATGTGTTTGTAGCTTAAATGAAGGGATGCCCATCTGTCTTGAAGTGCAAAACCAGTAACCTGAACCTGATCTAAGCCCACTTTTAAAGTCACTTATTGCAGGTGTTAGACAATTGTGTTAGTACAGTGAACAGGTGTTGGTCTGCTCACTGTCAATTGTGATGAGATGCAATGCACACCTACCTCTTTTCACTCTTCAAATATGAGACTCAAGGTTGGTTCTCTACAATGCCATTATTTGGTTTGCCTTGTCTCCTCTGCTTCTTTAACCAGTGGAGTCCATCACTGATGTGCTGACTGTGAGCCAGGCGAAGAGCAGAACCCAGGAGAGTTTCGATCCTTTCTATGCCATCACCTTTGCTTTTATCTCCGCTCTTCCCTTGGACACCCCCTCCAAAGTCATCAGGCACAGATGGTACGACCATGCTTCATTTGTTTGTTGTAATTAGATCCTCATTAGCTTTTGCAAAGCAGGAGATATTGTTCCTGGATTCATTCATGTCCTTGACTGGCAAATGCAAATATAAACCCCACAGGATGACATGATTTGTTAACTTGCTTGCGACACATACAGTACATGTTTGACAAATCTTTCAGATTTGGATAACAAGTTTAGTATATCCTGTTTTAATATTGTTACATACACACAATTGAAGGCGTTATTGCTGTAGTACTGCCTGAACAGAACTGTACAGTTGCATTTTTCTCCCTAATTGGTCGATGTACCGGGCACCTAGTGGTTGAATGAGGGAACAGTTCTGGTGTGAATTTACATCACACACACACACATGCACTGTAACAAGCATATAACTGAACATTTTATACTGCATGATACGCGTTTATATTGCTATGCATTTGGCGAATATTCTTGTATCTCTCCTGTGTTTACTTTCACTTCACTTTTGGCTTTCATCTCAGCTCCAGGTGTAGGTTCTCAGTGTTCGGGGATGTGATGGAGTGCAGCAGCCTCACCTGTGCTGGCCAGGGTCAGGAGCTGGAGACTGTGTCCGGCTTCGACCTGCTCATGGACATCAGCGACCACACAGGCACACTGCCATCCTGCTGGCTCTCCGGCACAGTGGCTGAGAAAATGATTGGCTGCAGTGTGAGTATCACACAACACCCCCCCCCCCCTTTTTTAACATTTGTTGCCCTTGAAAAGGACACAGTTTATAAACTTTTCTGTTTACTTTGTTTTGGAAAAAGGCCTTATGAATAAAGATTATAATATTTTTGATGTTATTTAGGATGATGTTGATGATTTTGATGATTTGCTCCCATGGCGAAATATTGCTGTGATGGGGAGGCTGTGGGTTTGAGCCACAAGTTGGCGAGCTAGTGTGGACGAGCACCGTCACATACTTTTTTGTACATACCTGTACCTGTGTTGTAGTATATAATGTCTGCTGAAGTAGGTTCCTTTCAATGCCATTGTGCATATGTAGTATAGTGTACATTGATCATGTGTTGTGTTTTACATTTTCTCATTTTCATTTTTATTGTGCCATCTCAGGCAGAGGAATACGTGAATCTTTCCGAGGCGGAACAGACAGGCCTGAAATGGAGGTTCCTTCTGGAAAGATGCAAGATTTACATAAAGGTTCACAAACGTCACCTCTCATATTACAGTACATTACATTATATTATATTATATTATATTATATCATATTATATTATATTATATTACAAACCCCAACTCCATATAAGTTGGGACACAAGGTTAATTGTGATTAATAACAAAATACTGCCATTTTCAAAAGTCTGGTTCTGTCATTAGTTGGAGAATGGTACAAAGAAAACATATCAGCCATCAAAACTGACCAAAATTATTGTTTTGGGGGATATTCATGAATTTGTAAATCCAACGTGTCTCAAAAGAGTTGGGACGGGACAATAAAAGGCAGCAAATGTCGAGGAAGACTAAAAACAAAACAAAGGACAAAACTTAACAGTTAATAGCATTAACCGATGAGATTATTTTATATAAAAACAGTGTTGATTCCTATCTTGGACATGATTTCAACAGCTTAAATGGTAGGTGTATTCCTTGTCATGTTTTGCAATGTTTTCCTTTCTGTTGTGCTTACAGTGTGACAGGTCTTGACCAAAAGCCAGCCATTTTATGTCCTGCTGGTCCTTATGTTGGAGTTAAGCTGTTAAAACATAGAGAATGCAATTTGTCCTTACTGTGTGGCAGTAATTGAAGGTCTCCCTTCAAAATATAATGCACGAGTGGCTTTTCATGCTGTTCAAACCCCATTTATTTCATTCAGTACTGTATTCAATTCTACAGGTGAGTTAGAACAGCTTAACCAATGTACTACTACTGCACCCCCCTGCCATCATGGAGGCTGACCTTTGAAGTTAGCACTAACACAAGTTGCATGGTCAAATTTTACTGTAGCACAGGATGTGCAAGACTCTATTATTTTCAAAAAGAATTGACTTCTGCTGACTTCTGTAAGCAAAGGACAGTTTCCCATGTCTTCTGGGTCTATTTCAAGTGAGCTCGGGTGGATAGGGGAATGTTAAACCCCTCTATCATTTGCACACATGAAGCGTCCTTAATATGGTCAAGTTTTCACTAGCTGTAATGCTCGGAGTGCTAGAGTGAGACTACAGCCAATATATATTTCATTATGTCATGAAGCTATACAATGACTTTAATGACAAAAATATGTCTTATATACACTCAATCACGGTAAATCAAGGGAATTCAAAACTTTATGTACTAACTATGGTAATTGTTCTACCTGCATCTTTAATTCTGAGTGACTCAGCCTCTCTGTGGTTGTCTTATACCTGGACACTCAAATTGTTCATCAGTACAATTCATTTTGAAATGTTCTTCCTTGTTGTTTTATCTTAATTGGATGTTTATAAAATTTCACTGATCCCGTCCCAACTTATTTGAGACGTGTTGCAGTTATCAAATTAGAAATGAGTACATATGTCCCCTAAAACAATATTTTTTCTCGGCTTTAACACTTGATATGTTGTCTTTTCACTATTCTCCATCTAAGGAATGTATTGAATGTTTTGAAAATGATAGCATTTTGATTTTATTCTCAGTTTACCAAACGTCCCAACTTCACCGGAGTTGGGGCTTATATATTATATTGTATTATATCATATTATATTATATTATATTGTACTATGAATTTAAAACTTTGCAATAGACTTCACATTAGAGATGCACAGGATCCAAGATCCGGTTCCGGATCCGGCAGGATAATAGGGTTTTTCACAGGATCCGAATCCGGCAGTATCTTAAGCAGTGGATCCGGTATCCGGCAGTTACCTAAAAATCAGGATCTGGTGCATCTCTAGCCTAGGTTTTTCACAACCCCAATTGCTCCATGGAGTGAAAGCCCTTTGGAAGCGGCCAGTGCAGGCAGTGTGGCAGTAAGTCAATGAGTCTAAAAAATTGTTTGAGCCAACGTAATAAAAAGGGCCCACGTGTGCGAGTAGGCTATGTGTTTCAGCCCTTTCGTAGGATCCGGTATCCGGTTCCAGATCTGGCAGGATCTTAACCCTTGTGTTGTGTTCGTAAGCTGCATACACCTGTGGTGTTCGGGTCATTTTTGACCCGTGATAACAAAACTCAGCCATAAAATACCCAAAAACACTAGTTATCATCAAATATTGTTTTTCATCTCATGGCTAACTTGGTATGTATTCATATCCATGGAAATATTACTTTATGTATTCATCTTTTTGACTTTCTGGTCTTTTATCTTACATTATGCAAATCTTTTTTGATGATCAAAATCTGCATAAATTCACTATTAATACCTCCTAAAGTGATACAATTAGTGATTATGTTGTCCATGTATTACAGCTGATATGAGAGTACAACAACCCCCAAATTTATTTTATTGGTTTTTCTCTAATATTGAAAAATATCATCAATAGTGGCATTTGTGGTGTTGAGGTCCAAACCAACCCAAAGAGATTTATAGCAGGATAAAGACCAAATTTCAACTAAATTAGTTTTTCAGTGCATAAAATCAATGTTTAAATATGTTGACTTGGTGTTTTTCAATATTTATATGATTTTAGTGTGGTAAATATACAAAATAACAATTCTGTCCAAGTCACAGCTATTCCACCAATCTAATGCAAAGATATTGGAAATGAACACATCAATTAACATGAAAAAAGTCACACTATTCATCTGAATCCCCTATGCCATGAACATGGACCATTATGTCATTGCCACATCAACTTTATGGAAAGTATAAGACCAGTTCTACATGTTTGGGTGCCATTATGAATTTTTGATACGTTTTTTGGAAAAAAATAATGTGCAAAAATGTATTTTGCAAACAAATGTGCAAAAAATCTCATTATATAATGCAGAAATGGATTACCTGACCATGAAAACATATGAGTAGACACCAGAAATACATCTGTACTCCTTTCACAACAGGAGATATGACGTATTGTAGTGTATGGGACTGTCCGGCGGCCATATTGGATTTGGAATATGAAAAAGCTGGCAAAAAAAAATTCAGGCAAGAAATATATTTTTCTCACCATAAATCACTAAACTAAAGACAAGGGGCAACCAACAGCTTTTCAGAAATGCATACAACAGCCAAAAATCTATGTCGGGTCAATTTTGACCCTGAACACCACAGATGTAACTTTTTTTTTTTGGACCTTTAAAATTTACTAAAATGATAAAACATATTTTTTTGTGTTGCAATGATTGTGACTGAGGATTAGATGAAGCCTTATTCCAAGAAAATAAAGGAAAGTGTGTTTTTTTCACACTAAAACTTGAAAACGGGTCAAAAATGACCCGAACACAACATAAGGGTTAAGCAGTGGATCCGGTATCCGGCAGGATCCTAAAAATCAGGATCCGGTGCATCTGAACTTCACATGAAATGGATTGTAGTTCTGACAACTTTGGCACAGTGAAAGCATTTGGGTGAAAGTGTCATCTACGAGTCAAAAGTAGAAGTAGATCTAAATTCATTGTCTAAGTACAACACTAGCACTTGATATTACCAAAGCCCTTTTTCCATCAACAAGATTATACGCTTTAATGTGATGCACATCAAGTTAGTTTGACTCATGTGATGGAAAAACGGTCACTCTTTGTCGCACTAAATTAATTCGTAGGGAATATATGATTTTGGGAGAAGTTGTATTGCTACAGTGATGGAAAAGGTTTGATGCAATATAGAAAAACCACGCAGGCTCATAGGCTTCGACTGGACCAGCCTCGAGAGTTCCAACACTTACTCAAACACCTGGTGATGGGTGTGGAGCAGCATATTCTCTCTTTCCTACGTTCTAATCACAGACTAAAATGTTGATGGTGAATAATCTGGCAAGTTAGAAAAATATGCATAAACATGGTTGATTGTGACATCGTTTTATTTAGCTAAAATCTTCCTGTTGATGGAAAACAAGCAGCCGCATCTTATATCGCTTGAAAAGGATGCGCTTTTAGTTTACATTTGCTTTAGAATCTGATGGAAAAGGGGCTATAGTTGTTACACCAGCTATTCCACTGTACCTAATATACCTATTATTTTTCAATCCTCCAGATATTTGATCCAATACAATAATACCAAAACTCGTGGTAATTTTGGTAACAATAATCATGTGGTTAAATGTTCATACCGTGACACCTGTAAAGGAAAAAGTGGCAGAGTTCGTTTTTTCCCCCCTAACTTCTACTTCTACCTATGACATCTATGTAACTATATGCCATATGCTTATGACAATGATGAATTGGTTCTTATTTCAGGTTCTGCCAGCACCCAAAGTCAAGAGTGGTTGGAAAGTCAGCATCCTGTCCTGTACACTGGCTGATTCAGTGGAAGTGCAGCAAAGCTTAGAGACTGAGCCTTAGATTCTTACTCTATTACGCTATTGCAGATGACTTCTTCCACTGTTCTGTTTTATATCTTTTTCTTAATTTATGTATTTTAAACATTATAAATAGCTGTTATTATATTGATTTATGTATTGTTGATTGCTGATTGTTGATTATTGTTGGTAGTCATGTTATTATGTTAGTCATGTTATAGTCATGTTATTATGATAAAATTGCTGTTGATATAAACTATTGTTATGTACCATGTCTTTATTTATTCAGTTCTCATCTCACTTATTTTATCAGTTATATTATACTTAACCATCTGTTAGAAATGATCCTCCAATCAAAGTACTTACATGTGACAAAACATTAAAAAAAAATGATAAAAAGCACAGAAAAGAGATAATGGATCAAGTCAAGTCGGCTTTATTGTCAATTTCTTAACATGCACTGGTCATACAAAGAATTTGAATTTACGTTTCTTACTTTACTTTCCCATGCAGACATAGACATATGGTAAAACTACAAAAATGAAGGGGATAGAATGATAAACTTTACAAGAAAGTGAAGGGGTAACCGTAACGCAAGCTTTCAAATCAGATTGGTTTGAATAAAATAATACTACCAGAAATTGAAAGATTTATCTCCTGATCAGCAGGGGACTCTTTGGTGCAGCAGTCTAGGGTAGGAACCATTTGAACACGCTGCTTGTTTCTGCACGGAACGTGATTCATAGGACTACCTGCGGAACCTCGGGAAAAGCAAAACAACTTGTGCTGCTCGGATAACATGACATTTATTCCGTAAACAATACAGCACGCCTATGCGTGCCATTATTTCATCTGTAGCAGTATACGCGGTGAATTAATCTTTTGGTAAGAAAACCTATATTGTTTTTGCAGAGCCTCTCGTATTCTGCCTTGCTTTTGTCCACACCATATTGCTTAGTGATGTCCTTGTTACTTCAACCCCACAAACTCCTCCCTTGTTTTTTTTGTTGTTTTTTTTGTTTTTTGCAGCAGGTCACAAAGGATAACAAGATTTTTTAAACATGAACGTCAACCAAGGCACCGTCGGGAGTGACCCGGTGATCCTTGCCACCGCTGGTTATGATCATACCGTCCGGTTCTGGCAAGCTCACAGTGGCATCTGTACCAGGACCGTTCAACACCAGGACTCGGTATCCTTTATCCCAGAAGAGTTGTGGTCATGTCAAGTACAATACTTAAGTGTCAGTGAAAGTCTACCTCTGTTCATTAGCGACAATCTAGTGCCACACATTGAAAACGACCCGGTTTTACCTGTCTTGGTCTTAACCTGTGTGATCACCTGGTTGAATTGGACTTGCCAAGTCATTTTTATGTGGCATTGGATTGTAGGTAATGAATCCAGGTTGACCATCATTGGGAAAAAAGACAGTCGTTGTTGCTAGTACTTTTTGAGTCTGTTTTGGCAATATGATCACCAGCGTTGGGCATGCATGCATACCATAATCAAATATTTCATGTGGTTAGCCCACAACTACTGCTGTATTCCTGAACATGTACTCAGCAGGTGAATTCTCTGGAAGTAACACCTGACAGGAGTATGATAGCTGCTGCAGGTAGGCTCATTTGGAGGGGATCATCAAGCAAAGTGCACCACAGTTTTTTCACAGCTGTCTTTCTTCTTCAATGTCTTTCAGTTGTCTTGGATGTCCTGTCCTTTCTGTAAAAACAAATTTAGTGTGTAAAAATGTGCAGGAGCACTCATGGGGTCATCTCCTCTTCTCTTTGCAATACAGCCAACTGGAGCTGAGAGCGTATGCAATAGCATTTATATTTAATAGCAATACACTACAATTAATTGTTGAGTGAAGAACTGCTTGTCTTTGAACAAAAGCCAACTTAAAGGAAACGATTTTTAGGGGCCTTCATGCCTTTACTGGACCACACAGTGCGAAATGGTGGAAGGAACTGAGTGGGAGAGAGAGATGGGGGAGGATCGGGAACAACTTTAAGCTGGATTCGAACCCAGGTCCCCAGCAGAACACTGCAGTGTGCCACAGTGAGCCACGGGCAAGTCCACAAAAGCTGACTTAACCATTATTTTGGTCATGTGGTTGCAGGGTACCAGCACATCCGCATGTATGACCTGAACTCTAACAACCCCAACCCTGTCATAAACTACAACGGCGTCAGTAAGAACATCACCTCGGTGGGCTTCCACGAAGACGGTCGTTGGATGTACACAGGTGGAGAGGACTGCATGGCGCGCATTTGGGACCTGAGGTAACAAGGAAGGCATACAAGCTAGAGAGACTACAAACTCACACAAGTCATATACACAATATTTGAAGGACTGACATGCAAGGCATGGCACACAACATGTGTGTAGTGTATTTGAATGCATCACAAAGGAATTTTGGAAAAGGTACAATTACAAAACTAGTTGATGGTAGAACCCAGTTCTGACTACGTATGTGGAGGAGATGCCATTGCAATGAGAATTTCCATTGCACATTTTAATTTTAACATTAAAGGGACAGTTTCGTCAATTTCAACATGAAGTTGTATTGCTCACGCTACCCATGACTTGTCAGTACCTGGTGATGCCACATTTTTCGCCTCAGCCCTTTCCGAGATATGAGCAATTCTAATGGGGGCAGCGTTTGTTTACATTTTTAAAAAATGAAACATAGGCCAACTCCAAATATTTTCCCAAAAGGTACTGCTGTTTGCTAGTTGTCTGCTGATGTTTTATAACCTTTTGGATGTTTTTGGGAATAAATAAAAAAAAATTTTTGAAATGTAAACAAAGAGCTGCCCCCACTACAATGACCAGGATCTCGGAAACGGCTGAAGAAGAAGAAAAAAAAATCTCAGGCACTGACAAGTCCAGGGTAGTGTGAGCATTACGACTGCATGTTGAAATTGACCAAACTGTCCCTTTAAGGTACAATCATGATGCACTAAAGATGTAAGTGGGTGGTTGACATGACGCCCTGTTTTTACGTAACATTAGTTAAAACCCTACAAAATTGATATTTTTCTTTTTGAAAACAAATATGAATGAAAGAAGATGTGGTACATCATGTTTCATATTAGTCTCAGGTGAGAAGAACAGGGTGTATGCAGGGTTTTAAAAAGTATTAAAAGGTGATAAATTAAAAAGTCAAAATTTAATGGCCTTAAAAGTAGTAAATTTGGTATTATTTTTTGAAAAACTAGGTATTATTTTTTTGAGTTGCACCATTTTGATTTTAAAAAATCTTTCTTTATTCACCATCACAGTTTTTCAATACACCAGTGATTCGCCCAACAGTAGCCACCTGACCTAGTTCATAGCAGAGTCGTGCCATAGAAAGCAGACTTTTGCAGCTGGAATCTGGAAACTCTGGAATCGCGCTGCTCCCCTTCGGACGTCTTTTTGCAAAACACAAAAGTGTAATGTAGTGTTAAGAAGGTACAAATTACAAAAGATGTCTTGTTAATTCTGGAATCGGAATGTCGTGATGGTTGTAAAAAAAATTAAGTTAAAGGTAGTGAAAAAGGGTATTTAAATGGTAGTAAATTTGACTTAAACATTGCTGTATATACCCTGAAAGAAACATTCTTGTTCAGATTTATGGAAAGGTTTATATGTCAAATGTCCTGTGGTGTGACTGTAACATTAATAAAACCTGGAATATATACAGCTATAAAATAAACCATGAACATTTTGAATAATTTATAAAGCATTTGGCATGATTGCATAAATATTAACCTTATATTAAAAATATGAATGTGAAAAAAAAACTCAATACAGTAATATTAACTACAAGTTCAATTTCGTAACACATTTTGTCCTGTGGGGTGACATGTAAGTCAGGTTTGTGGATGGGCAGCTGCAAGGCCAACTACAAGGGTCTTAAAGACAGGCTCCTAACCAGTTATACCCCAGTTAGCAATGTTTCTGTCACACAATGCTTAGGTTCATTTATGGTGTCCCGTGGTGTGACTGCTCTTATGGAAGGAAAAACGTTTTTTTTTATGAGTGAAAACACGTATTAAGGTTAAACACAATATCATTATCTAGTTAGCATGAGCTCGGAGGTCAGTCACAATACAAAAGGATTAAAATGGCCACAATGCAGTGAATTTCCTGTGGTGTGACTTCATGTCCTGTGGTGTGACATGCATAGGCATTGTGTTACTCAATCCTTACTTATTTTTCATGCATCATGCAAGCATATAAGGATACCAGGAGATTTATTTGTCACATTCAGACAACTATTACAAGTAATGCAGTGAAACCATGCAGTGAAATCATAGTTGTCTGCCTGTACGATGCATAGGTGTGTGTGGGTGTGGGTGGGGTGCAGGTGGGTAGTAGTGTGTGTGTGGGGTGGGGGTTGAAGGAACAATAGCAGAAAGAGCATTGGGGTTATGTTTGTGCAGAATATTTATCATTTTATTGTATCTTACAGAAATGTCACACCAGTGATGTCACACCACAGGACACATTTTCCCAATAATGGCAAAAATTAGGCGAAATTCCACGGACCACTGACATCAACATTTTGTTCTATTTTTTTTTCAAATTTTCCACCCATTTTTTCAGGAATTGGAATATGTTTCCTCCTTTAAGTGTGTTACGGCCTTAAACGTCAACCACCAAAGTATGAAACAAATGTTCAGAATGTCATCTTTTATTTCCTGGTTTTAAATCTAGATATGTTGAATATTTTGGATTCATGTCCATTTGTATTACACCACAGCATTTTTAGGTGAGCAAAAGCATTGGAACATGTGACTGACTGATTGTATTCATTTTGTAGGTCAAGGAATCTGCAGTGCCAAAGAATTTTCCAAGTGAACGCACCCATCAACTGTGTGTGCTTACACCCAAACCAGGTGACTGACTGTTGATTTAACAAATTGAATTGAAGACAGTTTATCATATTTGTCTTTGTTAAAAACAGTGATTATTTTAAAGGTAGCACATTTTATTGGTCATTTATTTTCAAAATGTAATGCTGCCCATTCACAGATTTGATCTCAACATTATATTTTATAAGTAATACAAAAATATAAGTATAAGTTATATAAGTTTTTAAGTAATACAGAAATATTTACCGGTCTGGCGAAAGTTCAGCAAGTTTTTCAGCCAAAGATGTGTATGACTTGTGATTCAAAATGGTAGGCATGGAGAACACCCTCTTATTCATGTATGGAAGGTGTACATTTCCGAGTCATAATGCATACTTAGAAATTGATGGAGGCGGTGACAAACATCAGAGATGCTTTTGCTACAAGTAGAAACTGCTTGGGCCGGCCCTACTGTGGCCAAACGGTAGGGCAATCGTTTACTATACGGCCGACCCGGGTACTATTGCAGGTGGGGTCAAGAAGACCAAAAAAATATCTTAAAAAAGAATAAAGGAAACTGCTTGGGGCACTTGAACAGTGCTGCTGGGGAATGACAAGAGACTATGCTGGTGTTCCCTAATGAGGATGGTCTTCGTTCCCACCACGTTGAGAGTACTTCGTGAGCAGGTGTCTCAAATTCACTAGCGTTTCGCCTGAGTGCAGAGGGTGGTTGGCCTTCGCCTGCAGAAGGGTTACAACTGTTGGCTCTCCTTAACCACAGCCATCTTGAAAAAGACATGAAAATGTGTGAATGGGCAGCATACATTTGACATCAACTACTGAAAAATTACACTCTCTAAAAAATTACATACTCTTAATTGTGGCTATCCATGTACAGGGTTCCCACTGGTCATGGAATTTCTGGAATATCATGGAATTTCATAAAAGATTTTCCAGTCATGGAAAATCATGGAATTTTACCATTTTGCATGCACGGTCATGGAATATCATGGAATTTTCTGAACAGTTGTGTAAAAGCATACACTTTTTTGTTTGGTATGTCTTACTGGTTATACTACAACGCCTCACTAGAGACGGTTTGGTTTCGCGCTGTAATGTGCATCATTCTATAATGCAATGAGGCGACTGAAGTCTGGCGATGGCTCGATGTCGGTGAAGACAATGTTTAGTTTTCACACTTTTAAACAGATTTTTTTTTACAGAACTGGTCATGGAAATTCTGTGTTTTGGGTCTGGAAAGTCATGGAAAATCATGGAATTTTTTATCTGCATTAGAGTGGGAACCCTGCATGTAGTTCTTAATGTCAAAGTAGCTTTATTAAGTAACTATATTATGACTAGTATTACGACTTTGAACCCTCTTGTTTCTTTCTGTAGGCTGAGCTGATTGTGGGGGACCAAAGTGGGGTGATCCACATCTGGGACTTGAAGACGGACCACAATGAGCAGCTTATCCCTGAGCCAGAGGTGTCTGTCAACTCGGTGCACATAGACCCGGACGCCAGCTACATGGCTGCAGTCAACAGCTCGGTCAGTGTCTCCACCCACTAAGTGCCAATAAACAACTGGGAGCATTAACAGTGTTGCGGACATCTATCAGTTACACACACACACACACCCCTTTGGTGTTCATTGTCTTGGTGGTTGAATATGAATACCTTATCATTAGGGATGCACGATACCACTTTTTATTAGGGGAAAATTGATCCGAGTATGAGTACATTAAGGCCTGTACTTTCCAGTACAGAGTACTGATGCCAATACTTTTATCCTCAACATACAGTGAAAATAAATGCACAGCCTTGTTTTTTTCCACCTGTGATATTTTTCTTGTCCATTTCCATGTATTAAATGTTAGTAAATGTATGAGACGGCGCTTCTTTCCAATGCTGCTTTCATGTCAATGGAAAGTGCTAAGATATCAATATACTATAGCAATATCGGTGCCTGGTATTGGCAAGTGTTTGACGAGTACAAGTATGAGTATATAATGGTCAAGTATCTGGGTCGATATCGGTATCGGTGCATCCCTGCTTATAATACCTTTGACTTGTGTGTGACGTGTGAACATATGAAAAGGAGAAAATAAATGTCCATACCTTTACTCAGCTCCTGTGACCATTGTTTATTTGGGATATGTATGCATTCTCCACTCACGTGACTGTGCTCATTTTTTAGACATCGAGAGTCTTAAGAGTTCTGCATAACTTGTATGTGAATGAATACAACTTGAATGTGTTGTGTTAATTCATACATGACCAAGTTTTTGTACAGAATTATTGATTTTGTGAGTGAGTAGTACAGGGGTTTGTTTCTCCAAAGCGTAGTTGTTAGCAGTTAGCAACTTGGGTACCGTAGTTACCAATGGGAAATTGCATTGCAAACAACAAAGTAGCTAACGTAGTTAGCAACTTTGGTTTCGAGAAATGTACCCCAGTATTACGTTTTGCATCCTCATGTGTTTGTGTCTGTCTTGTGTGACCTATACAGGGGAACTGTTATGTGTGGAACATGGCAGGGGGGATGGGAGACGAGGTGACACAGCTCATTCCCAAGACCAAGATCCCGGCTCACAAGCGTTACTCCCTACGCTGCAAGTTTAGTCCCGACTCAACGTGAGTGACCTACTACATCTTGAATATGTTTGAGAACAGCACCCCTCTGTAGTACATTGCATTACACATTTAACCAGGGCCCCGTTTCTCGAAAGCGTCGTTGCTAACCAGTTAACAACTTAGTAGTTTGCCAATGGGAAATTGTACTGCAACCAAGTAAGTTGCTAACTTAGTTAACATCAACGCTGTCGAGAAATGCACCCCAGGGCCGGTTACAGCTTTGGTCAGGGCCGTCATATGACATGAAAACCACGCAGACATGGAGATAATCCCACTTTTCATGTATGAAAAGTGCAGTTTTCCCAGTCATAATCAATACTTTGAATTTGATGGTGTTGGTAAGTATTTGTGAAAAAAGGTAACATTTGTGAATGGGTGAATTCTGGAAATAGACTACTAAAAAATATTACACAGTGCCCCTTAAATGCTATAACGATTCATTAGGTGCAAACCCACTTTCTAGGGCACTGTCTTGCATGGTTGGAGAGAGCCGACCAGTGAAATATCAAGATAAAGGCTTTATATGTTATTAGTAAGTAAAATGTAATGCTATTGTACTGATGGCCATTTTTGGAGAAGACTTGCCATGACAATTTGAACATGAAAGCAACTGCACATGCTATGTTGGTCAGTCAGACGCTTGCTTTTTGGTGAGTTTTTATGTGACGCAGATTCTGTTGACCTTCCTATTTCTCACTTTTCAAAACCTTTTCTTCACAGGCTACTGGCCACCTGCTCAGCTGACCAGACCTGTAAGATCTGGAGGACGTCTAACTTCTCCCTGATGACGGAGCTGAGTATCAAGAGCAACAACCCAGGGGAGACCTCTAGAGGCTGGATGTGGGACTGCGCCTTCTCCGGGGACTCCCAGTACATTGTCACCGGTACAAAAGGCACACAGCAGCACAGAGACGATTGAAGTCCGAAGTCACATTCTAAGCTGTCATTATATGGCTGCCATGCTCCTTTGGGGGAATAACAAGGGTTCAGAATGACAACACATTGCTGGTGACCCTATACGTTTATTTTTTTCGCAGCAAAAAATGTATGTTATATTGACTGGAAGTATTTGTCAGGAGTATTCTTTTTTACACTGTTACACATTTCAGTCGACCCCATTTGAACGCCACGTCGGGTCCTGACTCCAAGGTTGAAATACACTATATTGATGTGTTAATAACTATTCCATTTCCCTGCAGCGTCCTCTGACAACCTGGCCCGCCTGTGGAGCGTGGAGACGGGAGAGATCAAGAGGGAGTACAGTGGCCATCAGAAGGCTGTGGTGTGCCTCGCTTTCAATGACAGCGTACTGGGCTAAACACACACACACACACACACACACACACACACACACACACACACACACACACACACACACACACAC
The DNA here is from genome assembly GCF_034702125.1 of Engraulis encrasicolus. Lineage (NCBI taxonomy): Eukaryota > Metazoa > Chordata > Actinopteri > Clupeiformes > Engraulidae > Engraulis > Engraulis encrasicolus. Next base: position 28,262,915 of record NC_085873.1, read on the forward strand.
ACACACACACACACACACACACACACACACACACACTCTCTATCTCTCTCTCTCTCTCTCTCTTTCTCTCTCTCTCATTTGGGCGATCATGCTCGTTAAGCTATTTTGTCTCACCTGTAATGACACACACACATGCAAGATAAATTTCAGTTCAATTTTCAATGGTTTAACTGTAGTCAAGCTAGCAAATGACTAAAACCGCCTTGGCCTTGACTGTAAGACATGACTTATTGGTGGAATGGCTTGTAATTGTAAACATTTATTCACATAGAGTACTTCACAAAATAATGGTGAAGAATCATTGTGTAATGTGTTTGCTGAATTTGGTCATGAAAACTATTTATTATTCAAATCGTTTTTTAAGAAAACAAAACAAAAGTACACCTGCCCACCTGAATCTAGCTCTGCTTAATACAAGCAACCCTCCCTTCCCCTTCCCTTATGACAAATAAATATTTACAAACACATGTTGACTTGTTAGTGCACACTCTCTTTCTGACTTTTTTGGTCGATCCCAGACAAGAACCAGATTAGAAAGAATACCTCATAATGGTGCTTTATTTATTGCAAGACTGAATAGAGTCAAATAGAAAAAACCCTTCTTGTTAATCTTGTTAATCATCAAGGTTTGGATTCCAGGGTACGTGAGTAGGAGCAGGGACAGGGGCAGGAGCGAGTTTTTGTGATGAAAAGTGCTCCAAGCACTTCTCCAAAAAGCCTCTGGATGGAAATGTGATGATGATGATGATGATCATGATGAGTGTTTTGGAGATAATTTGATAGACTCTTTCTGTTCTCTTTCCCCTTGTGGAATGTCGATCTTTAGACCAGTCAGATGGGTGTGAGTGTCTCAGAGTGCATGAGTGTGTTTATCCCTGTGCCATTTAATGTTTGGGTACATACTGTGTCTGTGTGTGTGTGTGTGTGTGTGTGTGTGTGTGTGTGTGTGTGTGTGTGTGTGTGTGTGTGTGTGTGTGTGTGTGTGTGTGTTTGGAGTTGGATTTATACATGTGTCTTTGGATTTGGCCTGGGCATGTGGATTTGTGTATCCGTGAATGGATATGTGTGAAGATTTCATTTCTCTTTATAGTCGTTTTTTTTGGTGGTTGGATGCTTAAAGAGTAGAGGAGTGAGAGATAGAGAGAGAGGGAGGAGATCTGTGTTGTTTCCAGCTGTAGTGGGGTGGTTGGTTGGTGTCATGGCGCCCAGAAGCTCAGTGCTTCTTCATTCCGGCAGGTAGTAGAAGCAGACGGACACACAGATGTTGCTGGGGAAGCAGATGTCTATGCAGAAGTAAATCAGACGCTGCTTTCCTGGACCTGTGGACAGAAGCGGGAAACTTTAAAGTGGGATGCAGTTCCAACCTTTCATAGGCTATACAATGTTATTTGCACTCCAACTCATGTTAGTCACTCAATCACTCAGTTTGATAGTGGTTCAGTCATTTTCTCAAATCTCAGTATACTTTGTATAATGAAAAATAAAGGCTTTCTATTCTATTTCCCTGGTGCTGTGGATAGAGGGCGGAGTCTTTTTTTTTTTATACGTACAGCATTATTTCATATGCATACAATGTTGTAACCAACAACTAATGTGGCGTGAACCAAAAATTAACCTTTCCTGACAACCAAACCCTAATGAAAATCTTCAGAGCTTTGGAGATTTTTGAGCAAAATAATTTCCCATTACTCGAGAATTCAAATTTATGAAGAATTGGACAGTATAAAGCTATTATATTGTATCAAATATAACCAAAGTGGCATGTCATTCTGTTACTATACTCTCATTCTGTTGCTATTTCTCAGCCAGGACCTCAGTGCAGTCGGAGTGCCTCGAGGGGGATTAGATCTAAAGGTCCTGTCATCTGCATCGGTTAGGCAGAAAGGTCACTTTGCCAGGAACTCTGGGGTTGAGTTTCAGTCGCAGGCTGCTCGGAACCGATGATGCAACACACATCTCCAGTTCCATCCGGCTTATAAAGAAGGCTCCGTCCGTAATTTAAAAATGGTATAATGTCAAGATGTCATGTTGGAAGTTGTTTCAGGGTACAATATGACTAAGGTGACATTTGGAAAGGCCTTGGGCTTGAATTATAGGGCAAGAACTACTTGACTGATGTTGACCAGCTCCAGACAATGTGCTGTGATCTCCCATAACACATAAAAAGGCCACAGTCGTAGGCTAAGGGCTTTTACGACTCAAAATCCTTATTTTGAAATAAAAACTGTACAATCTAATAACCATAATATACAATAGGCAACCATAATGTATGTTTAGATAATAATGAATCCCACACCTGGGAATATTCCAAGAAACTGGCTCAGTAGTAAACCAGGTGAACTTAACCTTGAGGTAGTGGTAAATCATCTAATACAAGAGCCTGAAGTCCTCATTTTCTTAACTGAAATGACACCTGTGGGCTATCTTTTGGCAGGTTTACCACTTCCCGTAAGTAGCCTATTTTGCCTCTTTAAGAACCCACATTTGCGGTTTACTGTGAGATTTTCACCCTCTGAAGTCAGTCAGTCAGTTCAGTCTCTGAACATCTACAAGCATTAAGGGATGGATACAGGACTAGCTGATCTCAAACACTTCGTTAACTAGTTAAACACATTAATAATAGTTAATAAATGAACGAATAAACGTCAAATTAGTAATCATTAAAGTAATCAATAATTGATAAATAATAACATTTATTTGAATAAATATTACTTAAAATAATTACTATTACAACATTGACTACACTTCTAATAAAAACTCATAAACAGGGTGGCAAAATTGCTGTTGTTCTAGATGGGATCTCTCACCATCTGCTCTCCTGGTCCAGTATATGGTGCTTTGCTGGCAGAGGTCCTGAACGGGCTCCTGTAGGGTTGAGGTGTCCACCTGGCTGCCTGCTAGGACCCCCAAGAACTCGGACTGTCGTCTCGTGTCGTTCCCCACCAGCCAGAACTGGTTGACCTGTGAGAAATAAAGCCCAACATTTTACGTCACGTTTCTGGAGCCAAGAGGACCTACATAACTCTGACACTAACTGACATTATTATCCAGAGCAACTTAGTTATAACACAATACACAACACTTGTGGTGGCGAACACACCATATTACCCCCCGATTACATAATGGCATCTGTTGTTGGGACCCCTTAGTGCTTCGGAGCTCAAATGTTGCCCCTCTTGCTCAGTAGCCATTAGTAATTACACCGTTTACTCCACTGCAAGATCAGGTGGAGCCTTATTTGAGTTGGAGCAATGCTTGAGCGACCGTGGAAATGAATGCCTATTCCTTCTCAATGGTTCTTTGTACCATTAAGAAAACACATTGGAGAAAAAAAAAATCGGAGCCATCTCTGGGTCTTGAGTTCAATGGGCTTTGTTTGGGGTAAAGTGGCCACACTGAGCAGTTCAGACTTAATGTCTGATGTGAACAGACTGTGTGGACTTGTCCCCGAAAGCAGCGGCTTCCAACCTGGGGGTCAGGACCCTGCAAGAGGTTTGCCAAACATCCTTGATTTTAAGGGGTTTGATCATGTCGTAGTAAGTAATATGTGAAAGGGACACTGTGTGAGATTTTTTGTTTTTTATTTCCAGAATTCATGCTGCCCATTCACTAATGTTACCTTTTTCATGAATACTTCAATTCCACCATCAAATTCAAAGTTTTCATTTATGACTGGGAAAATTGCACTTTTCATATATGAAAAGGGGGCTCTTCTCCATGGTCCGCCATTTTGAATTTCCAAAAATAGCCATTTTTAGCTGCAAAAATGACTCTACTTGGACCATACCAGAAAATATGTGTTTATTACTAGTAAACTTTCATGTAAATATCAAATTTGGCGATAGCCAACCCAGTTTCAATGAGCAGCATAGTTGCAGTACCTTTTTTGACCATTTCCTGCACAGTGTCCCTTTAAATAACTCAAAAAACATTACATTTATGTGTGACAAAACAACAAAATTAAAGCTCAACATTAAAAATCTATCTAAATAAATAAGTTATCACAAGGAAGTGCATGTGTGTGATATGAACACCTTTCGTTCAGTTAAGTGCAGGGGGAAATCCTGGTTTGTGTTCATAGTACGGCCCTGGGAGGACTTTTACGGCCCTTGGATGAATTTGAAGTGGTCCCTCAAATGGAAAAGGTTCCCCGCCCCTGGTAATATGACCTTTCGTTCAGCAAAATATGGGTCCCTTAAGAAAACATTTGTGAACAACTGCTCTAACGCCTTGAAGCTGATCTGATAGGTGTCTGACTACGTGCCAGCATTTGTGATTTCTCAGAGACAAAAAAGCAAACAAAAACGCTGAAAAAACATTCAACAGGAGAAGGCGACTTACCAGCACTCCTGTGTTAAGAAGACTGTGGAAGATGTCAAAACAATAGCTTCACACATGCGTGCACACACACACACACACACACACACATACACACACACACACACACACACACACACACACACACACACATACACACACTTGACTTGATAATAGATTCAGACACGCACACGCACACGCACACACATGACTTGACTTCATAATAGCTTCGCACACGCACACACACTCGACTTGATAATAGCTTCACACACACACACACACACACACCCTTCTACTGAGGCACCCCAGTTGTCCCAATCCCTTTAATGGCAGAGCTTTCATTTTTTTTCCCCTTCTTTTTTTGTCTTTCCTTCTTTTTTGTCGCCAGTGGTTCAGAGAGAGAAAGAACGAGAGAGAAAGCGGGTGGACCGGACGAGAGAGTGGTCGAGTGATTGAGAGCGAGAGAGAGAGAGGGGTGCAAGGGAATGAGGCAACAGAGTTGCCATTGTGCAGCCCAGGGCTCTGTCCTGAAACGAGATCCTAGAGGGGGTGAGAGGAGGAATTGGATCAGGTGCGCTGTGGAATTTAGGCCCAAACCAACGCAACGGCAAAGCTCCCCTCGTCTCCTCTCACATCCAAGAGTCAGGTCACTCGGAGTGAAGACAGGCAGTCAGTACAGCACAGGCTGTCACTGTAGTGTTGTGACCAGTGCCCTAAAGTAACTTTTTTCATCACCAGCCAAAATGGCTAGTAGATGTTAATCACACTAGCCAAACACACACTCACCAATGGGTCAAAGTGGCTAGTAAGTTGGTGTTCTCTACCAGCCAAACTGAAATTTCACCAGCAGTTGGCTGGTGTTCATTTAGAGCCCTGGTTGTGTTGTTCGTGAACAAATCAACTCATTTGAACGGCTCCTACTTGTAGAAGTGAACGATGGGAACCGAATCACAGCTGAAGGATCCACTCTACTGTGTTTTCATTTTTCGTCCAGTTTGACTGAAAAAGACGCACTTCCATCAAAGCGTTAGTCATGCTTGCACTACAGTAAAATAACAGAAAACGTATCCTGTGTGGTCCAGTCATCCTTGGCCCAGTCTCTCTGAAGTGAACCAGCTTATTTATTACTGTCTACTACAGACTACAGTCCTGGGGTGAATTTCTCAAAACGAAAGTTGCTTACTACATTAGCTACTTCGTTGCTTTCAATGCATTTTCCCATTGGCAACTACCGAAGTTGCTAACAGGCTAACAACTTCTCTTTTGAGAAACTCAGCCCTGGACTGTGAGCACCTAGATGGTTAGAGTGCAAGTGACCACCTAACCCCACCGGGGGGCAAGCGCTATTCAGACATACCGTTATTCAGACATACCGCTATTCAGACATACCGCTATTCAGACACCAGATATGCCGTAGGGTCAGGGTCAGGGTTAGGGTTACTGCATGCACTCTCCCTGGACTGAAAAAACAAAGCCTGGGCAATGTAGCACAAACCACAGAAATAGCAGATTTCTGCGGGAAACGTGCCAGTATTCAGACAATAGACATCAATGTCTGAATAGCGGCATGTCTGAATAGCACCATGTAACCTTTCCCACCAAAAGAGCTTATTAAAGAGCAACACTTTAGAATAACAGTCCCCTAAGACCTTTATTAACACATTATTACAGATTTAAAGAACTAATTAAATAAACAAAACATTTACAAATGTTTTTTTAACTGAGTAAGAACCAAACTACGGCTTCTGAGCGGAATGGGAATCGGCTGCTGCCAAATGAGTTTGATGTGTGTTGGCCTGCCAGACACCTCTGTATCCAGTGGTTTCATCTCTTTTGCTTTTTGGAGGACCAATTTCCAGTACCACTGCACCAGTACTGCCTCTCCTGTGTTACCATACTGTAGTAGGCCTATTTCTTACTAATTTACAAACATTTGTAAATGTTTTGCTGATTATTACTACATTATTTACAAAGTAGTCATAAAGCTTTTTAGTGACCGTTATTATAAAGTGTTATCTATTGAAGACAATTGTAAAAAATAAAATAAAAAAGCCCAGTTGTCGCCTAACATGTCGCCAAAGTATTGAGAACAGCAAGAGTGCTCAAAACAAACGCCGGCCTACACTCTTAGTCAACAGAAGTAGGCATTAAGTAGAAACTGAAACGACATTGTCCCAAAACATAGGGCAACCTATTAAGGAATGTTTCTGGGTAACAATTCCATAAGATGATGTTTGGACTGTTAATCAATATAACAATTTCATTAAGAGAATCTGGAGCAGCAACACATGTATAATCATTCCATCAGAACTTCTTGAGCAACACTGCTGAAAACAGTTGCCCTGTGTATCATCACTACCTTTATTTTCATAGTGACTCTTATTCGAAGGCATCCACCACCGGCACCTTACCTGTTGGTCTGACATATTGAGGAGTGAGTTCACGTTGTCATAATCAGGCCGTTCCATGTGGCGTAGGAAGCAGGTGCCATAGTTGTCTGGCTTGTAGCACACCAATCCCTGAATGTTATAAATAAATATAAACAATCAAAACATATGCATTATAAAATAACCTTGTTGCCCTGAAGAAGGCCTTACAGCGCTATGCATTGGCTTTGTTTTTAGTATGTCCATGTAGGACCTGTACGACAAAATAATAGACATTTTAACTTGGAATGCCTTCGTCAGAGAAACTTTGTTTCTCTCTCTTTTCATATGTCAAAATAAAATCATATTAAAATAGTTCCGGTAACACTTCCAAATAAGGGGCCATCATTAACAGCAAAGTAGCTATAACCTAATACTTTAGTAAGGGTTAATAATCATTACTTAACGCCACATTAGACACATAGTAATTGTTACTAATGCATATGTCAAACATTAGCAAGCAGTTACTTAACTATTAGATAACTATTACCTTGTGTTACAAGTTCATAGCATAAAAATTATTTAACTAATAGATAAGTAAGGGTAGAGTAATAGTTAAGTAGCTATTAGGTAATACTTAACTAATGACCAAAATTAACACTTACTTAATACAAAAGTAAGGTATAACTAATGAATAAATAATATCGAAATATTGTCTGTAGATTGAGTACCCATCATGCACTACACTTTTCAATTTTCAGACATTAACTTAATTATCACAAAGGATTGTAGCCTGATAAACCAGCCTAAATGTAGGATTGGTTTAGTTTTGCTTGCATTTTGCTTGCATTTGCTTTGCTTTGCATTTATTGTAGGGTTTTTACCATTAAAACTAATAAGTGGTATATGAACAAATTACATCTCATCACCCCACCATCATTGAGAAGTGTATGTCCAATGCTTGCTATATAATGGCTCCTGTTGCCATTATTACAGTGATTTGAACGAGTGAACGCTAGACGTCACAGTAGACTAATTACTTAACTATTAGGTATGCGCAGCCAACTCTATTATAAGGGTCCCAAACACCAATATCTATCCATTAATTAACCATTAGTTATCCGCAGCTAACTCTAATATAAGGGTCCCAAACACCAATATCTATCCATTAATTAACCATTAGTTATCCTCAGCCAACTCTATTATAAGGGTCCCAATTCCCAATATTTATGTATTATTTAATCATTAGATATGCCTTACTTTTGTATTAAGTAAGTGTTAATTAAGGTCCTTAGTTAAAGGGACAGTTTGGTCAATTTCAACATGCAGTTGTAATGCTCACACTACCCTTGACTTGTCAGTACCTGGTGATGCCACATTTTTCGGCTCAGCCTTTTCCGAGATATGAGCAATTCTAATGGGGGCAGCGTTTGTTTACATTTTTTAAAAATGAAACATAGGCCAACTCCAAATATTTTCCCAAAAGGTACTGCTGTTTGCTAGTTGTCTGTTGATGTTTTATAACCTTTTGGATGTTTTTGGGAATAAATAAAAATGTTTTTTTTGAAATGTAAACAAAGAGCTGCCCCCATTACAATGACCAGGATCTCGGAAACGGCTGAAGAAAAAAAGAAAAATCTCAGGCACTTACAAGTCCAGGGTAGTGTGAGCATTACAACTGCATGTTGAAATTGACCAAACTGTCCCTTTAAGTATGACCTGATAGCTACTTAACTATTAACTGTGCCCTTACTTATCTATTAGTTAAATAATAATATGCTATTGTTATCTAATAGTTAAGTAACTGCTTACTAATGCTCAGCATATGCATTAATAACAATTAATATGTGTCTAATATGGCGTTAAGTAATGATTATTAACCCTTACTTAAGTATTAGGTTATAGCTACTTTGCTGTTAATTATGGCCCCTTATTTGGAAGTGTTACCATAGTTCCATTTGGAGAGTTTAAACAAGGAGAAGCCCCAATTCATAGACAGACACATGCAATATGTCCATGACCCCATTGAACTGAGGGAATTCCAGTAGTGGAAATGAGACAGTGTAGAATGTGGCAGCATTCCAGAGATTTCAACATAACTTCAGATTAATATCAGCATCTGTCTCTGGAGGTGTCGACAGGTCGGCATGGTAGAAAATAGCATAGCATGTTGGGGCGCCGTGGCTTACTAGGCTAACGCGCCACACCAAGGACCCGGGTTCGATTATGACTCAAGGTCATTTCCAGATCCCTCCCCAACTCTGTCTTCCTACTCATTTCCTGTCTTTATCTCACTGCACTGTCCTATCTGAATATTAGTTCAAGAAGACGCTTTTGCACACCTCTGAGGTTGGGCAGGTGTGTAGGATATTACCCCGGTAGGGTTGTCATTCAAGTGTAAAGAAATCCTGCACAATGTCCATTCCACCAACAAACTTTAATACAACGTTTCGGTCATCCGACCTTCTTCAGGGTAAAGTTGACCTGAAGAAGGTCGGATGACCGAAACGTTGCATTAAAGTTTGTTGGTGGAATGGACAGAGAGCGTGATTTCTTTACACTATCTGAATATTAAACATGTAAACGCCCTAAAAATATCTTTTTAAAAAAGCATATGTTGAGGTGGGCTTACATGCTTCATGTCAAAGAGCACGGTGGAGGTAAGGTTGTCCTGGGACGTCACAGAATAGGTGATGACATTGTTCTGCTTGTCCACTAGTGCAGATTGATTGAAGAAAACTCCGGAAAGGTCGGGGCCCAGGATTCTGACCTGCTTAACAGACTACAGGACATACTAGTCAAGAGGCGCAGGGATCTTGTGTATGTGTGTTTTTTTAAAGGTAGAATTAGTAATTTTTTAGTAGTTTATTTTCATAATTTGTGCTGTCCATTCCTGAATTTGATCTTTTTCATTCATATTTTCTGCTACTATCCATTTCTAAGTATTCATTATTGCATTGAAATGTACACTTTTCATATATGAATAGCTGGATCCTCTCCATGTCTGTCATTTTAAATGACCAGCCATTGACATATTTGGCTGGAAAACCCATTGTACTTTGGTCAGACTACTTTATTACTTAGTGAATATTCATGAAAAGATCATATTTGTGATGGAAAGTGAGGGAAATTAGTGATATGATTTTAGAAAATGACATACTGCACCTTTAAGTCTGAGTGTTTTCATGCAGAGGCTCTACTACCAGCTTATCAAAATGATTAAGATCCATTCTTAATCTGTTTGACTCTCGGTAATGTTATAACAGTGTTGTTATGATGTAGTTGAGGCTTTTTTCAGCAAATAGTGGATCGGCAGCAATTTGATCTGTATCAAAGGGCTACTGACTCAGTGTCTCACAGTGACATTGTTTGCCATAGTAAACAAATACCTCACCTCACACACACACACACACACACACACACACACACACACACACACACACACACACACACACACACACACACACACACACACAGACAAACAACACTAAAAACAAAAAGTCAGGAGCCAAAACATGCACATCTTATTATTTACAATGATCATACAGTTATTTACCAGGTAAATTAATGTTATTCTCACCTCTCTTTCGTGCTGCGAGAAGCCTAGATGGGTGTAAACACTGACTGCTACAATAAGGACAATCACAGTGGCGCACAAACAGCCCCAAAAGACCCTGGGAAGAAACTTCGAGACCTTTGGGAAAGTCTGGCCCATAACCTTTAAAAAAATATGATAAATCAATTAATCATTTTAATTAGTCCATTAATCCATCCACCCATCCAATTACTGCATTATGAATTTGTAATGCACAAGTCAAGAATTAACATTACACATGCAATAAGTGTCAAATACTGTATATTTAATGAATCAGCTGGATATCATATTACTCCCTGTAATCATCAGACAATATACAGTGCTGTGTTGAATATCATTCACACTTAATATTTAGTGCTCCAGTTATGAGAACCCAAATGGGCATGAGGCCATTACAAATCATATGCTTTCTTTTAGAATATCATATAAATGATAACATTTACACACCAGACCAGACACGTTTCAATGGTGATTTTACTGATACTATACAACAGTCAAGTTTTAGGAAAGTTCCTCTGCTATCCCTAAAACTACCTGCACAACACAAACTACAACAGTTCTATCATCCAAAGCCAGCTGTTAAGCCAGCTGTGACACACGGCGACGGAGGGATCCATACATTAAAGTTCCTTACCGTGCATTCCGGGGCCCCCGTCGTCATCCCCTCCTCCGTGCGCTTCCAGCACCCCGCCATCCTGGTTCTGCCTCACTGTGCCTGTCTCCCACCTGTCTGTAACAAGGTTCTACTCATGGCCAGGTGAGAACAACACACCGAGACGAGTGCACACAGGTAAGAGCGGAGGTGAGCCAGGTAAGGTACCTGTTCCTCTGCCATGAAGGGGTGCAGTGGGAAAAAAGGACACCCACCCTACACCCACATCCCCCAATCCACCTAGCCCAACCCCATCCCAGCTACACTACTTTTAACCAGAGCCATGGAATTCAGAGTTATGACAACCAGTTTACAGGAAGTCGAGTGATGACATGATTTTCATGGATTAAAATACTTCTAGAAGGCAGCTTTCTTTTTACTTCAGGCTAACACAGAACCACTACATAACAAGCAAAGAGGACAGAGAAATTAATTACATTTACCTTTAATGCACTTTCTGTGTTCGGTGCTCACTTCTTGGAACTATTTTGGAACTATGTCAATGGCGATGTGTGTGTTAAAGGCTCCATGAGACGCCATCTTTTGTGTAAAAATGGAACACTGAGGTGAATAGTAATTAGCCTAACTCTTACTTCCATGGCTTTGCTCTTACCTAAAAAAAGGCAAAATGTGACCCTCCCAAGCCATTGGCCAGCTACCATACACCTGAACAATGGACAAAGGTAAGGGGGGGAGAGGCTGGCCTTCTGGTGAGGACGGCTCCTGTCGACACCAAAAACGGCAGCGTTTTCGTCCCTATCTCTTCCACCATGTCGTTGACAGACAGAGCAAAGGTGACTTTGGGAGCTTCCTGGCTAAAATAGTTTGCCGGCTACAGTTTTTTGTCGGCCATTGGGTGCATTGGGCACAGAAAGAAGGAGGAAAGACTGTCTGTAAAAAATATATTTTTCTTTTTTTTTGTTAGATCACAAATACAGGATGGAGACATCGAAACGACTGAAACGAAGAATACAGTGTGGTCGACTTGCACAGGATAACATTTCATTTTATTGTCCCTTTTTATGTGCATCTACAGGGAACACGGTGCAATTTTGTGCTTACACTGTGCACACTAATGTACAATGCAAGTACGTAATATTGCATATTGTTCCCAACTGATGTAACAGGGGCAGTAAAATAAAATGTTCCTCAAGAAAATACTTGGACAAATTGACCAAATAAAACAAAGGCCAATCAGTGTTAAACACTTAATGCACACAGACACTGGTGCATCCATGAACCATTTACCAATAGTGTCCATGACAACAACATGCATATCAGATGGCTATTGCCTGATCATTGCAGTGATTCTTTCAGTCCATAAACCTGTGTGATGTAATAATACAGTGGTTCCATATGGTATCACACCACCTGACTTCTTTTTTTCGATTAAGAAAATCCGAAAACAATCCTCATACAATGATCTTTACATTTTCAAACTTGAAAGAGACCAGATTGAAACGTGTTATCCTTATGCTTTCCTTTTGTCTTAGTTAAGACTACATATATCACTAAGTTAGTTTGATTACTTAACATGGGAGACGACATGGACATATGGAAATTACAGGCCATTACAACACCATCGGCGTAACCTGAACTGAACTCCCTGTGATTGCTCTGACGTCATCACACAAGACACATCTCTCATATACACAACAGACTACATGCATGGATGGATATATCATACAGGGTGTACCAGTCAAAATACACATTTAATCACTTTTAATCAGTGGTTTACAAACTGAAGAACAGGGCCCCTAGGAGGGTTGCATACAGAATGGACTTTTTAAAAATGTTTTTACTTTTCTTGTGAATATTAAATTAGAATGTAGCGATATTAATGGACAGCTGATGTTTGCAGAAAGTTTGGGAACCACTGCTTTAAATCATTGTAAAGCAGGTGTGTTTTTAAATTCATGTATTTTTCAAAGTATACTAAAATTACAGACGTCAATGTAGGCCTTGCTTTATTACCCTCGGTTCTAAACCTGATATATCCATTCTGGGTCCAGACACTGCTATCAATGTGAATCATTCACAATTCTCTATTCACTATTGTGAATTCAATTTCAGTGACTGTTGCAAGACTTAAGACACAAGTTAGAGAACCGGCGGTGAACAAAGCATGAAGCTGATGTCTGTAAATTCTATTACCACACTTTGAAACAGCACATGAATTTGAATAAACATCCACTTCACAGATTTTAAGTGTGTATACTACACACATTGTATTGGGACACCCTGTACATAAAGTTCTAAACTCTTCCTCAACCCTGTAGGGCTGGCTGGAGTTCCGCAATGGAGTCCACATAGTAATCAGGCACCATTCCGGCCCGATTCGGACAGCCGCTCTGCTGGTGATCCATGGCGTCGGCAACGGTGGAAACCCCGGTGAGGGTGAGCATGGTTTTCATCCCACAGTTGGTGCCCAGCATGATGTCCGTGTCCAGCCGGTCTCCCACCATGAGGCAGCGGGCTGGGTCCAGGCCGAACTGGCTGGCCACGCAGTCGAACATGAAGTGGCTGGGCTTGCCCACCGTCTGGGCCGGGCGCTGGGCCGCCGTCTCCACAGCTTTAACCAGGCAGCCGGTTCCTATGGTGACAAGACAAGATGAAGAGTTATAACCATAGACATCATAAAGAATACCTCTTAACATTGATGCTTCTTTAAAATTTGTTACGCACTTTGAGCTGCATGCCTTGTATGAAATAGTGCTATACAAATACAAGTATTATTATACTATTAAAATTATTCTATAATAATAATAATTCTATATGATGTCTATGGTTATAACGGCCTCCTGATGTTCCCTTAAACATATTGGGTAAATGTTTTGTTCCCCTTACTATAATTGCACCATTGCAGTTTTTTTTCCTCCAACAGTTACATCACTGGAAACAATTTGTTCTGTCACGCACACATTCAGATTCTCTCTCTCTCACACACACACACACAACTTCCTTATTTGCCTCAAGGTAGTATAGCAATTAGGAAAAAAGGCAGTTTTTCTAATAACAGGTTGTTATCTCTCTCTCTCTCTCTCTCTCTCTCTCTCTCTCTCTCTCTCTCTCTCTCTCTCTCTCTCTCACACACACACACACACACACACACACACACACACACACACACACACAGCAGTGGTGTCCCTACTTTACCTGGAACAGCTTTCCCTCCCTCCAGGGGAAGCCTTGTATCAATGTTGGTGCCAACAAACTGCATGCCAGGGACACAGAGGTACTGGAGTGCCTTGTTGAGTTTCATGTAACTGAAGTGTTCGTCAAAGCCGACAACCACAGCCTTGACCTCGGGGTCAAGTGCGACGTTGGCCCAGTCACTCTGGACCCCAGAGATGGGGTCTGGACCGACTCCAATGGTCTGGATCCCCACGCTCTCAATCTCTTTCTTCATGGCATTGCTTCCAATGAGGTAGACTTTGCCACTTATTTTGGAAACCGTTTTGAGGTACATTGCAGAACAGTAGGCTGTCCCAAAGACTTCCTCTTCGGCGGCGTCAAATCCTAGCTTGGCCAGTTTGTCCGCATACATCTTTCGGGTCTTAGTGCTGTTGTTCGTTACGAAGAACACGCGTTTGCCGTTCTTCTTCAAGAGGTTGATCACTTCAGGGGCGCCAGGGATGGCCTGGTCCCCTCGCCATATAACTCCATCGCAGTCAAACAGTACGCTGTCTACAGATTCAAGCAATTGCTTGATCAGACAGCCAGTTAACCTGGTGCATTTAGACGCTGCCATGTCGTTAAGTCTAGTTCTTTAACTTCTAAAAATAGCTTACCACCTGTCGGCGAGCGTTACTCCCAGTTCATAAGTAGCGCTGGATTCGAATGAATGTACAATGTTGCAAATTGTTACAAAGTGACGCGTTTCATTGAAAGATCTGTCAATCGTACACAAGGTTTATTCTATCAATGGGCTGCCTACATGACCTCGTTTCAGGCAGCAATGGTCCCCGTCTGAATGTACTTCCGCACCGGCTTAAAGGGGCAGGCTCTAAATTCCAGTTTCATGTCACACTGTGCATGCAAACTGTATGAGTATGCAGCAACATGCATATCTATTACATGCATATCCTTCACCTTTTACCTCGCTGGACATTGAACTGCTGTTTTGTTGTCAGGTCAAATAGGACTGCAGAGTAACTATCAGATTTGCTCTCCCCTTTCCCTGCATACCATACCATTCTAAAGCCAATGACATAAAACAAATGGCAATAAATAGAACAAAATACAAACCTACACAAATATTCACCCATAAATACTGGATTAATAAATAATAATAATAACAACAACAATAATAAAACTGTCAGCACACACAATGGAAAATATATACAATAATGGCAATTCCTGACCAGATTTATGTTCTCTCCCTCTGCCCTATTTCTTCAGGTTCTGGTTCTTCCTCAGCTGTGGTTTTAAGGGCCCAAAGATCTCGAGCCAGATCTTGAGAAGGCCCTTGTTGTAGAAGCCCCCAAGTGGGTTGAAGGAAAGATAAAAAACAAGCCAATACAAAAATATTTCACCCGTAAAAAAAGTTTATTAATAAAATTATTTTTTAATAAAAAACATGTCAGCACGCAATATAAAAAAATATACAGTACTCGCAATCCCCCACACCCCCCTTCCTATTTGTGCTTCTTCTTCCTCAGCTGTGGTTTTAAGGGCATGAAGATCTCAGCCAGGTTCTTGAAAATGCCCCTGCTGTAGAAGCCCCTGAGCGGGTTGAAGGAGGAGGGTCTGCCGCAGTGGTGGCCAGAGTGAGGGTGGCAGTGGCGGCAGCCTCGGCCGCGGGCCTTGTACCACTCGTTGGAGGTGTGGTTCCCCACCGCCAGCAGCAAGTGGAAGAGGAAGTAGCCGGCCAGCAGGAAGAAGACGAAGATCAGGAAGCCAAGCATGAAGACGATGCGGGGGAACGTCAGGAACAGGTGCTGTGTGGAGAGGACACGACAAGAGAAAGGAGATGGGTAAGGCGAGGCGAGGGAAGGTTAGCATACAGCAGTGGTTCTTAACCGTTTTTTCCCCTTAAAGCACCCCTTTACCTGTGCCCAAGACAAGCTGTGTACCCCCAACCCAAACTTCTATACATGTATAAGCACTAAAAAATGCTGTACAACGGTAAGAAGAAGTTGATATCGGCTTATTTATATACGTAGTGTTGTTAATACACAGAGGCAGTTGAATGATCCGGAGAAACGTCAGGAAGATGGGGCGCAAGTCAAACTGCCTCCTTTCCTGTTGTGTCCTCGTGATGCGAGACTCAATGTCATTGAGGATCAAGGTTTTATTCAATATCTCGCAAAAGCAAAATTCAAAAGGTCATCATCTCCTTTGAAATCAGGATGTTGATGTTAGGGGAAAAAGCCTCCCAAAAGTAGATCTGCATAGGTTGACAGCAGGGACACTTTATTGTTTTCTCTACAGAGGTGGAGTGACACAAACAATAGGAAAGGACAGGAGGAAGTAGTTTGACTTGCACCCATGCTGTGGAGAGACTAAAAGGGAGATGATAAGGATAAGGGCGAGGTGAGGTAGGTTTATTTGTATGGTGCATTTCATGCTGTGGAGAAAATATAATGGCAAAGGTATTTATATATTATAACTATGTATAACTGTATTTAACTATATTATTTGCATAGTAGGTTTCATTCACATGGCAGCTCAATTAACTTTGAAAAATGTAAGTAATAAAATACGTGTTACAAAAAAACAATACTATTACAAGCAAAGCACTAGAAGAATATATTATTTAAGAACAGCTTAATGTCAAAATGTGGAACTGTCTATAGTTACATAGAGGAAGAGGGCCATCTATGGGCCAGTTAGTGGAACTGCTGAGCCAAAACACTTCTTGTGTGGTACATTTCAATGACTATAATTTGGCATCTGCACAAATACTAAAATGACCACCCTTCTCTGATGCAAATTATAAGATGTTTGATGAATACCACTGACTGCCTGTTGGGAAGCCATTCAAAGAATGGTTCTTAGCATGAACTATATCAGTGCATACTTTGGTTAAACTCAGAGCAAGTGGAAAACTTCTTAGAGGACACCTAAATATTCATCCTTCAGTCAAAACAAAGCCATCAAAGCTCTTTCATTACTAGATTTCAAACTTCGTAGTACTTAATAAGTTAATTTCAGATACAAGCAAAGAGGTAAGTTGTAAGACACTGGCATTGTTGAAGGTTCTTTTTCAAGCTCCAAAAACAAGATATTTACAAATAAGACATTTGCCTTACACGACCTACATAAATGAGCATCTTAACAAGCAAATAATAAAATGGTCCGCCGACACTGATCAATGCTCCCAAACTTTAATGACACAACCAGTGTCTTTTCACGCGGGCCTTTTTTTGGGGGGGGGGGGGGTATTCGCGCAGTGTAACAACACGAATGAACAACATATTACACATTTATGTCTATATTCACATTCATTACACATTCATTTCTATATGCAGCCGATGTCTCCTCTGCCGTGTCAATGAAGGCCTGTCACCTAACTCATTACAACTGTAAAACAAAGCCTGGGGAGTGTAAACTCATCCCAACTGTCCCTTCTCTGAAGGTTTTTTTTATTGCTCCCAAAACTACAACAACTTGACTAGGCTTTTGATCCCTCTGTCTTTCAAGCACTTGTGGTTTTCTCTATAGGATGTATTTACTCCAGGAGGATAATGCGAGGGAAATCGTAATTCAAACCGGTTTTAACAAAAACGGAAATCGTAAAAAAAAAAAAAAAAAAAGTAAAAAAAAAATAATAATTTTTTTTTTTTTTTTTACATTTTCGGAAACTATGGCGGCCAAATTTAAACTATGGCGGGCCGCCATAGTTTCCTCAATGTATGGGAAACACTGCACAACGTTTTTGAACCATTAAAGTTTGTGACTGTGTTGTGCCACTACCAACATGTGTGCATAATATTGTATCTGTTAGAGTTCTCACAGACAGATCCAGTAAGTGGCTCAACCTGCTTTCTGGTATCACACCCCAGCCCCACCACAAATCTTTGCTGACTTGCCTGAACGATATTTAACAAGAATTTAACAAGTAGTTTATTTCTTGTTTAACAAGAAGTCATTGGACTGCTGGTTCCCCATGGTGTCTACGTAGTGTGCGTACATGAGGCCTGTTTAGGCCCACATGGTACTTTTGGGGGATAGTCAAGCCTTTTTAAATGATATCGATAAGCCATGGCCATAAAAACATTTCCTTTGCTGACTCACCTGAACAACAAAGGAGAAGCCCGTGGGCTGCTGCTGACCCGCACTGTCTACATAGTGTGCGTACATGAGTCCCGTCCTCGCCACCACGTTCAGCAACAGGTCCAGGGTCAGCACGGCGATGTGGCCGGCCATGGCACACACGCTCAGCAGGTACAGCAGGAAGTAGCGCGTGTTCTGAGCCCCGACGCAGTTGTTCACCCACACGCAGTGGTGGTCGAACCGCTGCACACACCTGTTGCACACCCCTGGAGGGTACAGAGGGGAGGGAGAGAGAGAGAGAGAGAGAGAGAGAGAGAGAGAGAGAGAGAGAGAGAGAGAGAGAGAGAGAGAGAGAGAGAGAGAGAGAACATTTATTTGGAACACAGGTACAAGTTGGACAGTTTTAGTAGCCAACATTACTGTACAACCTACTGTACTTTGGTTAAGAATATAGTGCAGAACACATTGTTTGCCACATTGATTGGTGGCCCGGCTGGTGCCTGTTGTGGCGATCTTACAAGGACCAGTGCTAGACCAACATATACCAACGCCAGGCAGATATTTTTGGCCTCACAAGTCCGTCTAGTTTAGCAGGCGAGATTTAATCAAATGTTTCACTATGGTAAACTGTACTTACTGCAGTGTTTTGACCTGGCGGGCTTGACCAGATTACATGTGGGACAGAGCTCTCCTGGGTTGAAGAGCTCCCCATCATAGGGATACACTTTGACCTGCGAGGCATGTTTAGTGTTTGTTACTGTGCCTGTAAAAAAAAAAAAAAAACATTAAGTAAACAAAAAGCGATGTATTTCAGATATCTCCTTCATTTCGGGGAATCCTACGGTATTTAAAGATGACAATTTATTCGCATTTGCTCATTACATTTCATTATTTATCATACAGACTCATGGTATTCTATAACGCTATCTTAACTGTTAATGGTTTTAATATTACTATTGTAGTGTTCTGCCAGTAGGGTCAATGGTGTTATTGAACCTTTAACAACTATTTAACACAGAAAAGAGACAGAGAAGAGGGGGGGGGGTGTGATTCAAGATTCAAAAGCTTTATGGCCATGTCAACACAGTTAGACGGAATTTGCCTGTGGCACAGCTCCAACATCACAGACATACAATCCCAGATGAACCACAACAGCAAAGCATATATAAAAGGAAAGACGGACATGGGTACATAGACATCATAGACAGTGAACAGTAGAGAGTACCCATAGAGTACCAATCAGACATTGGAAAACAGACAATACTGGCTTATTTTTCGATTCGCAAATGCGAACCAACTTTCCAGCTCATAACAACAAAAGAATTTGGAGTGCCTTATATAGAGATTTTTATTTTTATCTTGAACCTGGCTTTTAGAGGGATTTGCATCTGAAGTCTTCTTATTAACCCATTTTAGCCTGATGACTCGTATGTTGTTTGACCGTTGGAGACATACACGTATACGCTGCATTCAGGCTCTTGAGATTTTAGCTTTTTTAATAAAAATGTGGGTATGTTACAGCTCAATGAACATATTCTAATGCAAGATGAGGGTCTTAGGGTGTAAATGCCACTTATTTCATGTTTTTATGTGCATCAGAGGCTAATATATTTAGGTTATTATAGGCTGAGGGCTACTTTCCCAACAAGGGCTTAGGCATTCAGCAGGTGGTTTTTGCAGGTGCTTTAGGTATCAATGTGTTAAACCGACGTGTCTCGTCCTGCTTACCTGGGTCACGGCTACAGCAGAGGTAGAAGAGGCAGAGGTGTACGGCCAGCAGGGCATAGGGGACGTACAGGCTGGTCAGCGTGGTGCCCACCTCCCTGCAGTAGCCAAACACCTCGTAAGAGTACTCCGTGTACACTGCTCCCTCTAGCAGGAGGTGCAGGTAGATAAAAAGGTTGTTCCTGTAATGGAAGAGCTGAGTTTGAATGTGATTTATGTGTAACGTTACATCTCATTACATTTAACTGACGCTTTTATTATCCGACTTTGAGTGATTTAGGATATTGGTTACAGTCCCTGAAACAATGTGGGGTTTGGTGCCTTGCTCTAGGGCACTTCAGCCATGGAGGTGTAGAGACATGTAATGGTGAGATTTGAACCTGCAATACTCTGATCTTAAGACCAGCCATAACCATTATGCCTACTTAACGTCAGTAAATATCCCCCCTGAAGCCTCATACAGGGAAGTCACAGGTAAGCGGTTAGGGTGTCAGACTTGTATCCCAAAGGTTGGTGGGGGGAGTAATCAAACAGTGCTCTCCCCCATCCTCAATGACTGAGGTACCCTGAGCATGGTACCGTCCCGCCGCACTGCTCCCTCGGGGTGACATTGGGGGCTGTCCCCTTGCACGTGTGAGGCATAAAATGCAATTTCGTTGTGTGCAGTGTGCAGTGAACACTTGTGTGCTGTGTCACAATGACAATGGGAGTTGTAGTTTCCCAGGAGGGCAAATGGCAGACTGTAATAGAACAGTGCAAAACTTCTTTCGCTAAGTGTAAAACAACTTGCATTGCACTAAAACCATGCTAATATCCACCTGTAGTCCTTTGACAGTCAGATGTGAGATGTCAGTGCGATAGTGAAATATTGAGGTTGGCAGAGGACGTTTTAGCAAACCACCGTGAGTTGTCATTTACACAGGAGTTGTTTGCACAATTGTGGAATTTGCATGAAGAGGATGTTGTCACCTTTCATGGAAAAGCTTGTGGACAGCCCTATTGGACAATCTACTCAGCCATACTGGGACATATGGAGAGAGCACCTGTAAACAAACAAACAAACACACAAAATGATCATGTACATGCCGGATTGTGATTTTATTTGGTTCAATAACATCATGGTGTGTTGTCCTACAGCTCCACCGTGTGTACTTTTGAGGACTTACATTTATGACTCGACTGTAGGTTCGCCCCAAGGCAGTCTGTTCCTGGCCACCAGCATATTTGCAAACAAGAACAATGGACGCCAGCACAGTCAAAGTGTAAATACAAAACAGGGTAAGGAAGTCCATCTGCTAGTCTGTAAGAACATAAAACAAGTCTTACAACTTTACACTCACAAGTTCTCGCAGTTGCACCGCCAAACTGTAGCACAGACAGGTAAACACATCATATCGCACATCATCGCATGGTGAGATGGAATATTGCCAGGCAGCTACAAATTATCCAGCAAATAACATGTCAGTAGACGTTCTTTGCAACAGCTGAGCAACAGCAACAGCTGAGCTATCAACTCCTTTGATAGTAACGAGCTGAAACATGCGTTGGATAAGCTGTTGCCGTGCCCTACTCACTCACAATGCAGTTATTTCAATTTTATATCTTTCAAACGGTGGGTGACTTACCCCTGAAATATAGCATCATCGTAGTATTTAGAATGGTGCCCACATGCCCCTATTGAATCTCTATTTTAACAACGTTTAAAATGTGTGCCATCCACGGTTGTTTCGGTCGCTTCCAGCCGCCCTTCCACACTTCCTTGTGTCCCACACCTGACGTCATGTCGTGACGTTGCGGCTACAGGTAGGCTGAGCTGTAGAGAAAGAGTTGTCCTGAAGCCGTTGACGGCCGCGGACGAGCATGGCTGCTCTACATCCGGGGTTTCGCCGTCACTTCATTTTGCTCAAAGGGTCCTGTGCAGCAACGGGGACGCCATTGAGTGTCGTTGGCGTGTCGACCACTTCCCAGGTAAGTTGATATAATAGGGAGATTAATCAAAGTTGTCTGTCTTTGTCAGCGTAAGCTATCACAAGTACAGTCTCTGAGGATGTAATTTTGCCAGTTTGGGTAATATAAAATCACAATGGTAATGTGAAAAACCGTTAATCGTGTGGTAATAGCTAGCGTTTTCAACACGGCGCTTCTGGTTCAACTTTGGATTTGACGTGTTCGCAAAACATCGATGCTACCTTTCAATCTATATTTTAAACGATGACATGTCACATATTTTATAAGATACCGTCCTGTTGTCTTCTGTCAATATCCATACAGTCGTTGTGTTTGATTTCAGAGCTATTTGCTTATCGGTCATTTATAAATAGCTAACGTTTCTAAGCTAGCTGGAAGCTAATGTCAACAAGTTAGTTGATGCACGGAGATCTTTATGCTATCTAACTAGATCCAATAATGGACTACGAGGCATTCAAATGCTGATGTTCATGGCTTCAGGTATTACTTAAGTAGAATTTGGGATTTTTGTGCCATTGAGTGTCTACTGTGTCGTGTGTCACTGTCGAGTCGACACAGACTATCACAAGTACAGTCTCCGAGGATGTCATTTGTTGTTTTTGGGTAGCATACAATGGTGATGTTACCTGCTCATTTCTTGTTAAGCTGACATTAAGCTTACATTACTCGTGTATCTTTACGATAGCTAGATTCACAATGAACTGCGAGGCATTGAAATGGTGATGTTCATGTTGTCATTTTTCTGTTCGGATCTAGGTTCTAGCAGATTGTTGGTGGAGACCGCTACAGCAGGCTGGTGCAGACTGGTGGTGTTGGTGGGGACCGCTACAGCCATCGGAAGGGATTTGGCAGGAGGTGGAGCCTTCTTTGCTTGACTTTTACTGCCAAGGTAGCTTTTTCCCTTCCCATGGTTCTTCCCTTTCATTATTGATGCATTTACCTGCAATCCTGAGCCTCAACCTGGTGTATTTGGTGATCACTCTCCTCTTGACATCATGGCAGGATGGAAGGTTTGATTTCACAGTCATGGCCTCTTCCACTAGTTCACTGACTGAGCACTCCATTAGGGCTTCTGATGTCCTGGCCCGGAACAGCTGCTCAACGTGCTGCAGTAAAGAGAATACATCCGTAGATGGCTGGTGAAGTGCGCCCTCTCTGTACTCCTTCATCTGCAGCAGTGTGGCGTTGTCCGGTACAGCGTCGTCACTGTTCCTTAAGGCAGGCTTACAGGCCGAACACAAAGAGCCGCCTAGTACACCCTTGATGACGTATCCGGCCAGATGGTATAGCACACAGGACTCCGCTTTTGTGAGTGCATTTGGTGGATGGGTGGCTGGTGGTGGTGTGTCTACCAAGTGCTAGAATCATAGCTGTCATCTGTTGTAATTATTCACTTGGTCATAATGATACCACAGATTCATTGAAAATCACTTCTTTCAATCAGCAGTGACTGGCTGTGAAATATTTAACCGTCCAGATCCAGTTCAACATTTGACTAATATCACTGTTTTTGTCTTTTGTATTCCCATTGAGTTGTGTTACAGGTGGAAATGATTCTGCTCCTACTGCATGAGACTGCTGCTGTTGATGGGGAAGTGCTTTTGCCAGAAATGGCTTAGTTGCAGGTGGTGGCTTTCTTGAGTTGCACTGATAAGGTAACCTAACTAACCTTTTGAGGACCCTTACAGTAAGTAATATTATATCTGTGTCTAACATTTTGTATTTCCGGTGATTGAGGTCTTTAGCTGCAAAATGTATAGGACTTTGGTCACACTAGTAGGGCCGGATATATGTGCACAGCAACATAGTTGTCTTTTTTTTGTTTCTATACGCCATCCCAATGGAATTCAAATGAAACTACGGTAACAAGAGAATAAAAGTGCCTTTCAAAACATTCAAGGATCAGAGAGAAGTAATAATAAAACGAAGACACATTAACACATTTTTAACAAAAATAAAACGGTAGTTAAAAAGTCCTAAGGAATAGGCTAACTGAAACAAATGAGTTTTTAGTCTGCATTTGAACTTGGGTAATAAGTCAGGGGGCAGTGCATTCCAGAGCTGAGGAGCAGAGCAACTGAAAAGCTCTATTCCCCATGGTACTGAGATGGGCAGAGGGACAGAGAGGAGGATGGTCGAGGACAAACCGAGGTAGCGAGAGGGAATGGCAAGGCAAGATAGTTGCAAGATTGTGAATGGCCTGGAAGGTGTGCAGGACAGGAGTATTTTAAGAAGCACAGGGTATTGAGCACTCAGAGACATAGCCAAGGTAAGAATGGAAGACGCCGAACAACCATTCAACAAGTTAATTGAGTCAAGACTGGGTCAAGAAATACCAGAGGACAGTTTTCAAAGGTATGGACTAGTGAAAGTGACTGTTGACAGACAGGGTGTCAAGACAATGGTATTTGTGTCGTATTCGTGGGTAAGCGGTTAGGGTGTCAGACTCGTAGCCCAAAGGATGCTGGTTCGACTCCAACCCGCCAGGTTGGTGTGGGGAGTATTTAACCAGTGCTCTCCCCCATCCTCCTCCCTGACTGAGGTACCCTGATCATGGTACCGTCCCGCCACACTGCGCCATTGGGGACTGCCCCCTTGCATGGATGAGGCAGAAATGCAATTTTCTAGTGTGCAGTGTTCACTTGAATTTTGTGGAGTACTGTGTCACAGTGAATTTAAATGTATTACTTTAATAAATGTTAATGACAAGTAGAAATGGGCAGCATAGTTGCAATGCCTAGTCTTGCCACCCTTGTAAGATCAGATAACTAACTTTTAGTGTCTGTTTTCACCCTTGTAAGATCAGATAACTAACTTTTAGTGTCTGTTTTCACAGAAATTTGTCTAGCGTGACACTTCTCCACAATCCACATGTAAACAGGCATTTAAAAACAATATGGCCATTGGTCTTGTCCTCTAGGTCCTCTAGGCCCAAGCTGTTAGGGCAGCACAGTACAATAAATTAAGTTGCCAAAAAAAACTTAAAATATTCCTCTGTGGTATTAAAAAAAATATGCTTTCCATGTAGATGTGTGCATTCTACTGTTCTCCACTTCTGTGAAGCAATACTATAGGATGAGGGTGAAAATGGTGTTTATATATATTTTTTTTCAGCAGCAAGACATTCTAAAATTTCTTCCAGAAGGGAGGAACGCTAATTATTGGTTTAGCAAAGGGTCCAGAGCAATATTGTCCGCCATTCTTGCTGTGTGATCCATTTAACTTTCCAATAAATGTCCCTCCAGGGTGTGGCCTACCATTTTGGCACTGTACCTTTAAACAAAGTCTTGGGTAGGCTGTGGCATTCCAACAAATATAAATTGGTTCTAATTGGCCCAAAATGTGCTTAGGAAATATCCCTATGCCATTATATCTCCTGCATGAAACGTTGATGTAAGACAGAGTCCATCTTTTCATGTTGTTATCGACAAAATTCTGTCAATTCCACCTGAGAGTGTAGATGTAGATATCAAGACTCATCAGACTAGGCAACATTTTTCCGATCTTTTAGTGTCGTTTATGGTGAGCCAGTCGAAATTGTTGCCTCATTTTCCTGTTCTTGGCTGACAGGAGTGGCACCAAATGTGTTTTTCTGCTGCTGTAACCCATTTGCCTCAAGATGTGCTGTGTAATCAGGGATTCTCTTATGCATACCTTTGTTGTACTGAGTGGTTATTTGACTTAATGTTGCCTTTGTATCAGCTCCAACCAGTCTGGCTATTCTCCTCTGCCATCAACAAGACATTTTTGCCCACAGAATCGCTGCTCACTGTATTCCCCCCCTTACCATTGTTTGTTAACCCCAGAGATGGTTATGTGTGAATATCCCAGCAGATCAGTCTTTTCTGAAATATTCAAATCAATCCCTTTCAGCACCAACAGCCATGCCATGTATATAAATAAATCTCTCTCTTTTTTCTTCTCCTGTCTGCTCCTCTCTGGTCATAGGTTGATGCTTTCAATGCATTGGAAGTTCCAGCATGTTCCAGTGAATTCCAATTCTTCATGCATTATTGATTTCACACACACACACACACACACACACACACACACACACACACACACATACACACACACACACGTCTTGTCATGTACACAGACATGCCGTTTTATTCATAGTTATTTTGTTTGGGCTGTTTATGTTTCTATTTGGAGTATTTTTTTTATTTCAAATAAAAGATTGAACCATTCAAGCACAGGTTGTACAGCTGTGGGTTATTTACTTCATGTTCATTGCATCATGTTCATGTTCATTTGCATCCTGCATTGAGTGGTTTGACAGGTCTGATGATGACCAGCATCATAAAGGCTGAAATTAACAAATGCTATATTACTGTAGGCCTACAACTGGGACATGTTGGGTTTATGTATTTATCTTTTTATGTATTGGAAGTATTTTATCCATTAAAATGTCCTTCTGCTGAATCCAAAACAAATAGACATTATCAAGGGCTACGGACAATTAGCATCTCAATGGTAAGTAATGGAGCTTCCTAGCTAAGATGACGTTTCCCTCCCAAAGTGTAACTGCAATGATATTACCGTATTACGGTACTGACACTTCAATGTTTTTATATGACAATGAAGGCCATAAAATGGCCTACAAAAAACAAAACGAACTCGTTCTTTTGGGGGCGGCATAATCTGATATAATTACCGTTAAAGGACGCTCTCGCTCAATGAAATGTATTGACAGCTCCCGGTGTATAGGACCCTTCTGCGGTGGGCGTAGACTACGCAAACCACGTGACCACTCGTCGGCAAAGATCAAAGGATGCTCCAACTCTTTTCTCTACAGCTCTGCAGGTAGGCTGATGAAAAAAAGAGGGCGGTATGCGTTGATGTGTCTTTTTTTGTCCTTTGGATGTTAGTCCGGCGGATTAGACACACAAAAGGGCCTAATCGTGCACTTTTGAGTAAAAGCATGAAAATTGGTACACATATCCTTCTCGATATGCTGATTAATATTAGCGTTGGAGGCGTCGCGAAAAATGAAGAATTTTCAAGATGGCCGCCAAATCCAATATGGCCAACCCAAATTAATGAAACTACCTGACACGTTGTTGTAAAAGCATGAAAATTGGTACATATATCCTTCTTGATATGCTGATTAATATTGGCATTGGAGGCGTAGCGAAAAATTATGAATTTTCAAGATGGCCGCCAAATCCAATATGGCCAACCCATATTAATGAAACTAGCTTATACTTTGTAGTAAAGGCCTGAAAATTGGTATACATGTCCTTCTTAATATGCTGATCAATGTTATAGTTGGAGGCGCCGCGAAAAATGCTGTATTTTCAAGATGGCCGCCACATCCAATATGGCCAACCCATATTAATGAAGCTACCTGATACTTTGTGGTAAAAACATGAAAATGGGTGCCCAGTTACTTCTTCATATTCAGATTAATAAAAGAAATGGAGGTATTGCAAGAAAGTTTAATTTTCAAAATGGCCGCCAAATCAAATCTGGCCAACCCATATTAATGAAACCATTGATGAATTTAACACCCACTTTGTAGTAAAAGCATGAAAAATGGTACACATTTACCTCTTGATATGCTGTTTAATATTTGAAATGGAGGCATTGCAAATAAAACCCGAATTTTCAAGATGGCCGCCAAATCAAATGTAGCCAACCCATATTAATTAATCCTCCAGGCACACTGTGGGATATACAGTACCTCTAGCAGTTACTGACGACTGCATAGGCCTTGTGTTTAATATGCCTGTCATGACTACAAATTCAAAAGGGTCAAGATTTCAAGGTTGCTAAAGTTCAATTGATTTGTCAATTCATGGACATGGTTAAGACATGGTTAAACAAAGAAACCAATAATTAATTACTACTTCTAGCTGTACTTCAAGGTTTTCAAACAAACTGCAATCCTGTCCCATGCATTTTGTATGGGTATGTCTTGCCTGGTTAACACCAGTTGATCTCACAAGTGAGATACTCTGAAGGTTACATATGCAATTTCTCATAGGAAAGGTGCGGTTTAAAATTGCCCATAGCCGTTAATTGGGTGCTACGAATGTTTCATTTGGCATGTGCATAGGCCAAAGCCAATTGTGTCAGTTGTATCTTTTCAAACAAACTGCAGTCGTCGGCTTTCCACCCTTCCCTGCTCTCTGAATGGAGCCCAAGATCTAGTACTTTGCTGAGGGATGGAATCTATGCTGTCTTTCAGATCAGAACGATTGTGCAAAGCAGCATGGGATTCCCCAGGCTGTGGTATATCCTATGGCCAACATCAATCAAACTGCCAACAATGCCTAATTAAAAGATACACACAAACTTTGAATAAATGGTGAATGGCACAGTTGGTGCTATGTACATTTGAGTAACCTTGAGTGAAAGTTTACTTGTACAGTATTAGGATTCATTTTTTGGCTATAATAATGGTGTGCAAGATTTGGCTTACGGTGAACCCCCATTTCTGTATTTGTAGTTCAAGGTATGCAAACTATGCATCATATGCAAGGTGAAGTTGATAAGATTTGATTTAACACCCATGTTGAGGGGGGACAACATTTTGTTTTGTGACCTACAGTACTTGAGTGAAGGTTGTGCACATGTATTTCAATGATAAATGGCTCAAATCCATTGAAACATGTGACTAAAATATTTATTGACTCATCAAAGACTACAAATATGTTCCTACTACAAGTACAGAGAAATTTATACTGAGATAAATATAGGATATTTTATGCCCATTTATACATCTATGGGTTGGCCATATTTGATGTGGGGCCAACTTGAAAATTCTTTTTATTTTTTGATGAAAAAAATACACGTGTTTTCATGCTTTCGCAGCAAATTGTGCCCTGGTTTCACTAATGTACTGTAACACAATATGTAACACTACATATATAACATTAGTAGGCTAGGGTTTTATGTTTCGAAATTAGGCTGTTAGTATCACTTCCAGAGTAATCTTTTTTAATCTTTTCTGTGTGCGTGCACGCACTTCTCACGTGAACCCTTGTACATTATTATACATATCAATAAGTATATGTGTGCTGATTGCATGCTCCTGATACAAAGTGCATGGTGGTTTCAATAATATGGGTCAAACATGTTTGATTTGTCTTGAAAATTCAGATATTTTTTTCATACTTCCATTCCTAATATTAATCTGCACATAAAGATGTAACTGTGTAGGCTACCAATTATCATGCTTTTACCACAAAGTGCCCGGTAGTTAATATGGGTTGGCCATATTGGATTTGGCCGCCATTTTTAAAATTCTGTATTTTTCACATCTAATATTAATCAGCTGAAATAGAAGGAAATGAGTAACAATTTTCATGCTTTTACTACATGCATAATGGATTCACTCATCTGCTATACAATTCCTGTTGTATGGGTCGGCCATATTTCATTTGGTGGCCATTTTGAACATTTCAATTTTGGTTTTACGCAACAATTCCATTTCTAACATTAATAGGTACATCATAAAGTATGTATTTACCAAATTTCAGGCATTTATGACGCAGTGCATGATGGTTTCTCACTAATATGGGTTGGCCATATTGGATTTGGCGGCCATCTTGAAAATACAGCATTTTTCGCGGCGCCTCCAACAATAACATTGATCAGCATATTAAGAAGGACATGTGTACCAATTTTCAGGCCTTTACTACAAAGTGTCAATTAGTTTCGTTAATATGGGTTGGCCATATTGGATTTGGCGGCCATCTTGAAAATTCATAATTTTTCGCTACGCCTCCAATGCTAATATTAATCAGCATATCAAGAAGGATATATGTACCAAATTTAATACTTTTTACAACAGTGTGTCAGGTAGTTTCATTAATTTGGGTTGGCCATATTGGATTTGGCGGCCATCTTGAAAATTCTTAATTTTTCGCGACGCCTCCAACGCTTATATTAATAAGCATAGGAAGAGGTATATGTGTACCAATTTTCATGCTTTTACTCAAAAGTGCATGATCAATTCACCAATCCGCTGGACTATGTTGGGAATTGTTTTCTAAATACTGTATACCAGTATAAGACACATTCAGTTGATTTCTTAAACAATATTTCTTTCTTAATTTATTTCTTTTCATAGCCCCAGAAAATGCACATGGTCTTGTTTTTTTCCCTGCCAAGAAAGCACACTTGGGCTATGGGATTGGGTTGCTAGGCTACCTGAGTCCTCAACTTGTTATCAAGTTTCACATGGCATGAGCTGGGGGATGAAGAACTACCAAAACCACTCATGTCACCCATTGCATCCAACTGCGCGGTAGACTGTACTGTGCAAACGAATTCATCCCTAGCTAATTCCACCCAAGTGAGGGAGGTATGTGTTATTTGCTATTTTTTTGTTTCACATGCAAAATAGTTGTGTATAATAATTAATTGCCATTGAATTTGTGGAATGACAGTGACTGACTAACTTGGTTTTGTAGCCTCTTCAGCCTGCAACAGTCTGGAACAGTCAGGCCTACAGCCACAATGCCAGTCACAATGCCTAAGGGTACTTTACTTCTTGGATTAAAGCCAGATATTATATTGGCATTTTTTAGGATAGCCTACCTATTGGTTATGCTCAGAACTAAGCTTAACTCTTCACACACGCCAACATTCAACTAACTGAACAATTCCACTTTGTAGTCTGCACTTAGCCAAACTAGGCTATAGTTTGACAACTGAGCACAAATAATAGCCCTGAAGTGCCTATAGTAGCACAGACAGTAGCCTAAACCACCTCTTTCTTCCTAGGTTATAGGTCAATAGGTTTTCTGAAGATGCAATCAGTAGACTAGGGCCTACCCTTAACAGGCATTCTTCACTGTCTAGGACAGCCGGTTTGTATTTTAAAGAGTTGTGATGGTTTGACTGTCCGCGTAGGAGTTGTAAGGGGAGACACTGACTGTGGAACACTGTCTGCTTGGTGATACAAGCATCACTGCTATAAATAATTCAGTCAGACCTGTATAACGTGCCGTGAACAATCCTTAAACAAATGACATATCGACCTGTCAGTAGAGCTTGTAATTTGTAAGATCATACTCGCCATGCATTTTTTTCACTTGATTAAGAAGATTCAGGTTGAGGTTGGATGGGTTGAACAGGCCAGATATGGCTATATGCCTTGTCTGTCAGTCTTGTGTACTCAGCCAGTGTACATTGCGCTATTGTGGTTGTTTTCCCTTTTCAGCAAGCGAAAATGATAGGGGTGTTTAGAGTAGGGCTCAAATAGGGCTCTGAAAGTTTTCCCCTGCCTGACCCAACGTGATCCATTCCTAGAGAGGATATGCATTCCAATTTCTGAAAGTGATACATGATAAACCACTATGATTATATTTTGTACTCTTAATCACACTATTAACATACTATTTTGCACTACACCGTAGTACAGGGGTGGGCAATTATTTTGGCTGAAGGGCCGCATTGGGTTTAGAAAGTTGACCAAAGGGCCGGATGTCGTAGGCAACTTGCCGGTGCCAATAGTAAGAAATGGTGTATGTACGCCAACATAATTACACCATTGTCAGTTATGTTATTCCTGCTAATTGTATCTAGATGTAGACTTCAGTAATCGTAGTTTTCCAAGACTTTTAGGTAGCGCATTGAAGAATGAGTGACCATGTGAATCTGCATTTTTTTCTTGGAAAGTCTCTGAGGGCCATATGAAATGGCCAAGCGGGCCGCATGTGGCCCCCGGGCCTGACTTTGCCCATGTCTGCTGTAGTACTAAAGTTACTACTCTGTTGTGCTTTGTACAGCATCATTCTACACTACATAAAACAATACCAGGAGCCCACTATGGTAAGTTTATAGCATGGTGATTATACTTTATTCTATTGGCCTACCAAAAAGCTATAATAACCCTACAAGTTACTACACCATATGCCTTCATTTATCATCAGAGTTGTAAAGCTTAGGTAGTATAATAGTAGTAATTAGCTGCAGTTGTGTGTTTAATCATTAAACAATTAAGGTGTTATAAAGTCTCGGCCACGCTAAACTTGCGCTACGCAACACTACATTTCATCACAATACACACATGCACACTGCAATGAGCCATGCCTACTACTACACGACACATTGTCTTAGATACTCTCCCACCTTTAATAAGGTTATGTGGGGACTTGTAATCCTATCATCATTGAAAACGTATCGTACCGTATGGTGGTCTGGGGCCTCTCTCTCTCTACCACCCCCCTCCCTTTGTAGTGTTGACGTTGGATGTCATACTGTTGAATGAGTGAAGGCATGTGCTCCTGCCATGTGGTGCAGACACTGCTACTTTTAAGCTGATTACAGTGATGAGTAAAAGACTTTGAACACCCCCCTTTCATACTGGCACTCTTGAGACCGAGTAAGCGAGTGAGAGGTGCACGTTTGTGTGTGTGTGTCTGTGTGTGTGTGTGTGTGTGTGTGTGTGTGTGTCCATGTGTGTGTGTGTGTGTGTGTGTGTGTGTGTGTGTGTGTGTGTGTGTGTGTGTGTGTGTGTGTGTGTGTGTGTTTGTTTGTGTGAGAGAGAGTAAGTGAGTTAGTGTGAGTGTGTGTGACAGAGAGAGTGAGTTCATGCTAGCAAAATTCTTTAAGAGTTCTTCTCTTGCGAATATAGCTGCAACCAGTTGAAACAGCACAAATGTGTGTGTGTGTGTGTGTGTGTGTGTGTGTGTGTGTGTGTGTGTGTGTCAGAGAGAGATACCGAATGAGATAGTCAGAGTCTCTCTCTCTCTCTCTCTCTCTCTCTCTCTCTCTCTCTCTCTCTCTCTCTCTCTCTCCCCTGTGTGTAGGAGCAAATGACTTTAAACGCTCCTCTCCATCTCCTTCTACTGCCGTGACCAGTTAAATGAGCGAACGAGGTGTGTGTGTGTGTGTGTGTGTGTGTGTGTGTGTGTGTGTGTGTGTGTGTGTGTGTGTGTGTGTGTGTGTGTGTCAGAGAGAGCAAGTGAGCGAGCGAGGGAGGTGTGTGCAGTAGTGTTCTGAACACACACACACACACACACACACACACACACACACACACACACACACACACACACACACACACACACACACACACACACACACACACACACACACGACACACAGACGTTCCAATTAGCTACCCAGCGTCCTCCTGGATCCTGGAGCCGATTCTGGGCCACTTTGCCGGCCCTCTGAGAGCCAGGCAGGCAGGCAGGCAGGCAGCGGAGCGCGAGCAAGTGGATGGAGAGAGGTATTTATAGCCAAACGGGGCCTCACAATACCCTTTTTTGGAGGAAGAATCATTATTAAGGATCTGTGCTGCTGTACTGCCGCGTGCACTGCACACGTCCCAGTTTCCGTGATTGGTGCGCTCGGTAGGTCGGTCGGTCGGTCGGTGTGAGTGTTAGTACTAAAAAGGTATATCCATCCATGAAGCTGCACCGGGCCAGCCTGTGGTGAGCCAGGAGTTTTTGGATTTGGAAGGTTGGGAGATTGCAGAGTCAACTTTGCACAGCAAGGGCACTTTGGGTTCTGAGTGAACTCCATCACCACCACCATCATCATTATCATCATCATCATCCTCATCATCATCATCACCTCCTCCTGTTCTTCTTCATCCTCCATCCTGCTCATGCGTTCTAAGTTGCTCTGCTCCTCTGGGGCCCAACCGAGAGGATGACAGGACATTTTAAAGTCACCATCCCCCCTTTGCGCACTAAGAAGGAAGGAGGTGTCAGACTGAACTGAAGCGGTGTGTGAAGAGGTGTGCACTGGTGGTGGCGATGTAGTAGTCGCAGAAGCAGCATTAGCAGCAGCAGCAGCAACAGCAGGGCCGGAGGGGGACTTAAGGAGATTTGGACACTTGGACACTACCGAGGGACAGAGGACACCACCAGCCAACGCTTTCCCCCCTCTCCCGTCACTACGACCCAAACATTACGTTTGTCTGGCTGTCTGAAAAGGTTGAAGAGAAGCGGACTAAGAAGGAGGGGGGTCAGACTGAAGTGAAGGAGTAGAAGAACGCACTGGTGGTATAGCCACAGCAGCAGGCAGAGGCAAAGAGGGATTTAAGGGTTTGGATACTTGGACACTACCGAGGGACTGAGGATACTACCAACCAACCAACCACTCCTCCCACCTCACCTGTCACCACCCCAACAAACACTACGTTTCCCCCGGCTGTTTGAGTAGGTTGAAGAGAAGCCGAGAAGATGAAGAAATTTCTACAGAATAAGAAGGGACGCTACTCCTTGCGCCAGGCCAAGTCCCTGTCTCGGCAGTCGTCTAAAGATTACTGTGAGTTGTTCTATCACTTTCCTCTCTGCTACCGAAATGCAGCTTTGGATTTTCTTTTTTCTTCAGGCAGCCATAACCTAGATAAAAGAGTTTTTTCTGTCACATGCTGTAGTACAAGGGGAGAGAGGCTGCATCTAGGTTAATGTGTTTGATGCTCGTGCTGTTGCGTTTAATGCAGTATAATAAACCTGACTCTCCTCATCAGATCTCACCCACCTCTACAAACCTCTGCTTGCCAAGCAGCACAGACAGGCATGTAATGACCTTACAGGCCCCTTCAGAAATATGATACCCTGACAGTTTAATAACTAAGGAGTGATAATTGCTCTTTATTTTTACGTTTTGTACCCCTTCATGTGCGATTACTCTCTAATCTTAACTGTCTACTAATCCTGCACCTTTTCCCTATTGAGGAGCCCTTCTTAACCCCTTAGTGCAGACCTGTTATAACCTTATTGTTGTCAACAAAATGGTAATGAAAATGCTTTATCAGTTACTTGAGACTCTCTGCATTGTCATAGCAATGTTGTTATGATGTAGTTCAGTGTTTTCAACAAAAAGTGAATAGGCCGGTCAACAAGCCCATCTGCAGTAAGAGGCTACAGGATATGTCCACTATTTAGCACCTTTAGCCCCTTTTCTGAGTTGTGTGCAACGTAATAGAGTGGTCCTCACTGACAAACACCTAAACAAATGTTTAGGGTGGTTTTAAGAACAGATATGGCCATGCCCATTGATGGTCATTCTAAAATGCCGGTTGAGACAAAGTCCAAAGTAGCTAAATAACGGAGACAGCAGCAAACATCAAAAAATGTGGAGGGCCACTGTATTGCATTGCACATAACACAGAAAAGGCACTGAATGTGCTAAATAGTGGACATACCCTGTCTCTCCAGACCTGTAGCTGAATTTAGTATTTTACATACTGTAGACATGGATGCTCTGTTCATATTTTTTGAATGACAACAGTAGCAACTGATGGCTTTTAATCTGAGGTTGGATACTCACACCTGTGGTTTAGCTGTAGGAGCTGACAGAGTAGGCCTACAGGCCTCTTGTGCTTCAGTACCGTTTCTCTCAGTAGGCATTCGTACCTGTAGCTGTCTGGTAACAAAATGAAAGCCCTGCCAGAGAACCCGGCCCAGATGTAACATGGAAGGAAGATGATTACTTTGGACTGAAACTTGTGTTTCAAAGGCCAGGCTAATATGCTGTGTATCTGTTTCGTTTTTATTTCACAATCACAAGTGTAGATTGGTTTGCACTGCCTTGATGCTCTCATCTGTGGTTAGCTAGACAGGCTGTAGCCTACAATACAGGCCTCTGTACGTCAGTATCCTTTCTCTCAGTACCTGCAGCTGAATTTTATGTTGTGCATGGCCGGTGTGACATGTTATCTGGATCCGTAACAACTGGTGACCCAGATGTTAGAAGCAATGGTGATTGGTGGTCAGGAAATGTCACTCTTAATTTAGATTGATAGCATTTAGTTTTGACCAATTGCTGTGTTTCTGGAGTAACCACTTGTTACAGGGACAGCAGATAGTCTGTCGCACCGGGCATGTTCAGTTTTATTTCAGCCACAACAGCATCAATTGCAGTTGGTTTTACTCTGTGTGTGTGTGGAGGATGATTGCTCACACTCTGTGGTTATAGCTGTAGGGGTTGTTAGAGAACGGTAAGGCTTTGGTTCTGCTTCGTCTTTGGTTTTTTCCGGGTCAGAGTGTGTTGGCTGAATGAGGTCAGTCCCCTTGAAAGGTTCAATCGTCTCAGTGGAGACTTCAGGCAAGGGCTTCAGCTCAGTGTGACTCAACCACTCCACCACTCCACTCTCCAGCATCCATCTCCTGAAGCACTCTTTTCATTTGTGAATCTCGCCAATCTTTGGATGTGAATCTGTGTCTATTTGTGATGTTGTTCATACTATGATTTATGCTACAGGTTTTGTTATGCAGTGTCCTTGGCCTGTGCTGTTTCGAGCTTTCAATGGTCTAGGTATTTTTGAAATCAGTTGCAATCATGGTTATGCTACCTCAAAACACAGACGTGGTGCATTTAGTGGGAAACTGATATACTGATGGATATTTTTTTTTATTATTTAATTATGTTTTTTTTAATTGTGGTAGATGCTACTAATTAAAATGTTCATAACCTCTGTCTCTGTCTTGGTCTTTTTCTTGTATCTCTCTCTCTCTCTCTCTCTCTCTCTCTCTCTCTCTCTCTCTCTCTCTCTCTCCACATGTGTGTGTGTGTGTCACACTGTTCCCCCCCCCTCCCCCCCTCCACCTCCCCCTCTGTCCTCCCTCCACTCCTCTCTCCCCTCTTCCTCCTCCTCTCTAGTCCTCAATATGCCGGCGTCCAACCAGGGCTGGCCAGAGGAGTTTGGCTTCCAGCTGGGGGGCAATGGGCCCAGCTACATCGTGGCGGTGGACGAGGGCAGCAGTGCCATGCTCTCGGGCCTACAGCCTGGGGACCAGGTGCTGGAGATCATGCTTCATAAAAATGTCTTTTCACGTATACATTGTGTTGTGCTGGATCATGTTATTATATTGTGAAGTGTCATGCATTTTGCTAATTGTTAAATATATGGATATATAATTAAATTAATAATATAATTATTAAAGAATGTTCTCATGGACCCATGTGTCTCCATCTCACTGTTTCTCTCTCTGTCTCTCTCTGTCTCTCTCTGTCTCTCTCTGTCTCTCTCTCTCTCTCTCTCTCTCTCTCTCTCTCTCTCTCTCTCTCTCTCTCTCTCTGTCTCTCACACACACACACACTCTCTCGCTCTTCCTGGCTCTCCCTGGCTCTCCCTGTGTGTGTGTGTGTGTCTCTCTCTCTCTCTGCTTTGTCTTCCTTCTCTCAGGTGCTGGAGATCGAGGGACAGGATGTGTCGGCCCTCAGTGCCCAGGAGCTCATCGCCCTGGCCCAGTCGCAGAAGAACATCCCGCCCAGCATCGGCGTGGTCTCGCGCATCCAGCAGGTCTGCTCCAAGCTGCTCAACACAGTCTCATCCCAACTCGTCAAATTCTGACCACCGTTGTTGACCACCAGGCCGCAATTTTTGACGTAGAGGGCATAGCTGCCACGTTGCGTGTTGACGAGGTCGCCTAAACCTAGACCTTTCTCTAACCCTAACCGTCAGTGAAGTTATGCTGTCACAAGGGGGTGCCTTTGGAGCACACAGCACTTTTTGATGTCAAGGGCATACCTCAGATGTGGGAAATTGCAGCCTGGTCAAAGGTAGTCAGAAATTGGCGAGTTGGGATGATGCACTGTAGCGTTTCTTTGGATAGAGATATGCTAATGTAATAGGTTGCTTTGGGCACCTAACATGACCAGGTTCCGGTCTGCCTAAAGGGGCGTGTCATAATACTCCTAGCATTGAATAGAACAGTCCTTAGGTCTGCCTAGGTCTGCCTAAAGGGGAATTCCCCCCCCTCCCCCTTGCAATAATCGAACCCGGAAACAATGGGCCAATGGAACCTCTCTCTCTCTACTCTCTCTGATAAAAGTGTACTGTGGTCCAGCAATGGTCCAGCGAAAACGCTCTAAAGTTGTAAATACACTATGCTGCTTATCCCTGCCTTTGGTGTTGTCTTATACCGTCTTATAAACACTTGTCATGTTAGAACGTCTTGGATGCCATGGACATTTCTGCTCCTTCCCGTGTCACATCCTATTTCATATCTTCATTTCACAATCCCCTTAGTCATGCCTACGGAATAACACCACTTCCCTAAGTTTCCTAAAAACAATATGACTTAATGCCACCCTATTGTCAATAGGCCCGGTACACTAAATTCTTAAGGGATTTGGGGCATTTTGTATACTGTGTGTATTTGTATGTACATTAATATGTTTGGGATTAGATAATTGAAGAGTGCTGTCATGTTCTGTGTTGCTGCCGATGGGTATGTGTATTTGTGTTTTTTGTTTTTGAAAGTTATTTTTTCTGTAATTGTATTATTATCATAAAAGCAAAATAATAAAAAACATTGAATGACGAAAAAATAGTCCCGGTACACCTGTACCTAATGAAGATGTTTAGTTGTTGTATGGTGTTTTGGTATCAGTAGTGAAGGCCAGTATTTCCTAATAGCAGTTTTATGTACTCTTTACAGATGGACATCATCCCGGGCCCCGACGGCCGATTCGGCTTCACCATCGTGGGAGACTGCCCCCTACTGGTGGAGGACTGCTCCCCCTGCTCCCCGGCGGGTCGCGGTGGCCTGCGGGCGGGAGACTATGTCATGGAGGTCAACGGCATCCCCGTCAAGGACCACGAGACGGCCGCACAGCTCATCAAGGCCTCCCAGGTGCAGAATTGTACGGTCCCCCCCATACGCATGAACGGCTGTCTGGGTACTTTGCTCGTACATGTGCGATACGCCCCTTTGTGGGGAAAAGCAAACCGAGTGTCTCGTTTACTTACATTCTGCATCGGCTAACCTAAATGAACACAGTCCATGCTTCAGCCACGGCTGTCTGTCTATATTATTTGAACTGCCGGCAACACAACACAACAGTGCAAGACAGGTCAAGTAACAGTGATGAAACAATAATAGTAAAGTGATGAAGTAATACTTGTAAATAACAACTGAACAACAAAACAGAACAGCAGAATCGCTACTGGAAGGACCACTCTCTTTGTGTGTGTAGGCCCCAAGAATCTTACCAAAATCTTTTATTTTTTAGATATTTTTTTTGGTCTTTTTGACTTATGATAGGACAGCGAAGGTGGTGACAGGAAGCGAGTGGGGATAGAGAGACGGGCAAGGGCCGGCAAAGGACCCGGGCTGGGAACGAACCCGGGTCAGGCGCATGGTAGACGAGTGCCCTGCGGTTTGGCCACGGCAGGGCCAGAATCTAACCAAAATCTTACGCCGTAATCCAACGCAGGGCCGCACGCTGCGTCTGGGGGTGCTGTGCATGAGCAGCAGACAGAAGCGCTGCAGCAGCATCGAGGACTCTTTGGGGATGGGCAGCGACGGCCTGAGGATGGACCGCAAACACAAGGCCCTGGAGTTCAACAGGAAGGTAGGTTACTCTTTCCTTCTCCTTTTCCGTCCTTCTTTCCTCTCCTTCTTCTTCCTCCTCTGCCCTTCTCCTTCCATCTCTTTCCTCTGGAGGGCTGTCAAGGGCAGCTGTACAGGGTAGCCATGGCCTAATGGTTAAGGAGATGAAAGAAGTGAAGTGAAGTGAAAGACCAACTGGGAAACTCCAACTCCCATAATCATTGTGACACAGCACTCCACAGCACACAAGTGTTCACTGCACACTGCACACAACGAAATTGCATTTATGCTTCACCCGTGCAAGGTGGCAGCCCTCAATGGTGCCCCAAGGGAGCAGTGCGGCGGGACGGTACCATGCTCAGGGTACCTCAGTCATGGAGGAGGATGGGGGAGAGCACTGGTTAATTTGTCCCCCCACCAACCTGGCGGGTCGGGAATCAAACCGGCAACCTTTGGGCTTAAGTCTGACGCCCTAACCACTTACCCATGACTGCCCTAGATGGCCTTCAGATCATAGGGCTACAGGTTCAAATCTCACCATTCCACTCCCTACCTTAATCCATGGTTGAGGTGCCCTTGAGAAAGGCATCGAACTCCACACTGCTTCAGGGACTGTAACCACTGTAACCCTGTACTTTAAAATAACTGTAAGTCGGTTGGAATGAAAGATTCAGTTAAGTGTAATGGAATGATAGAATAGGGATGAGGTTGGACCGTAAAACATAAGGCCCGGGAGTTCAACAAGCAGGTGGGTTAAGGAGTAGAGGAGCATAGAGGAGGAGAGGTAGAGGGAGGAGGAGGATAGAGGAGAGGGAGGAGTTGGAATGAATGTACACTGCACGACAGTCCAAGACTAGACCTTAAATACAAGGGTCTGCAGTTCAGTGGCAAGATGAGTCGCAAGAGAGGTGGAGGGAGGAGAACAATGCAAGGAGTAGATGGAGGAAAAAGAGGAGGAGGAAGAGCAGGAGAAGCACCGAGTTCAGAGGGATCTGAGGAGGCGGAGGAGGGAGGAGGAGTCATGGGCAGGCAGACTATTAGGATGAGGAGGAGGAGGAGTAGAAGGAGAGTCGAGAGGGAAGAGAACATGTCATAACACGCCACACAGTCTACACCTGTGGGATTAGAAGAAAGGTGGAAAGACAGAAGTTTTGCCACCGAAATATGTAAGATAAGTAAAAAAAAAAAAAACAAGCTTTTTTCCATGTCATTGATACAAGAAACCAGCAAATGCTATAAAAAAAAACAAATAACAAGACATTGGGTGTGTGCATAGAGACCAGGACAATCAGGAAGAGCATGAGAGGAAGAGGGAGAAGGAAGAGGAAGATTGAGAGGAAAAGAGGCACGAGGAAGAGGAGAGGAAAAGATAAAGAAAGAGGATGTATTGAGCTAAACAAAAAAAAGACAATTAAGGCAATTGATGGCCCAGGCTCCACTGCAAGCTTAGTTCAACAAAAGAAGAAAAAAAGAAAGGAGAAGGGAAGAAGAGAAAGGAGAGGGAGGAAGAGAGAGATGGAGTCAAAGAAACAGGAGAGGAAACAGAGAGACAGAGAGAGAGGGGAGGAGAGGAGAGGAGTAGAGGGATGGAAAGGGATGAACAGATATACAGAAGGGAGATTGAAGCCAAGGTCAGAGTATATAGCCATAGTGATTTCCTCACAGGGGTAACCATAGAAACCAACAACCGGGTCAGGGTGGGCATCTCAAAGGAAAAATACATTAAAGGGGTACTTTGAACACTTAACAATCCTCTCTTCTCAAAAAAGTTCTTTTGCCCTTTGTTTTGTTTTGTATATGTACAGGTACTTGCTAAAAAGCTCAAGAAGGCAGAGAATGCGCGCACATCAGTGGCACAGGTGCTGGACAAAATAAAATAACTGAAGTAAATGATAGATGTCCGCAACACTGTTTATGCTCCCAGCTGTTTATTGGCACTTGCTAAAAAGCTCACATGTAGAGTAAAGTAACTTTATTCAGGTGTCCAGTAGGCCTACCATACACTAAATACACAAATTATAATAGTCATTGCACTACAGATTAAACATATAGCACACAGTTGCATACATCAGATAGTACTGTAGGCAGATGTACTGTATATACCTTGCAGACATGGGTGGGTGATCATTTTACATAATGGAAATAACGCTTTTTATGTCTATTTAGACCAGTTGTATCACACTTGTATGTTGCTTTCTGCAGTAATACAATACATGTTTCCCCTTTAGATTGACCAAGTGCTAGGGAGCGAGCCGGAGGTGAAGGAGAGGCTTTTTGCTGTCCTGAAGCAGTACGCCGCCGAGAGGAAAGTTGATTGGCTGGCCTCTGTGCTTCCGGACATTCTGACCAATGAGGAGCATCAGAAGCTGATTGCTAACATCAGGTACCGAACCTACCTCTATATCAGGGGTGGGGAACTTTTTTTCATTCAAGGGGCCACTTCAAATATGATTAAGTTCTTCAAGGGCCGTAATATGAACACAAACCAAGATTTTCCCCCGCACTTTAGGTCTATATTGAAGGCGGCCACCTTTACAACAGACCACACCTTCACCAGGTCCCCTAAAAATATGACTTAACTACAGTGTATTGCAAATGTAATTTCTGAGATAGCTTTACAGACACGTCATATTTCATGTGAAACTGTATGACATTAAGATTATATCGGGGGCCAGATAAGACGGCCTCACGAGCTGTAAGCTGCCCATTGGCCATAGTTTCCCCAGTCATTCTCTATATGCAGCCGGCAGGCTACCTTCACCTGTACCGATCTCTCCTGCTGTTTGGTTTCCATGGTTTTTATGCTCCACACATACTGTTGAAATGTCAAGGTGTATAGCATAATCCAAGCTTTTCAAGTGGTATGAGTCATAGAAGACATTTGATGAAGTCTTGATGAAGTCTGTTGTTGTAGATGTTTATTTCATCATCAGCTTTTTTATGTCAAATGTTGTAGTTATATTCAAACAACTTAGTTAAGTTGAGAAGGATCCCTGCCATTGCTAGAAAGTTCTGTAGGGAGACCAAGAAGGAAAGTCTTTGGAGCATCTCAATATGTGCTTTTATCAGGTACATTGCCAGTAGACTAATCTTTCGACATTCGCATATCTTCAAAGTCAGAATGGCAAACCAATACTTTCCTAGGAGCAAAGAGGATAGACGCTGTTCTTTGTTCTGTAGAGAGACATTGGTAAAGGCCTAGGGAGAGACGGAATGGTGATTTGTGTTGCATCTGGAAAGTGTGCACTCATTAAGCCTGAGATTAGTAAGTGTAAGGGTTCTGTTAGCTGGCTTTTCCTTTTGTGACAAGTAGGATTATGAGTGTCAGTCATTAGGTCCTTTATCCCAACAGGTGGTCCGAGTCTATCTGTTGCTAAAATGTAAGTGGATATCTCACACACACACACACACACACACACACACACACACACACACACACACACACACACACACACACACACACACACACACACACACACACACACACACACACACACACACACACACACACACACACACACACACACACACACACACACACCCT
Organism: Engraulis encrasicolus; assembly: GCF_034702125.1. NCBI lineage: Eukaryota > Metazoa > Chordata > Actinopteri > Clupeiformes > Engraulidae > Engraulis > Engraulis encrasicolus. The sequence continues at coordinate 28,305,555 of NC_085873.1, forward strand.
AGTGATGCGACTCACGCCAAACTGATCGGTGAGTGGTGTGACTTTCGCATGACAATGACATACGGTCGGGATGTAGTAGTTGCCACGGATACTGTTGATTTACTGGTTTCCACGTATACTTCCGCTGATGCCAACGTTTGGAAATCATTTTTAAAGGCTTGTTGTGTCTTCATTACGGATAAGACAGTCGGGAGTAAGACAGAAAGAGAGTGGAAGAGGGAGGTGTGGCAGAGCTGGGAAATGACCCTGGCCGGACTTGAACCCAGGTCCCAATGGAGGCCGGACTTGAACCCAGGTCCCAATGGGCATGGGCACGCAAGCCCATAAGTGGAGGGGGGCTCAGCATACTGCACCACAACACCCACCAACACTTGAAAATCTTCGGAAAAAAAACAAACACACACGGTTATTTTCAACTCGGGACCCGCCCACATTGCATCGCTTGTACAGTACTCGCCTGCTAGTCTCGCTGGAACACATTGACATTCTATTGACTTCGTTCGCTGGGCGAGTAACTAGCAGCGACGTGTGTGTACGGCCCATATGGTCTCTATAAGTGGAGCTATATTAATATGTCGTGGGTGTATAATTGTGTTAAATGCGGGTCTAGGATAGTTAGCATTTCCCCTTGATTACCTATTGTGAGTGCACAGTAAACATGTAGCGTTAATTTATCCCTAAGAGAATTGATTTGACAACTTCCAGAGTGTATTTAGTCCCAGAGGACTCTCTCTAAGTGTTTCATTAATAATTCATATTTTCGCGGCGCATGTATATATGTTGATGAACAAGCAATTAGGCACTTTGCAGTAATTACATAGCCATCTTTAATAGTGATAAAGTGGGAAGTTTCATACCCATAACTTTGACAGTTTATACAGTTACCTGGAGACAAGGATGTTTCTGTGAAGAGATAATGGTAAAAGTAGGTCATGCAGTGATAGCGTTGCACTCAAACTTAAAGTATCAGGTAGGAGATGCAGAAAAAAATGGTAGGCGTTAATGCCAAGCAATAATTTGAAAGTAGGCCTACTTTTTCAAAAGTCTCCCCTGAAGTCAGTTGAGTTTCCGATCACCATTTCACTTTTTTAAATGGGCCACACTTTCAGTGCTGTTCATCCGACCCACTGGTGACTAACATGTTTTATTTTTGTGTTATAACATTTTATGACTTGGTTGCTATGGGATTATGAGGGGATTTTTCGGTGATAGAAAAAAAACAAAATTCCACTTAGGAAACTGGGAAACAACAACTTCCAATGTCATTGTGACACAGCACTTCCCAGCACACAAGAGCTCACTGCACACAATGAAATTGCATTTACATGTATGCCTCACCTGTGCAAGGAGGCCGCCCCCAATGGCGCCCCAAGGGAGCAGTGAAGTGGGACAGTACCATGTTTAGGGTACCTCAGTCATGGAGGAGGATGGTGGAGTGCACTGTTTAATTACTTCCCCCAACCAACTGGGCGGGTTGGGAATTGAACCGCCAACCTTTGGGCTACAAGTCTGACGCCCTAACCGTTTAGCTATGACAGCCCCAAACACACAAAATCTGTCTTCCACCAACCATTTAATGCCTCTCAGCTTCAAAGGAATGAATTACATGGCATCAGATTGTGGAGCTATTTCATCGACGCAGTGAAACGTCCTCCTAGACAGCATATCTTATCAAAGATCTTTAGATTCTAACTCTCCCTATCTCCTATCTCCTACCCTTTAAGGCCTCCCTCTCCCTCTCTAAGGAGTGCTTTACTGATGACCCATTGTTGAGAAGGATAATACTGTACGTACTGCAGTGTGTCCACGTGCCTAAGTCTCTATAATCCCATTGAGATGCAAATCTGTTATCGTGCAGGGCAATATATAAACCATGAGGGGCACATGAGGCATGCTGTTGTACTGAACTACAGATGATTTAATGCCCCCTTCAAGGACATCATAGTTAAGTTGCATTACACAACACATTTACTCTAAGTACCCACACGTTAGACTGAGTTATGAATCATCTACTCGTAATCAGCCTTTTGCAGGATTTCAAACTCAAGGCGTACCGCCATCTTGTTGTTGATGGTTGTTTAATGGTTGCCTCAAATAAATTAATTCAGTCAACTATTACCTCACTCAGTAGACACTTATGATTTATTGCCCCCTTCAAGGACATCATAGTTAAATTGCATTACATAACACATTTACTCTAAGTACCCACACGTTAGACTGTGTTATGAACCATCTACTCGTTATCAGCATTTTGCAGGATTTCAAACTCATGTTGTTGTTGATGGTTGTTTAATGGTTGCCTCAAATGAATTAATTCAGTCAACTATTACCTCACTCAGTAGACACGTATGATTGGTGTTGTAGCCTCTTACTGCAGATGGGCTCGTCGACAGGCCTATTCATTCTTTGCTAAAAACACTCAACCACATCATAATAACATTGCTATGACGATGTGGAGAGACCATGTGTAGACAGGATTTGATATTGCAGTGCACCCAAGACCCAATGTGTACACTAAAGATCTTATACATGACAGTGTATACATACACAGTAAATTTTATAGTGTTAAAATAACACTTAAAGAGTTAAAATCAACACTGTTCTAGTGTCTATTTGGTCCTGCTCCAGATCAGTGTTAAACACTGGTGTTAGATTCATAGTGTTAAGCTAACACTATAAAGAGTAAAGCAGTTTCGGGGAGCATACAATGGCGCAGACAAACTCCATCACCTCGAGGAGGCGGGGGCTCTCTGGAGTACTTCTAACTCCACACAATTTAACAACTTCATTTGTCACTGACACTGGAGAGCATCTCACTCCATTTGGTGTTGGAATTACTCCAATAGTGTTAATAAGCCTTAACACTGCAAAATTAACACTGGCAAATTTACTGTGTAACTGTCTAATAATAACCCAGCCATGCACACATAAACAACCTAAATAAACATAAACAGAGGACTACAGGAAACAAAGCATAGCGAACTTTGTTCAGGTAGGGCAGACGAATGACAATTTTGTCCAAAACATTTCTCTGAGGGACAACCTGTCCTGTCAAGTGAAGTGAAGATTTCACTTATTTTATATGAATAAAAGACCACCTTGTTGTATTGAAATAACACGCTACACACGTTTAGCCTTGTAATAATGTTGCATTAGCCTATGGCCTATGATATGTCTTGGAAACCCTGACTACATTTGTACAAATCCCCTCACAGACCATTCGAAGGTGTGTCACGGACCACAAGTGGTCCCCGGACCCCACTTTGAGAACCTCTAGGATACTGCATGGAGACTATTTTGTTAGGAAGGAGCAATAGCACTCTGGGAAAAAGAAGAGATTCAAGGGAGTTTCAAGATTCAAGAGTTTATAGTCATTGTAATTGAAGGCAGCGAAATTGTGTGTGGTGCAACAACACTGCATAGTTTCAAGTAGTTTCAAGAGTCTTCACTAGCTTCTGAAATGTTAAGATCGAATGACCCCAGTCACCCTACTCAGGAGTCTCACTATAAGGACCACAAGTATGAGAGGGAACAGCTGAGTCATCTCAACTGAACACAATGAGATCATTTCAGATACACTTACCGGTACTTGTCTTTTTCCCACGTCTTGCACACAGAGAAATGGAAGTACGTACTGCAGTCTGTACCTAAGCTTCTCTCACTGGCAGGTACCCTCTGTGAAATGGTACTGCCTGTGCAACAACCTTATACAACCTTATGGAAGTATACTTCATTTCTGGTCACGACACAAAGTACATTCCCATTACTGTGTGTGTTAGTGAGACTTAAGTGTATCAAAAGCTCCAAATGCCGTTGTAGAAAATGAAAACACATCTTAGAAAGAAGGTCTGAGGCCTGGTTAGACCACTGGGTAATTGTGTGCTTCCTTTTATTTCCCTGCTACTTGTATCCTTGTTAGGCCGGGCTTTGCTATTTGTATTGGAAGAAGTGGAATTATCTGAGCTAGGGTTTGTCGCCTGATTTTTCACTGCTGTTTATGACCATGCAAACTAACAGTTACAACCTTGATATTGATACTCAACCTGCACACACGCACGCACGCACGCACGCACGCACGCACGCACGCACGCACGCACGCACACACACACCTCCTTCTCTTTCTCTCTCTCCCTCTCTCTCTCTCTCTCTCTCTCTCTCTCTCTCTCTCTCTCTCTCTCTCTCTCTCTCTCTCTCTCTCTCTCTCTCTCTCTATCCCTCTCTCTCTCACACACACAATGTGATATAGTATATTTGACTAGTCTTTAATTACACCATGGCCTTCACTGCTAAAGATACCTCAATGAGTAAACAGAATGTAGAATGTATAGCCGTTGCATAGCAACGTGTCCAAGAGCTGAATGAGTTGTTGCAGCTTGATCAGAGATTCTTTAAGTATATAGAGATATGCCAACATAATAGGTTGCTATGGGCACCTAACGCGACCAGGTTCCGGTCTGCCTAAAGGGCCGTGTCATAATGCTCCTACAATGAATAGAACAGTCCTTAGGTCTGCCTAGGTCTGCCTAAGGGGGGCCATAATAGAACCAGGAAACAATGGGCCAATGGAACCTCTCTCTCTCTCTACTCTCTCTGGCTTGATGTTGACATTTTGCTATGATACTGGAAATGAATACACATGAACACATGAACACACACATGCACACATACATAAATACAGACTTACATACAACAAAACTGCATTGGTTGTCCAGCTACTCAGTCACAGTTTTTACCCACATGCTAAATATTTTTGACAGGCATTCCATTATGTTAATGTGTGTGTGTCGAAGAAGATGAATCTCTTTTATCGCACATGGCATGCAGGCACACACACACACACACACACACACACACACACACACACACACACACACACACACACACACACACACACACACACACACACACACACACTCACTCACTCACTCACTCACTCACTCACTCACTCACTCACTCACTCACTCACTCACTCACTCACTCACTCACTCACTCACTCACTCACACACACACACACACACACACACACACACACACACACACACACACACACACACACACACACACACACACACACACACACACACACACACACACACACACACACACACACATTAACCAAATCCATGAATAATTCCTTGTACTGTATACCATGAAGACATGCATATATTACATCCCACTTCACACCTTCATACATGAATCTCTCTCTTCTCACATCCCCATATGTCATGTCTGTCACCACATAGTTTCTCCATTGTTCTTCTTCACCCTGTCTCTGTCTCTGTCTCTGTCTCTGTCTCTCTCTCTCTCTCTCTCTCTCTCTCTCTCTCTCTCTCTCTCTCTCTCTCTCTCTCTCTCTCTCTCTCTCTCTCTCTCACTCACTCTCTCACTCACACACACACACACACACACACACACACACACACACACACACACACACACACACACACACACACACACACACACACACACACACACACACACACACACACACACACACACAGACAGACAGACACACACACTCTCTATCTCTCTACCTTTCTATTACTCTCATCTGTTTGCCTGCCCCCCTCTCTCACCCTCTCACCTGTCACCTCTCTCTGTCTCTCTCTGTCTCTCTGTCTCTCTCTCTCTCTCTCTCTCTCTCTCTCTCTCTCTCTCTCTCTCTCTCTCTCTCTCTCTCTCTCTCTCTCTCTCTCTCTCTCTCCCCATCCCTCCTCCTCTCTCTCTTGCTCTTTCATCCTCACCTCTCTCTCTCTCTCCCCATACCTCCACCCCCCACCCATCTCTCTCTCTCTCTCACACACACACACACTACACACACACCTCTCTCTCTCTCTCTTTCTTCCTTCCTCCACCTCTCTCTCCCTGCATCCCTGCTGCACCTCTGATCTGGTAGATTTTTTCCTCCTCATTATTCCCGTTTATGCTCACGTGGGCCACCGGTCCCCACATGCTGGCGATGGCAGTGACTAGTCTCCAGTGACACCTGCTCGTTTGTCACTGGGGTTTCTCCTCGTTGGCTGGCCGGAAAATGCTTCCCCAATTGCAGCCTTGCCTCGGACCTGTCGGTTCCCTAGTGTACCTTTAGAGCCCTAAAGATGTAGCCTAGCGCTCAGCATCTATAGGCTACACGAGGGCTGTACACAGGTACAACAATGTAGTGTCAGTTCAACAATTAGAGTCAATTCAACAATCCTCTAGAGTGCTGTTGGTCCCAGAGTACTCTCGAAGTGTTGAATCACCACTGCATGTTTTTGTACCGTGTGTTCGTTTAGCCCTGAGTTGCTTTGTCTGCCTGTTATGGCCAAGTCCGGGACATGATGAACTGCCTGGGGTGAGTAGACTGGCTTGCCTCACATCATTATGGCGTTTCTGTATTTTCTTGCTACTCAGTTGGGTTTTCATTGGACAGAGGGGGATCTTTTAATGATCCAGTAAGTTTAGTCTTTTTTTTCTTTGGTTTTAGGATTTTGTTGTTCCTGGCAATTGTAATTGTCTGTATCTGTTTCACATAGTCCATTCAGGGTTTGTGTAAGCATGTGTGAGATTTTTTAGACTGTTGATGTGTTGTGTGTTTGTTCGTGTTTGGCAGGCAGCTGGTGCTTTACCGGTGCTGTGGGCTTTTTAATCTGTCTGATTTTCCAGTTGATTGCATTTTGCATAGAGGGCACTATGAAATTATTTTTTATTATACTTGATAGGTAAAAGGCACTAAGGATTTTTTTTGTCATTTCAGTGAAGCATTAATGTTTTTTATTGCATGGAAGGCATTATGAAAATATACTGTATTTTTTATTGCACTTGTTTGGGAAAACGCAGTAAGGGTTTTGGCATTTCAGCAAAAGCATTCATGTTTTTTACATTACATAGAAAGCATTATGAAAGTATTTTTTTATTACACTTGTTAGGTAAAAGGCAGAGAGACTTTTTGGCATTTCAGCTAAACATGCAGGTTTTTATGGGTTTTTGTCCTCATGAGCTCATTAACTGTTCCTATTTATAGTCCTCTCCTGCCTATATCCTAATGTAACTCATAAGCATTAACAAGGTATTAAAAGTCCATTAAATATAGATATTATGATGTTGCGCAATAGTAGTCGTCTAGCCCATCTTTTCTCAACAGGGGCTTTACAGTCCCCCCAGGGGGCATAAGAGAGACCTATAGGGGCGTTGAGAAGGTCAGTTGCAAATAGGGGGATATCGTTTATTTCATTTTTTTAATGACAGGTTTATCAAGGGGCGTTTGTTCGAAAAAGGTTGAGAACCACTGCTCTAGCCTCACTGTACAATAGTCACTAAAATCACAAGATAGACACCACCAAACCCCTCCTAATACGAGTATAATCCCTGGATGGGGGCAGGATACATTTGAGTGAGTAAGCGCGGCAAATAAATACAGTACTTTCAGTAATTTCCCACTTACAGTAATTCCAGTAGTCCCTCTGCTCAACCCGTTCTGTGTTTTTTTTAGATCGATGTTCCCAGCTGCTAGCTTTGAATTTACAGTGAATTCTCCGTAGTCTGTGGAGAGATGCTTCAGGCTGACAGATACAGCCCAAAGTGTGATGGATTGCATGGCCTGAAATTATTGAGCGTTGTGAGAGTGTTGCTCTTGTTTGTGTGTGTGAGAGAAATCCAGAGGTAGCCGAGCTCTATGGTTCATTTATATATACCCCATGATTACTGTCACCAATCTTTTGGCAACTGCCACTTTCTCTGCCCAAGTGATTTTTAGAAAGGCTCTTAAAGTGTGTGGGGTTAACCATTTTTTTGGTCTGTCTGCCTCCCTAGTGGTGCGACTCGAGTACCGTTATTGCATTCTCGAGAGAAAAAAAAAACACATTCTCAGCAAATGCGCTACCAGTGATAGCATAGATCCAGTTAGAAGACAGAAACTATCAAACACCTCGCTGTCATGACAGAAGTTATTAAAGTTTTTTAGAAAAAATATTTTTGTGAGGCATTTTAGGCCTTTATTTGATATGAAAATGAAGAAGAGGCATTGACTTGGGAGAAGGAGACCGGGAAGCCGATAATAAGCCAATAATAACCCAATTATGCTAGATACATGTCTTGAGAAATCAGTTTATTAGCCAAAAACCTGTGCAAATTGGATTTATCAATAAACCGATTATTATAAACTTTTTATTCCGTTTATATGAGCACTTAAATAAACCGGTTACTCCAAAAACCTGATCATGAACGGTTTATTGATGTGCATATAAACGGGCTCAGTGTACTATGACACAATACGCTTAGACACCTGTATCGTTACAGAAGCTATTAAAGAACTGTCTGTCATTATGTTTCAGTGTCCAAAAAGGCAGAGAAAGCCCATTGGGAAACTCTAACTCCCATTGTCATTGTGACACAGCACTCCACAGCACACAAGTGAACACTGCACACTGCACACAACGAAATTGCATTTATGCCTCACCCGTGCAAGGGGGCAGCCCTCAGTGGCGCCCCATGGGGAGCAGTGCGGTGGGACGGTACCATGCTCAGGGTACCTCAGTCATGGAGGAGGATGGGGGAGAGCACTGGTTGATTACTCCCCCCACCAACCTGGCGGGTCGGGAGTCGAACCGGCAACCTCTGGGATGCAAGTCTGACGCCCTAACCGCTCACCCATGACTGCCCGCACATCAGTACCATGCTCGCACATCAGTATTACAAGTACTGGAACAAATATAGGAAAATGGAAAAAAACAATAATGGTCTGCAATACACTGATCTATACTCCCAAGAGTTTAATAGCACAGTGTTTTACACTTTGATGAAGGACTGAACGTCTAAAACATCGTCTTATAAAGCGTTTGGGAGCATAGACCAGTGTTGAGGACCTTTATTGATTCTTTTCAGTTTTCCTATATCTGATCCAGCACCTGTATTGTTGCATGTTGACATAATAACAGCAAGATCTTTAATAGCTTGTGTAATTGTTTCTTTTCAACATGCTGTGGTGGCTATAATTCCTTTTTTTGTGTACAGTACAAGGCATCATAACTTTCTGCATTCCACCTGGGGATATGAAATTGTGTCCAAATGCTAACACAAACAGCTTCACCGAAGGTTCTAATAAGTACTGCATGTCTGGATTACCTTTAACATGGCACCTTTTACACACGGTATCCTATTGACTCAGCCTGTATATAATCCTAGAGTCAATACAGAGTACAAAAGGTACTTAATGAGACACTGCCTGCTGTAGTGATATGGTCAGCCTAAAGGATCTCCAGCATAATGGAGAAGCAGCATAATGACTAAAGTGGCTTTCTAACCATTGTCACTTATTTCAGAGGGAGTGTTCGAGCAGTCATTGTTTTTACGGTGTGGCATTCACTCACACACAGCTAAAAAGCACAGTGATAATTCAACACTTAAAGGGTATTCTGAGACCAGATACACTATACAGTACATGGGTTCATTGTGTTTTTAAACACGATATTGTGAGGAGGGTCAAGACACTGGCAGCCAACCGCGTGAGCTAATTTTTTGACCGACAGCGGTTTCCAACATTAAGAGGTTGAGTTGTGCGCAGTTAGTTTCGCGCAGTGAGGGGAAAACAAAAATGTAGAACCCAAGTATAGAAACTGTAAAATCAACTCCCTTACTGCATGTTTTCCTGTGCATGAATGAACTGCTGTATTGTGGGAATACACAGTGGCAGGAAAGGATTACTATGTGCCAATCCTCTGTTGTTAAATTAACGCCACAGCAGATGGTCATTTGATTTAGGCAGAGTGTAGGCCACTGGGCACAGTGCCTATAGATACTAACAGTAGCTTACTACTGCTACTACTGTACTGCTCAGAGCTCTGGTATACGGTGAAAACAAATTCAATCCTCTGTAGAAGGCCTGTGATAGCCTATATACTACATTTAGGAACTGACAATACATCTTGATACACTTTGTTTTTGTACTATACTACAAACCACAATGCTGGCTTACATAGATGAACCTACTGTATTGGCCATTGGGAATAAAAACCGTATCACATTTTTAAAATTGTACAATTGCCTTTTTTCACTGGTCCTTGTAAGCACACACCAGAGAGGTAGATGGTGTGTTATGAATTATGATAAGTTATCCTAAAGTGTCTGCATCACCATATACACTCATGCGAATGGATGTCCTTGATTTCTTTCTCCTACTCATTCCTACCGGTATGTTAGTTTTGTATTTAGGTATCTAAAACACAACCTCTTGTATTTTAGGAATCTTACATTTTATTCATAGCATTAATAAATGTGGTTATTATTAATAGCCTGCTGATATGTAGGTGTAACAGAATGTGCCAGAGAAATGCATAACAATGTGTGTGGATTCGGATGATCCAATTCCAACTAGACCAGCTGTCATATTGGCGTGGGATGGTCAGCCATTCCTTTGAGCAGAGCTGTGTGCCCCCTCAGCCCGTGTTTAAAGTAGCCTTTTTGGTGCAGATGGACTCACTGGCTATCTGACTCACTATTTATCGGACAAAAAAACTCCACTACATCATAACAACACTGCTATGACACATTTTGGAGCGTCTTCAGTAACAGATTAAGACTTAGTCATTTTGATAACACAAGCTCGTAATAAAGGCTATAAATGAAAAGGTTTACCTATCAGTACCTTAGGGTTTCCTGCGATAGGGACAGAATGTGAAAGAAATGAGCCTAAAAAGGCTATTTATGATGAAGGTAAAGGGAAGAAAGGCTCTCTATATACATGTAGGCTACGGCTGAATTTGTGGCATTTGGCAACGGAAGTGGACTGTGTGGTATAATCCGGTTTTAAACATCACAAGCACTTGGGCTGCGGGCTAAACACAGCAGGTGTGTGTGTGTGTGTGTGTGTGTGTGTGTGTGTGTGTGTGTGTGTGTGTGTGTGTGTGTGTGTGTGTGTGTGTGTGTGTGTGTGTGTGTGTGTGTATGTGTGTGTCTGTGTCTGTGTCTGTGTCTGTGTGTGTGTGTGTGTGTGTGTGTCTGTGTGTGTGAGTGAGTGAGTGAGTGAGTGAGTGAGTGAGTGAGTGAGTGAGTGAGTGAGTGAGTGAGAGCAAGAGAGAGCTAGAGGTGTGTGTATGTGTGTGTATGAGTGTGAGAGAGAGAAGTGTGTGCGTGCGTGCGTGTGTATGTGTGCATCATCTACTCAAACAATTTAAAGTCTATTCACCATACTCCACTTGAACGCCACTGCAATTACTTAGAAAATACAGTGTTAATTCAACACTCTGGGACCAAATGCACTCTAGAAGATGTTAAATCGACTCTAAGTGTTGAATTACCACTGAATACCTCCCCAAAACAAAAATGGCCAAGCGGACTCATGGCTATGTCAACCATCGTTCTGTGTACACTCTCAGGGTCGTCGTTGCAATTTGACACATTTGCATTTGAATGCTGCATTCAGGGCTGGACTGAGATTGAAAGACAGCCAGGCCCTACCGTGGCTGATATGGTAGGGCACACGTTTACCAAACAAGCAAAAAGTCGGAGCATCGGCCCCTGAGGACTGTCGTCCCACTGGGAAAATGCCTCGTAAACCAGATTACCAGTCCAGCCCATGGTTACGTCCACTTGTACGGTATAGCATGGGGACAGCCAAGCCACAGGAAGCAGCCTTCAGAGAGGAGGGTGCCAGGCAGGCAGGCAGGCAGGCAGGCAGGCAGGCAGGCAGGCAGGCAGGGAGGCAGGCAGGCAGGCAGGCAGGCAGGCAGGCAAGTAGGCAGGCAGGCAGGCAGGCAAGTAGGCAGTCAAGTAGGCAGGCAGGCAGGCGCACAGACAGGCAGGCAGGCAGCAGGCAGGCAGGCATGGGTACAATACTGTATGTAGAGTAGTTACCACCTCAAGAGCTGGAATGGCTGAGCGACCAGCGGTTATTTTTATACATCATGCACCAGGTTCAGTTGTGCCGTGTTGAGCTTTGTGCCTGAGACGTGTGAGTGTGAGATGTGAGGTGGCAATGAGAGAATATAGATGGTAGGTGGTAGGCACAACAAGCAAGCAGACAGGCAGGCAGGTAGTCACACAGAGAGGTAGGCAGGCAGACAGGCAGGCAGGATAGCAGGCAGACATGCAGGCAGGCAGGAAGGCAGGCAGGCACAAGCAAGCAGACAGGCAGGCAGGTAGTCACACAGAGAGGTAGGCAGGCAGGCAGGATAGCAGGCAGGCAGGAAGGCAGGCACAAACAAGCTGGCAGGCAGGCAGGAAGGAAGGCAGGCAGTGCAGGCAGGCAAACAGGCAAGCAGGCAGGCAGACAGACAGGCAGGCAAACAGGCAGGCAGGCAAGTACCCATCTGTTGTTTTGTGTTCATTGAAATGAAAACAAATGGTCCCCTATGAGATGAAAACAAATCGTCCCCTAAGAAATGAAAACGCACTCAGTCGAGATCACTCACATAGTGATTTCCTGAAAGAGTACAGGCACGGTGTCTGAAATCAGCTGTGAAACACAGAATAAGAAAATGCAGTGTTAATTCAACACTTTGAGAGGCAATGAATACAACTCTGAGAATTGGAAAATTCATCGAGGTGACTTTTTTATGTCTCACTTCTCATAACTGGTACGTGTTTTTACACAAAAAATAGACACAGATATGACAAGGTCATAATGATTGTTTAACAGATTGTTGAAGAGCTACAACGTTTATGTAAATAGCTAAAAAGCTAAAACGCTGTGTAAATTCAACTCTTAGAGAGTACTCTGGTAGTCAATACAATCCCCCAAATCAACCCTTTTTGTGTTTAATGAACACTGCACTTCTTACAGTGCAGATCATATTCCAGGCAGAAGTGAAGAGGGGAAGAGGCATTGCAACAGAGTGGCAGAGGATACATACACACAGAGTATCAGGGCATCGCCTGCTGTTACTATATTTATCAATTCCCATGTCTTTATTCTGTGCCCGTATTCAGAGGGGTTTTCTGAAGCCACGACTGTCGGCTGTTGGCTTGGCTCGATGAAACATATCTATACAGCAATGTAGAAAAAGAGAGAGAGAGAGAGAGAGAGACACACACACAAACAGAGAGGCTGGGAGAGGAAGAGAGATAGTGGAGGAGGTGTGTGTGTGTGAGAGAGGGGGGAGGTTGAGAGAGAGAGAGAAGTTGAGAAAGAAGAAAAAACTGCACTAGAGCAAGAAGAAAAAGAAAAAGGGAGAGAGAGAAGAGATAGTGGAGGTGGTGTGTAGGAAAGAGAGAGATGCAAAGAGTGAAAGAATAAGACAGTGTGAGATAGACAAAGGGAGGGAGAGAGCGAGAGAGAGAGAGAAAGAATAAGAAAGAATGGGAGAGAAAATCAGAGAGATCGATAGAGAGAGAGAGAAATAGAGACAGAGAAGCAGAGACAGAGAGAGAGAGAGGAGAGAGAGAGGGAGAGAGAGGGTGAAGTACAGTACACCCACACCTTTTCCTTGGTGCTGTTTTCTGGTATATACTGGGTGACTGCAGTCAGAGCTTCAGTGGGGATGTAGCAGGCACTAGCAGGAGAGAGGAGAGGCGCTGATTGCATATGTGGATGGTGTTTTCACAGCTTGCTCCACAATTCCCCAGCCTTCTCTCTCTCTCTCTCTCTCTCTCTCTCTCTCTCTCTCTCTCTCTCTCTCTCTCTCTCTCTCTCTCTCTCTCTCTCTCTCTCTCTCTCTCTCTCTCTCTCCTATGGGATGACTCTCTTCTTCTCTGGCTCCTCTCCTCCACTCTTCTGTTCTCTTCGTATTTCGTGTCCTGAGGGCTACTACTCTCCATCAATAATCGATGCTGGGATCTAACCATGTTGGCATCTGAAGGAAGCGTGTGATGCTCCTTTGGCTTAACTTCTTGACTTTGCTACTTTATTTCTTTAATTGAGTGATCTTGATGAGCAGTTTTCTTTTGGGTTAACTTCTTTCTACGAAATGTTGATTAAGTGGACAGATCTGGACAAGCTGTTTCTCCAGTTCTTCAGACACCTCGTCCTGTTTACTCTTAGCCTCTCTATTTGGATTGGTCGTGGTGGTTTTTTTGAGGGGGAGAACTCTCAGCGAGACGACGCGATTAACATCACCTGAGGACAACACCTGTGTTTATCAACTTAACCTACGAGACTTCTCTGCGTTGGGCATCTGTTTGCACTGAAGTGTTTGAGCTGACGCTCGAGTCCTGATCACCATCCTATTCCTCCTTTCTCCCTCCTGCTGTCCTCCCTCTTGTCCTCCTCCTCTCCCATGCGTCTTCCCTCCTCCTCCTCCTCCTCCTCTTCCTCCTCCTGCATCTCTCCATCATGCTGGCTAGGATCTTCATCCCCAAGAAGCACCGGCAGCGTTTCGACGAGGCCGTGTCCCGGAGCCTGGTGGAACGGGCGTGCCGCCCGGCGAGCAAGGGTGGCGGTGGTGGTGGCGGCGGTGAGGGGGGCAGGGGTCGGCTACGTCGCAGCCGGAGCCAGGAGCACCATGAGCGGTCACACAGCTCCAAGAGGACCAGCTCGGTGCCACGCGACCCCACCACCACCACCAGTGGCGCCCTGGAGAACGGCTTCCTGCGCAAGAGTGCCACAGCTAACATCCCCACGCTCTCCAATCAGAGGTGAGCCGATGCGCACGTGTGTTTGTGTGTGTGTGTGTGTGTGTGTGTGTGTGTGTGTGTGTGTGTGTGTGTGTGTGTGTGTGTGTGTGTGTGTGTGTGTGGTGTCTGTGAATCTCTCTATACCTGTGTGCTCATAACCATGTATGCGTGTGTTTCTATCTGTGCGTACGTGTGTGTGTGTGTGCATGGGTGTGTGGGTGTGTGTGTTAGGGCTGTGTAATATATCGAATTTATATCTTGATATCAATATTGCTGTCAAACAATATAAAATTTCATGATATCGATTTGAAACAATATTGTTGTAATTTGTCTATACTGCCAAAAGGTAGGTTACACTAAGCGCAATACATTCCCCTCCACTTGAGCCATTGCGAGCACAGAGCAGACTTGCTACCTAACACTTGTGCAGGACACCACTGTGTGTTTTTCTATGGGCATCCACTCACACTACTGAAGGGAGGGAAGATTGTGAATTGTTTAGCACAATGATTTGTCTTTAAAAGATATATCGTATAAAAATATTGTGAAATTAAAATTGACTGAAATAATCGGGATGTTGATATTTCTCTTAATCAAGTAGCCCTTGTGTGTGTGCGCGCGCGCGTGCGTACGTGCGGATGTGTGTGTTTAAGCCTTTGCACTTAAATGCTCTTCAGTTGCCGTGTGTCTGTGCCTGCCAGTGTATGTATGTATGTATGTGTGTATGTATGTGAGTGTGCGTTTGTGTTCTGGTAGTCTAGGTCTGCACGTGTGGCAGGTGTTGACGTGTCCATGTGCTTGTGTCTCTCTCTCTCTCTCTCTCAAGGTTCAGTAGATCTGTATTTGTGTGATATATTTGTCCGTGTCAGACTGTGAAGAGAAGGCAGTGACGTGCAGTATCTTGGCACACAAGACTGTGTGTGTGTCAGTCAAAGTGTGATAATAACAAACGGCTGATCAGAATTTTGCCATCCTCCGCTGTCGCTGTATTTTTGCAGTAAGCATCACCATGCTTTCTACCAGAGTTGTATAAAGAAGACATACAGTAGATGTGCTGTTGTGGATTTAATTACAACACCAGTAGTTTATTATGTACATAGTTGCAACATGTAATATTATGCTACTAGCATTGTAATTACTTTCATAACAGTATGTCTACTTTATGCAACTGTGGTTTCTACCATCATCAAACTGTTGTCCATCACCAAATTAGGCCAGATTCTCATGTAATGTATCAATGTTCAGCTTCGAATTCGCACTATTAGAATCTATGATTAACACAATATGCCCCCAGGCCTTCTTCCTGCCTGTTTTTCTTGTGGCTAATGGCACATTTAATTGCAAATCACTATTATTAGGCCATTTCAACTGAAAGGCTATTTACCATCCCCAAATCATTAAGCATTTCCAACCTGTCTATCATGAAGTTGTTTACTATCAACAAACTGTTCCCATCATCAAAGTGTTTACTATCGGCACACTGTTTGTCATCATCAAATTATCCCTCATCACTGCTGTCTATCATCAAAATGCCATTTTGTTATCTTTTTTTACCTTTCATCACAATGTCTGGCTGTTTGCATCAACATATTGTTCACCATGCCAAACTGTTCCCCATTGTCAATCTATCCACTAAGTCAGTGTACCGTCACGTCACTATCGCGTTGCAAAAGTTCTGCCATGTGGAAATTGGGGAAATATGTACATTATAGCGCCAATGGGAGGAAGATGATTAACTTAGCCTTAATGTCATCAAACAGGTAGCAAACTGCACCAAAGACGCAATTCAATGACAATTCCCCTGTGCTTTCCCCCAAATGAGTAAGGTGGATGCCTGATTTTGGTTAAAATGTGAAAAAATGTCCGGATGTCCAACTTAGTGAATATTACCCCACTAAGATGTCACCACCATAAACACCACTACCACTCGTGTGCACTAGTGCAACAGTGAATCAAAGAGTAGAAGTGATTAAACAGAAGACTATTTCATAGCACAATTGCCCATAACAGTCCTACCCCTACATCAGTGCTTAGAAGACACAGAGGCTGTCATTTATTTGAAAAGTGCAATTAAATCTGTGATTTGTGTAAATCTTTTTTTGTTGTTGTTGCAGTGCGTTGAATAACACTTTTAAAGACATTGATTTTATTCATTGTTCTTTGCCTGGTTATGTAAGCCACCCTACCCCTCACTGCAATTGTATATTTTATCAGGTCGTGATATGGTGTGGAGATAATGTTTTCATACTTCTCTTCACATTGAAGTAGCGACTGCAAAAGAAGAGATGGCCTCACAAAAAGATACTTTTTTTACACAAATATTAGGTGATACCTTTGACATGTATCAGGTTTACTTCATATGATATACTTCATACTTCATATGATTATACTTCAGATACAAAGCCCATTAAATGGAAATATTTAGAAGAGTATTTTTATCTTTATAATCTCTATACAAAAAAACACATTTTGTAATTCATTTAAAAAATGAAAAAAGTATTGTCAAGTACAGCAATTCAATTCAAATTCACAATAGGGTTCCCTGAAATAACAGTAATGATGCTCATCATAAATGCACTTTTTGCATCAGAACTCTTCACATGCTGCCATGGACCATTCCTTGCAGTGTGTCACTCTTGCTAAAGCAAAGGGAAATATGACAGCTGTAGATGCTATAACCAGTCTGTCAAGTTTGCAGTCGTGGAAGGATGTAGCTATGGCAATCACCTCAGGTGTTAATGAAATAGCTGGTGAGGGTGTAAAAAAGAAAGAAAAACTAAGATTAGAAAAAAATAAGAAAATGGGAAGGTAGATGGAAAGACAGAGGGACAGAAAGAAAGAAAGAAAGAATGAACGAAAGCTGAACAGAGGGAAAGAAACAGACTGGTACTGTCCATGTCTACTGTATATCTCACCATTTCATTTGCAGCAGTGCAGTACTCACCTGGGAGAATTGGGGGGGGGGGGCACTCAGCAAGCTGACACAAACAACAAGCAGGGCAGAGAGAAGTACAGAGCAAATCATCTATTGATGCTCCTTTTGTATGAGGTCGCTCAACTTTTTCATACATTTGTCACTACACACTGATTGAGTACCGGTAGCTAGGTTTCAGGAAATTGCATGTTTTTTTATCCATGTAATCATCAAATAGATAATACTGATCAGAAGCGAGAAAAACACTATTGAAGTCATTGTGTGCTAGTCTCAATAGCTTCCCCAATGTTTTTGTCAACACACCAGACCTGATTTATTGGTGACTGACCATGCTGCAGTGTTAACTCAACACATGGAGAGGACTCTGGGACCCAAATGCATTTTAGAGGAAAGTATTAACGTATTAAAGGGTTAAATTATCACTGCAAAAAAATGCTGTGCTGTCCGTCTGTCAGTGACAGACAGCATGAGAGAGAGAGAGAGAGAGAGAGAGAGAGAGAGAGAGAGAGAGAGAGAGAGAGAGAGAGAGAGAGAGAGAGAGAGAGAGAGAGAAAGAGACAATCCCTCTCTCACTTCCACACCTCCTCTCACAGGCTCATAGGCATTGCTTGCTGTGTTTTTATACTTGTTCCTTCAACACCAGTGGCAATCCCACGTGCTGTCCTCCCCCACCCCCTTCTACTGTATATACACGGCCTCGGCCTCCTTCTAGTACGTATATGACGTTGGCTGAGAAAAGCCCACCTTATGTAAACACTACTGTGAAACAATCGACCAGATTCGCCTTTTATTCCTCCTCTCCTTCCTCCTCCTCCTTCTCCTCCTCCTCCTCCCCCCCTTCCTCCTCGTCTTCCTCCTCCTCTTCCTCTTCCTCCTCTCCCCTCCTGTGCACTTCAGCATGGAGTGCTGCCTGGAGGAGTTGCCACAGCAACCATGCAGTCGCACTTTTGCTTTGATGTCACGGCAAGAGAATGCGAGAGAAATTATGTTTTTTTTTTCTCCCTTATACGTGTAACCCCTCGCTGTGCTATACTTGTGTATGTTTATCTGAAATCCCTTTCAACTGTCCCACTTCAGTGTGTTGTTTTTGTCTGTGAAGAGCCCGGTGGTAAAAAAAAGGACACAACAACACATCGACTTTGTTTACCACAGAAAAAGAAACAGGCAGTTAAGCAATAACAGCTCAGTCCCCTTGATGCACTCCATGTCTTTGCTGTCTCATCATGGTCTTGGTCTTCTTTGACTTTTTGATTGTTGTTCCCGATGTGTATACTTTCAGGGAAATCTAATTTTAGTAAACCTAAAATATCACAGCAAACAATTCTTCACTGCCAGTTCAAAGCCTAGATGTGCAGCATGCTTTCTCTACACTCTCTTCAAACCAAATCTGTAGAGACAGGGTGTTAATGAGAGTTAGCCAGTAACATAACAGCACGCTTTTTCAAGCACCGCGCTTTCTGGTTGGTCTTTCAAATAGATTTTTGTTCCGGATGTGTGTATTTTCCAGGAAATCTAATTTTAGTAAACCTGAAACATCACAGTCAAATAAAGAACAAAAAAGTATTTGGGACCAAAAACCTGATTGAAGCAAACGTTCTTTTCTTTTTCCTCTGCCAGTTCAAATTGTCTAAACTCTCTTCAAAACTAGACGCCTATCTATCGGGAATGTGTGTTAATGAGAGTGTGTCAATGACATACCCAGGAAAAAAAACCACCCAGTGTTAATTCAACACACAGAGTTGTATTTGTATGCAGCGTATTCTGTGCCAGAGTAGTGTATTTGGTCCCAGAGTACTCTCCAAGTTTTGAAATAACACTGCATTATTTATTTATGGGGGGGGGGGGTGCAGGACAGTTAGAGAGGCGACAGGAAATGAGAAAGGAGTCAGTAGACGGGGAAGGCGCGGCAAACGACCCCACGCCTGAACCGAACCACGGCTGGGCCACACAGTGCATTCTTTTTTACCGCGTACCAGCACACGTGTTAATGCACCACGCTGTCTTTCTTTGTCTTTTTTTCTGTACACAACTCCTCAAAGAGAAGGCTGTGGTCATGGTCTTCAAAACGCCGCCAGTATCC
This sequence comes from Engraulis encrasicolus, assembly GCF_034702125.1. Lineage (NCBI taxonomy): Eukaryota > Metazoa > Chordata > Actinopteri > Clupeiformes > Engraulidae > Engraulis > Engraulis encrasicolus. The sequence continues at coordinate 28,325,096 of NC_085873.1, forward strand.
CTGGAGTGTACAAAATGCCTTGGAGTAAAGGTGGCGACGCGCTAATGAGACCATAGAATACTTTTAACTTCCCTGTCGCTCCCCCCTGCTCCCTGTCTACCACCTGCAGGGTATCAGGAAATGCAGTCATTTCTGCCATTTTCCCCTTCTGTTCTTGTGATTGTTAACAGACCTCCTCATCAAACATGCATGAAAGCAGATCTCTCTTTTTATTTATTTATTTATTAAACTGGTAGCAAACGAGCTACGAGGCGAGGAGATGAGATGAGGCAGGCCAATTATCTCAATAATTGAACAGCTAAACATGGGAGGCTATCGTGTAGTGTGTGTAGTGTGTGAATGTGTGTGTGTAGTGTGTGGTATGTGGTGTGTAGTGTGTGTGTGTGTGTGTGTGTGTGTGTGTGTGTGTGTGTGTGTGTGTGTGTGTGTGTGTGTGTGTGTGTGTGTGTGTGTGTGTGTTGTGACAAAATGGTTAGTTGTTTTCAAATATTACTGTGTGGACACTTCTAATTGCATGAAAATGTGACAGCATTATGGAATCGGAGCCATACGCAGCCTTTTAGTACAGATGGGATTGCTGACGAATCCATCCATTGTTTGCTTAACACCACCCTAGCAACATTGCTATGCCATTATGCCATGTCATAAGTAATGGTAAGAATACACCAAATGTGACTTCAGCGATTCCGGCGATGGAAGTAATTGACTTTGTATTGAGTCGCTGGCAACTGAAGAGAAAAAAGTGATTTGGGTGACTAGAGGTGATTTGAGCAACTTGAGCGACAGTTTGTAGTTGGAGTTCAGTTCATCTCCTGCTGCACAGTCCAGCCAATCTATGCCACTTAATCTTGATGGTGTTATTATAGTATCTAATATACTAGTTTATTATAGTATACTGCATATGAAGAGTTTACTTGCAAAACGGTGTATCCACCATTTTTGACTTTTGCATTTTTTGGTTGAAAATTACTGGTCAGAGTTCCGATTACCTATGTGTGAATTCTTGCCATTCAAATATTTTGAGAACATACTTTTTCAACCTATGTACAGTATATAAAATGCATTTTGCAATGCAATGCAATGCAATGGAATGCCCAATTACCCAACATTCTAGAAAATGGAGATACATCGATTTGCAAATAAACTCTTCATACATAGTAGGGGGGGAGTTAGTGCCTTTAGTGATAGGATAGTGAAGATGTGCCAAGAAAGTGGTGGGAGAGAAAGACGGGCTCGGGCTGAGAAATGACCCAGGCTGGATTTGAACCCGGGTCCCGGCTATCCCCTGGAAACAGACCTACTTACAACAAGCTTACTGCGTTTTATAGGGGTTCTGCATGAAAAAGGCTTAGTGTACTTTCGTGAGTATTTACTAGACTAATGGTTGAGCTGATCTAGCCCCCAGGCCAGACTCTTGACATGATGGTGTGTGTGTGTGTGTGTTTGTGTACTCTTAAAAAAAACCTTCTTTGCATTTGCACTTGTTGTTCTGTATATTTCCTGTGCACTTTGTATTTGCTAGTGATGTTGGCTATGATTATTATGATTACTTTTGAAAGTCGCTTTTGTTGTAAAGCGTCTGCCAAATGCGATGTAATGTAATGTAATGTAATGCGCTGTTATGTACTGTGTTTCAGGACGTTAAGGGTTAGCCGGGGCAAGAAGAGTTTTGGCTTTACCCTCAGGGGCCACGCTCCAGTCTGCATCGACTCTGTCATTCCAGGTAGGAGACACACACACAAAGGAGTGCACACACACACGCACGATTGCACGCGCACCCACACACTCACTCTCTATTCTCACACTCTACTGTATTCTATCTCACACTATTCACACATTCTATTCTATTCTATTCTTGTTAATACATTTATACATGTATTATTGAAAATATACTTTTATCACATTGTATATTTTCAATAATACATGTATAAATGTATTAACAATTCTATTCTATTCTATTCTATCCTATCCTATCCTATCCTATCCTATTCTATTCTATTCTATTCTGCTGTCTTGTCTTGTCTTGTCTTGTCTTGTCTTGTCTTTTCATCTCTTCTCTTCTGCATTCTGTTCTATCTGGATTTACTCTCTTTACCCTTAAAAATCTGTAATACTCCATCAATGCGAGGGTTTGTTTCTGCAATGTTTGCCAATAGAGTTTATTTGTGTGTGTATGTGTGCACATGTGTGTGCGTCAGTGTGTGCTTGTATATGTATGTAGTACTGTATGTACAGTATGTGTGTTGTATAGGTCATGAACTAGGTTGCTGTATGATAGGGTCATTGAAAGGCTTGTGAGAGCTGTATTGAGCACTGTGAGGTTGGCATAGGGTACTTCAAGTGCTATACACAAAACGCTCTGCTGAAGCGTGTGTGTGTGTGTGTCTGTGTGTGTGTGTGTGTGTGGGGGGGGTGATAAGAATACATGCAGTGGTGTGTGTGTGTGTGTGTGTGTGTGTGTGTGTGTGTGTGTGTGTGTGTGTGTGTGTGTGTGTGTGAGTGTGTGAGTGTGTGTGTTCACCCACTTCACAAGCAAGTCAGCGCTGAGTCAGCAGCTCCATATGGAGTTAGTGTGTGTGTATATGTGTGTGTGTGTGTGTGTGTGTGTGTGTGTGTGTGTGTGTGTGTGTGTGTGTGTGTGTGTGTGTGTGTGTGTGTGTGCATGTGTTTATGCATGTGTGTGTGTGTGTGTGTGTGTGTGTGTGCGTGTGTGTAGGGAGGACTGTTGTATTGGATGTGGGAAGTGTATGTGTGTGGGCGTCTGGCATCGTGATGCCAATATGTATAATAATCAGAAAGGTCTCTGGTGAGCCGTACTGTGTGCTCCAGCTCGAGTCAATGTTTTGTCTGACGAGAAGCTCATGTCCCAGAAAGCATAAGCTATTCTCAGAAATTTCTCTTAACTCTCTCTCTCGCTCTTTCTTTCTTCTTCTCTCTGCCTCTCTGCCTCTCTGTCTCTCTCTCTCTCTGTCTCTCTCTCTTCCTATCTCTAAGTTCCCAAAGTTCTGTCTGTTCCCTGTATGTGAATGAGCTCATCCATGCACTCTATCAATCTATTAACAATCCATCTACACCTCTCTGTCTGTCTATCAGTTTGTCTTTCTGTCTGTCTATCAGTCTGTCTCTATCTGTCTGTCTATCAGTCTGTCTCTATCTGTCTGTCTTTCTGTCTGTCTGTCTGTCTGTCTGTCTGTCTGTGTTTTTTTCTTCCTCACTCTCTTGTCTGTCTCTGCTCCTCTAGATAGTCCGGCAGAAGACTGTGGCCTGAAGCCAGGAGATCGTATTCTGTTCCTCAATGGCCTGGACATGAGGTTTGTTGACATCTCTCCACTGTCATACATTTACAATAGCTGTATTGTGTATGATCATTGGGCTAAATAAAGTCTTCAATTGTGCTTTGTATTCATAGTGTGTTCGAGGATGCGAGAATGTGTTATATGATAATAATAGCTGTGTGGGTGGGTGTTCTTCTGGCTGTTTGTACACTGTATATAATGTGTGTGTATTGAAATGGACCAACATTGTTTCCGCGAGGGTGGTGTCCCGGCACAAAATCGTCTCAAAGGGCCACCCTCTCAATGTAATGGGGACCCAATTCTGGGCCCTCCTCTCCCTGGGCCCGGGACAACTTTTGTTGCCTCTACTCTACTCTACTCTACTCTACTCTACTCTCCTCTACTCCTCCCTACTCTACGTAAGGGATAATGTATTGTCCACACGTGACTATAGGAAAATATTTTCCCGACGGGGCGAATAACACCCCCCGACGCCGAAGGCATCAGTGGGCCACCAGCAGCGTGCATTAATCGCGCTGCTGCCATAGTCTATTGCTAAAAATCAGAAGGCAAGACATATCAGTGAAGATATGACCGATCTACTTGCGGAGTGATCTCTGAAGTGACCATACTCGTTTGCCATTGGCAGCGGGTATTATTAGGTGGGCATTACAGAAAGGTAGTGACCACCGAACGTTGGGTCCGCCCATTGAAAGTGAATGGGAGCTCTTGCACCATTCTAGAGTGCCGTATAATGAACTATACTCCACCCTACTCTACTCTGCTCCACTCTACTCCACCCTACTCTACTCTACTTCACTGTACTGTACTCTACTCTACTCTACTGAACTGTACTCTACTCTACTCAACTCAACTCAACTCTTCTCTACTCCACTCTACTACTCTACTCATCGTACACTCTTCTCCTTAACCCAGGAACTGTTCCCATGAGAAGGTGGTGTCTATGCTGCAGGGCAGCGGGGCCAACCCCACGCTGGTGGTGGAGGAGGGCTCGGCCTCGTTCTCCGCTTCCGACTCGGAGGAGGCCGACCACGACCACTCGCCCCAGCCACCCACGCGACCCCCCCAGCTGCCCCCCCACCAGCTGCCCTCCCACACAGTAAATACACCTGCATTATTATCGCTCACTAGCTAACACTTTATCTTAACGGGGCTTTAATTACAGTGTACTTACTCATTAAGGTACAGTAGAATAACAGTAGTAATAACATAGTACAACTGTAGTATATGTAGTATTATGTAGTATATGTAGTATATCTACATACCACGATGACAATAATGACCACATTGCACTATGAAGTGGTTTTATAATACTTTGATGAATTCTTCCAGGGAGGCAAAGGGCTGAGCTGAGGCCCAAGGCACCCTTGGTATGTAGGTACACAAAAAATACCCATTGTGAGTACGATGTAACAACATGTACTACAGTTGTACTAACATGTTATTATTAAACCAGTTATTCCACTGTACCTAATGAGTAAGTAAACTGTAATTGAAACCCAATTAAAATAGTAGAAGTACTCTTACAGATGTAATTACAACATGTGTAGTATGATATTACAAAGTTTTAATCATGTAATATCATACCATAAGTGTTTTAATTACATTTGTATGAGTACTTCTACCTCTACTCAATACAAATGTAAGTACATATGGTGAATTCAGGTGAATTTGGCTACTTTGGTCCATTTGTTTATATGCAAAAAAAAGTGTCCCAATTTAACTGAATTCACTCCTACGTTTACTCTGGAATATTGACATCCCATATTGTACTCTGCAGTCATCATCGCGCCCCCAGGCGGCCCTCAGCTCACTGCAGTGGGTGGCTGAGATCCTGCCGCCCAGCATCCGCGTGCACGGCCGCACCTTCAGCCAGACCCTGGAGCACGTGCTCACGGGCCAGGAGAAGTACAGCATCTGCAAGAGCCTGGAGACCTTCTTCAAGCACAGGTTAGCTGATGTTTTCCCACCTAACTTCTTAGCCAGGCCGCACCCCTCCTAGTGATGCAACACCTTCGGCGTTGCAACTAGTCAGGTCAAGAGCAATGCAAGTACTTTCTGAGTTTCCGCAAATACGGAAACTCCTTTCACTTTGTCGGGAAGCAAACAACCATAAGCAAACCAAGGGAGGCGAGTCAACCATGCCGTTTGGGAAATGTTAATTGTTATGCTCTTGGTCAGACCAAGTCTTGAAGAGATTTGAACGTCGATGATAATCAGGCTACTAACTTTTAGCCCTGTTGTGCAGTTGACGTCAATGTTCTTTTAGCAGTTGTATGTAACATTGTTGAGTTGTTGTTGGTGAATGGTTCTAGCTCTGCACACTATGACTGAAGCATACTGCTTTTACAGAAGTCTGGAGACATTCCTCCAACACTCCATTGTAGCATGCTACACGGATCCATTGACTTTCACTAGCTTAGCGACATATTCCCTCTTTTAACTTGTCTTAAAGCAAGACAACGCTTCACATGAAAAATAAGACACTTTACCATCTTTATAAACCCTGGCCAACGATTTTAACTGTATTAAGCCCCAAAATAGTGGCGTACCCCTTTAAGTTAACTGTTAGCTAACCAGTGATTTAGCTGCCTGTAGCGATCAGAGGTGTGGTGTCAAAAGTAAAAGTAGAGGTAAATTCATGGTGTAAGTACAACACTAGCACAATATATTACATAGGCCAGGAGAGGTACAGCATCTACAAGAGCCTGGAGACATTCTTCAAACGCAGGTTTGACTCCAAGCGCAAAAAGCAGGCCCAAGCAACTACTAAGGATGTATGACCCTCTGGAATGTAATACTGCTTTCTGATTGGTTGTAGGCATGCAATGAAATTGCCAGAAAATAAGCCGTAATTTGGAGTGCTTCAGGGTATTCAGACTCTTCACCTTTTTTCATTGGGCCTCATCAGTATAGGGACTCTCAAACTTGTGCAGGATAGAGCTAATCCAATACACTCAAGTTTGTAGTTTGTATAGTTTCAAATTCATTGTAGGCAAATAAAAACTATGAAAATTGCAACCTTGAGTGCCCGGATTTCCTCTATCATGCGATCAGGTTTTTATTAGCTATAAGCTGTACTTATCAAGAAAAATAACGTCAACTCTTTTTCAAATATGTCATTGGAATGATTGTCAAGCTTCCAATTGTCAAGATATTCAAATGTATTGCTATGCACTGTACATAAAATTTACCAATGCCGGAATAATGCTTTTTGCAGCTGTTCAACAAGTCACCCGGATATCTCTGGTTGGCTGAATGAGAGAGAGAGAGAGAGAGAGAGAGAGAGAGAGAGAGAGAGAGAGAGAGAGAAAGAGAAATGTCCAGTGAAATTTCCATTTGTTACTTTTATGGTATCTTATTTATGGTCATTCTTAAGTAGTTATGTTGGCAAGAGTTTTTTATAGAATGCATTTCGAGCAAACCCATGAGCTCGGCTGTCAAGACCTAAAATAACTTACTACAGGAGTATAAAATGAGGATAGTATTCATTTCAAATGACTTTTGGTAGTATATTCAGTAATACATTCTATGTACATAGGCCTCTTCAGTAATAAATACTATGTATGACAATGTCTTGGTGATGAGAGAAACATTTTAAATGCATTTCTTTCCACCCAGTGCGGAGGGTTTCCTATCTTCATTGTGTCCTGTAAAGTGTCCTCATACTGTATATACCAGAGTCCAGCCTGGCTTCCAGTCTTCATGTTGTCCTGCAGAGGTGATATTATGCTCTTCAATGCACCCTGCAAAGGCCTCACAATGTCTCCTCCTGTAGCTGCCCTATCCTCCTGAACATGGACTGCATTTATATAGCGCCTTTCCACTCCTTCGAGCACTCAAAGCGCTTTACATTGTATGCCTCACATTCACCCATTCACACTGACATTCACACACCGGTGGCCGTGGCTGCCACGCAGGGTACCACCCTGCCACCAGGAGCAACTTGGGGTTAAGTGTCTTGCTCAAGGACACAACGACGGAGTCAGGCAGAGCGGGGCTCGAACCTGCAACCTTTGGGTTGCCGAAACATGTAGACAGAACACATCTACCCAGTGCCTTTAAAAAAGCAAGCAAACATGGAAAGCAAAGCTAACCATTTGCCTCTTCACCCACCTCTTTTAGCACTCTACAAAGGCCCATCATCTTCTCTGTCTGTCTTTCTGTAGGAATGTGGACACGTTGAAAGGGTTTTTTTTTTGGTCTTTTACAACGTTATTGATGACACGACAGTTTGAGAGGTGGACAGGAAGCAAATGGGGAGAGAGATGGGGAGGGGTCGGCAAATGATTCGGGCCGGGAATCGAACCCGGGTCGGCCGCATAGCAGACGAGTGCCCTACCGCTTGGCCACGGCAGGGCCTGAATGTGGACACGTTGATAGTGGGCATCTTCTGGGTTCTGGGACTTTACTATCTTCATAGTATACTACTACTAGCATACTACTACTAGCATACTTCAGTGTGTAAAGGCCTCATAAAATAACGTCTCCTCCTGTAGGAATGTGGACACGTTGATAGTGGACATCTACCCCGTGCTGGACACGCCGGCCAAGCAGGTGATCTGGCAGTTCATCTATCAGCTGTTGACCTACGAGGAGCAGGAGCACTGCCAGAGCAAGATCTCACGCTTCCTGGGTTTCAAGACAGCAGGTACGTACAAAAAGAGAACGAGAGAGAGAGAGAGAGAGAGAGAGAGAGAGAGAGAGAGAGAGATGGATAGAGAGAGGTAGAGAGATAGAGTGCGCAAGAGTTCCCCGTTAAGGCTGTGTGTGTGTGTGCATGTGTGTGTGCGTGCGTGCGTATGTGTGTGTGTGTGTGTGTGTGTGTGTGTGCATGCATGCCTGTGTGCGCTTCATGAGCTTCAAATCGACAGGTGGAGAGGATGCTCTCATCCAACGGAGCATGAGAAATCTCCGGGACAAGTTGTTTAGCAAGCTTACTACTGCTCAGGGAGTGCAGTGTAGTATAATGAGATACACAGACACCGACAGCAGCAGAAGTAGCTAGAGAGGGCAGGCTACTTGTCTTTATCTTTCTTCCTTTTCACTGATACTGCACATTTTAAGTGCAGTGTTAATCCAACCCTAAGGGAGTAATCTGGGGCCAAATGCACTCTAGAAAGTGTTAATTTGACGCTAAATTTTGAATTCACACTGCATTTTTCACTGTGTGTATCTAAGTGACATATAGTGTGTTAGGCTGTCTGTATAGTCTGCGGCCCTGTTATTTAGTTTAGTTTATTGGTTTATTTGACAGGGGCCATGTACAGGACAACTCCAGTACCAGAGTTAGCTGCAAAGCTAATTTGCATCTGTGGTCCCTGGGCAGGAAACTATCAAATAATTACATACATTAAAACATGGAAAATGCGTGTCCTTACAAATGTTACACACTAAAAGCAGTCATATCACACTAACATACCACACTAAAACATCATAAAGCAACAAATTCAAACGCAAAACCACATATGACACCTGACAGTACATATAGCAGCACACAAGTTAAAGAAGAAATGAAACGAATATTCATCTATTATTCACATTAAATATTGTGCCTATTTCTAAAACATCAATCCAACTTAAAATATTTTTTCCAGGCATAACTTGTTGAAACGGCAACTTGAAACCGTGCCTTTGGTGCGACAATATTTACAGGGCAGTGACGTCATCAGGTTGACACCCTCTTTTTGCGAGTATGGCTGGCTGCGGAAATATCATACATTTGTAGGTCCCATATCTCATAAAGGAACCAATATTAAGATACAAACATCGACATGTCGAAAGAACACACCTCTAACATTATGTGAAAAAAACCTCACGTTGAATATAAGCCTCACAAATAAGCCTAGTAGACTTTTCTGTGATGCACCACCATATGCCATATGGGTTGGAAAGATATGCCATATTCGGCACAGGATCACAGGCACAAAACAGCACCGCGCTCCTACTAGGCTACACGTAGGCTACACGCTGATTATTATTAAGATATTATCAATCATATGACACAATAGTGTAGGCTGTAGGAACTGTGGTAAACTGGAAAATATGGGAGCATGTTAGGGTGCCAGCTGCCGGTTTCTCAGATCATGGATGTGACATTCCGCGCTGTCTTTGACAGGTTGAAACCGAAGTGGCACTTTGAAAGCCAGCTTTAAAATCTTATTAAACAATGGCGTTATCTCAATTATTATGCCGACAACTTACCGATCAACCAGCGCGGCATCTAACTTATTTTTAGATGCGTCCCACGCATCTCTATAAGAGGCTTTGGTGTCCGTCCGTCCGTCCGTCCGTCCGTCCCTCCGTCCGTCCGTCCGCCCTCCCGTGATGTGTTTCCCTCCCGTGATGCGTTTCTGAATTGTGATTCCCTCCTGTGATTCCCTCTTGTGTCCACAAGGTGGCAGTCGCTCAGTTTTGGCCTGGAGCTCATGCGTGCAAACCAACCGTGCTCTTTGCCTGTGAGAAAAACATGGCGGCACTTCCTGTTGATTTTCACATGAAAGTTTTGCTTAATTTAAAGTCCCTAAGCGACTATAAATGTTGTGGCTTCCATATATTGATGTAAAAGTGCCCCACGAAGTAATGAAGCACAACAAAGTTACTCCACATTACCATTTGACCACTCGTTTTTCTATGCTAACAGGGTAGCATGTAGCATTGTAAATGATCCAGGGAGAAAGGGGGAAATGTTGTGATTTCAGTCCGCCTGAGGCAACGATTTTCGTGGGGAAGATGACCTGCATCTCGGTGGCATTGAACCACGCCCCCGTGCCTTATTTGGCTCGCTCAGCACGTGCGTCCTCAGTCCAATCGCAATGCTTTATTTTCCCCAGACGTTTAATCGCATTTAAGTGAAAGTGCCATGTATACACATCGCAAAATAACTCTTAATCCGATCTATTTAAATCGCATTTATTAAATCGGACTTAAAAACATCATGTACACGTAGCCAATGTCTCATTGATTAGTTTATGGAACTTACGGTTTGTCTGTTACGGTCCACGAAGACAATATCCACGTGAAAACGCAAACGCCTGCAAACCACTGTTTTGACAGAAATACAGTTCACCTGTCGCCTACTCTGTTTTCTTCCCAAAGCGGCATTTAAAAGTATTCCATGAAATCCAACATCAACGTCACTTCAAATAGGTGACAGCATCATGCTCACACATGAAATAACACTTCAGTGAGGGGGGGACATCACTGCTCTCATATTAAAGTGAAAAGAGAATTTCACATTTTAGTTTATTTAATGTAGGCCTATGCAAAATTGCAAATAGCCTATTCATTGAAATCTGTCCAGAAAGGGTTGTAATGTTTGCCTGTTTTTTATGTTTGTAATTAAAAATAAATAAAAAAATAAAAATAAAAAGTGATTTAAAAAAAAAAATAGCCTAACAAAAATAGAGATTTTATGTTAAAAAAAAATGTGATATGGGATGGACCGATGGCCCCCCTAAGCTAAATTCGCCTTAGGTCCCCACATTGCTAAATGTAGTGTAAGGGATTATTTTGAAAAGACAGTAACATGTAATCAGCAATGCATTACAGTTTTTCAGTAAATTGCCCAACACTGTTGAAATCCTATGGTACTTTTTCAAATCCAGGCTTATACAGTACATGGTAGGCTTATTGATAAATTGCCTTGACAGGTTATGAGGAGGCCAAGGGGGCGTTTGGGCAAAAAAGGTTCAGAACGGGCATAGACGGACGCATCTGTTGTCCGCCTGTCGGACTTGTTTTGTTTAACCTATGGCAACGTGGGGGGACGGACGATGCTTTGGCTGCTGCGCTCTGTCTTTGACATGTTGAAACTTAGCGAAATTGCACTGCTACTTAAAAACTTTTGATGAGGTAGCCCAATAGCATGCTTTTAATATCTTAATAAACAATGGCGCTATACCCATCATTATGCGACAATTTGGAAGTCGGTAGCGTTATTAGGTATATTTTGACACAGATGTTCGTGCTCAGGGGCTGTTGTTGCAACACAATAACTGCACGACCGCCGGCCATGGATAGTCATAACTACACAACACAGATGTTCGTGCTCGGATGCAGGGGCGATTTCGTTGCCTATAACTCCACGACCAACGGCCATGGAGTCGTAACGAAACACAGCCTCGACCCGCAGCACATTGACCGAGGACCCTTGTTAGTCTAACAAGGGTCCTCGCGTTACTAGAGTGCTACAATGGCAGAGAGGAATAGCATCTTTAGCATGCTGCTATCCTGCTAAGTGGCTGTCGGCCAGACTCACCCGTCGTCGCACTCGAGCTAGAGATATCCTTCGGCACACCTGCTATCCATAGACACTGCTTGTAGTAGTCTAGGAGTCTATTTCCAACCATGTCCACGGTCTCCAGATTTTTAAGGTAAACAACAGGAGGGGTGGAAAACGCCCGGAGCACAACATTGATCTAGGTCTCTTCAAAAGCCGATGCCTACGATCAGCGTTGTTTTGCCTTCTCCTTGTCAGCAACAGTTCCAGTAATTTTGACTTAAAGAAACTTGTGCAGTGAGATGCCTTCAGTAAAGCTTGTACTTCTTGCAACTTGTACCATTTGGACCACCACGAACACAATATTTTCTACCGTGCTTTGATTTACTAGTCATAGACGCCGCCATTGACTACTATAACTTTGTGGGTTCGGAGTTGGACTGTGTCAACCTTATGACGTCACGCATAAGACAATAAATTCGCACTACTGGACAAAATATTGCTCATTTTGAGCACGTTTTAACATGACTTCCCGGATGAATTATTACATACACAATATCTTGTTTTAATCACAAAGCTCGGAACTTTTGCAATATGCAGCACAAACTGTAAAATTCCAACAATTAATATTCGTTTCATTTCTTCTTTAATGATCACATGTTTGCTTAGTCTTCAGCCATACTTTCAAGGATAGTTTGAACTGGTTGAAACTTGAACTATCTCTAATGTGAAGAGGAATTGAGTTCCATTTTTCCACAGCACTGACAGAAAAAGCTGACTGACCAAAGGAGGTCTTCCTAAAATCCCCATAACAGTCGCATTTAACATGTGTGTGCGTGCGTGTGTGCGTGTATCAATCCGTGTGTGCATTTGTGAATGAGTTTTGTCTTTGTATGTGTGTGTGTGTGTGTGTGTGTGTGTGTGTGTGTGTGTGTGTGTGTGTGTGTGTGTGTGTGTGTGTGTGTGTGTGTGTGTGTGTGTGTGCGTGTGTACACACTCACAGAACCAGACCTGGGTCCGGAGAGCCACAGGCGTAGCAGCTCCATGCGAGTCGCGGGGACGACGCAGAGGAACAGCAGCGTACGAGAGAGAAGCTCTGACGACTGCATCATCGGCACACACCTGGGAATGGGTAGGACTGCAGGCACACACGCCCGCACACACACTCACACACACATACCTAGACACACAATGGCGGTCCTACAATGACTTGCGGCCCAGGCGACACCCTGGACTGTGTCAAGGCCATACTGTAGATACCTAGCTACATAGGTGGCATACTGTACATCTCATGCATTAAGCTGTCATATCAGTAGTGTTGACTATGCTCTGCTCTTCTCTTCAGATCTCCTGGGTAAAGGTCTATTTGAAGAACTCTCTTCCAAAATGCTATATATCAATTTTCAATTACTACCTGCTTACTAGTGACTATAAACGATTATTAGAAGAACCTTATTATAAAGCGTTACCAAGGGTTCTTCATTTGTGCGTTACAATTTGTCGGTATCAGTGGTGGGCAACCTGGATTAGGAAGCTGCAGTCTTAATACCATGTGAGGTGTCCATGGAGAAAATGGAAATTATAACAAACCTCAGAAACAAAAACAAAAATATATAATTTATAAGTTAGACATTTCCCCTCAAATGTACACTTCTGAATAATTATAGCATTTTACCTTTGGATTCATATTCTCCAGGTGGCCAATTCACCTGTGCCACCTTTACCTGGCTGAGCAGTTCTATTCAAAATAACTAACTATTGAATTGGCCAATTTACGGTAATTAAAGACCCTGTTTACACTTATATGGGTATTTTTTAACTCATTAATTTGGGCCCCTTTGTTTACATTTAAACAGAGTTCTAGCAGACTAAAATGGACCTATTTAAAACCAGCGTTTTCTGAAACAATACCTGTCACAATTGTGATTTTTTTTATTAACCACATGCCGGCGTGCAAACAGGATAAAAATATGCAAAAGATTACAAAAATGTCAATTTTTAAAAATATCCACATATATATGTAATGAAGGCCTAAGACTGAAGCCCATACTTGGTTCTGGATTTGTACTGTAGCCTCTGAAAGTAGGTTGCTCATCGCTAATTAGTGTGATGCATATGTATGTCAAATGGGAAAAAGCAGCCGCTTTAGAGTGCAGAAAGAGGAAGGGATGTAAAACATCAACACAGTCTGCTCAGTCTGTCTTGTCACTGCGTGAGTGACCCCTCTTCTCAGGGCTGGCTAACCTCTCATTAGCCACAGATGCTGTCTCACTTCACTGCACACAGCGCCAGTTTGCAGCCTGCTCGCGTGGTGTAGGGCGGCAGTCAGCAAGCTGCTTATTACTGTATGTGAGAGTGTGTGTGTGTGTGTGTGTGTGTGTGTGTGTGTGTGTGTGTGTGTGTGTGTGTGTGTGTGTGTGTGTGTGTGTGTGTGTGTGTGTGTGTGTGTGTGTGTGTGGTGTAGGGAGTGTGTGTTTATGTATATCTATGTACCTGTTTATCTATATGTTTATGTACAGGATATGTACTGCCTGTTGGCCATGCTGAACGCTGGTGCTTTGTGAGTTTGTGTGTGCGTCTGTCTGTCTGCGTTTCTGCATGTCTATCTGTGTGTTTACGTACAGTACATTTATTATGTTTGCTAGTGTGTGAGTGTCTGTGCTTGTATTTGTGGCGTGTGCCAAATAAATGTCTTGTGTGTCTGCCATGCTGGACGCTGGTGCTTTGTGTATGTGCCTCAGGGATGTACACTGAGCCCACGCCCGAGGAGAGGCAGTGTGGAGATGGCACCTCCTTCCCTGAGTCGCCCAGCATGAACCATCATGTGGGTAACATCCACCACCACCAGCACCACCACTACCACCACCACCACCAAGTACCACTACCCCCTCTTTGCCCCTTTTCCACCCTCTCCCACCTTACCTCAGCAATTGGAAGTATGGATTTAACCACCACAACCACTGACTACCCCTACCCCTACTCTTTGTCCCCCTTCTCTGCTTCTGTCACTTTAGCTCGCCCACAGTAAAAGGCAATCTGGGTTTAAAAGCTATACTAGCCAACTCCACATCCTCCACATCAAGTTCTACCGGCAGTTGCTTGAACAAATAGGGCTATGTGGCGCTGGGTTGTAAAGCTGGATTTGTACTGGATTCAGAAACTATAGTCATCAAGTAGCACTCCCATCTCTTTGCCCCTTTCTCAGCATCTCCCACCTTATCTCAGTATTTGGGAATCTGGATTTAACCACCACCACCACCAGCAATACCACCACCACCCGCTACCACTACCCCCTCTCTTTGACCCCTTTCCCCGCTTCTCTCACCTCACCTAAGTAATAGTCCATCTGGATTTAGGAGCTCCAGCCCAGCTCCATATGTTTTGTGAATGATCATGTTCTACCGGCAGTTCCTGGTACGAATAGGCCTATGTGGCGCTGGGTTGTAGTTTCTAAAGCTGGATTTATAATAGCCAAACTGGATTCAGAAATTACAGTCACCAACTACCACTACCACATCTTTGCCCATTTCCCACCATCTACCACCTTACCTCAGTAATAGACTATATCTGGACTTAGAAGCTTTACATCAATTCCACATGTTTGATAAATTACCAAATTCTACCTGAGGTTGCTGGGACAAATGATCAATTAATCTATTGGGACTGCAACTCTGCAACCAACTTGATCTGGTTAACCGGCGCTGTCACTGGTACAATTATACAGTATACTGAATTGTTGTAGCTTCTAAATAGAGATTTGTCTATCAACAGACCACACAGAGACACTTGTTTTTCCAAAGGTCACATGTGCACTGTGAAGTGAATCTTATAATACTTTGAACATTTCTGTGCATTATGTTTCATTGTTAAAAAAAAAAACATGATGGACAACTAAAAAAGTGTCACCATCCTTCACCACACTTGTTTGACTTTTGGCAAATGGCTTCTCTAATCAAAACAAGCATTGGAACATAAAAGAGTCCCGGAGGAAATTACGCAACATAAAGTAACCTGTGAACTTGGAAAGTCTTCCCTCCAGCAAGGGTGTTGAAAACGCAGATTGATAGGATTCTCAAAGGAGAAAGATATTGTCATTTTCCGAAGGCCTTTGTCTTTGTTCTTAGGATCACATGGATGTTTTTTCTTACTTGAGAATGAATCATGCATCATAGCACCACCCAGGGCCGCTGACAACTCTGACCAGGCCCAGGACAAAGTTGTAGGAAAGGGCCCTCCCATCAATACATACAATGTACTGAGGAACCAATTCTGGGTCCCATCTCTTCCTGGGCCTGGGATAACAGACCCCTTTGTCCCCCCCTGTCGGCTCTCCTGGCACCACCAGCACTGCAAAAACTGTCACTCAGCTCTTCAGCTCAGTGACACTTCACTCTTCAAAGCCGCCTGCACAGCCAGCTATCTACTGACTGTACAGTAATGGCTACAAGAAACTTCATGTTAGACATGAGTGTGTGACACTTTGGGGGCTTGATCAGAATGTCAGAGTAACCTTTTCCAACGGTCTCAAGACGGATGGAGCCATTGATTTAAGCGTAGGCGTGAAGGAGCCACAAGGGAAAGTGTATAACTTGGTCTCTCTGAGGAAAACGACCGTTGACACCATGACAACAGCAGCTGACAGGCTAAGGCAGGCAGCTAGCTAGCAACAGCATCCAGTTCCCAACAGCTCAGCACATTTTATCTCCCTCAGGGGTTAACTTGTAGCTAGGCAGCCGCATCACAGTTCCCACCAACAGTCCACTTCAACAGCTAATTAAAGAATGTTTCCTTTTTTTAAACTCAACTGTCGCTGTCTGCTTGCTCCATTTTCAAAGCGGAGCTAGATTGCTGTTATCGTCTTGCTAAAACACTTAACTCTCACAGCAACCAGCGTGAGCCAACTGTGTGGGTGGGTTGGTGGTGTGTCCATCACAAATCTTCCTGATTAGCCCGAAATGTCAGTGTTTTTAATGACAAGGAGTGATTGACAGCCGGGAAATGTCTGCGTTTGTCTCATTACTGCCTTTCAAAACTGCCGCCTAATTGGTTGGAGTTTGGGCTGCTATCACAGATCCTATAGATCCTATATGAAAAGATATGTTCAATAGACTATATGAAAGGCTCACGTTACGTTACATTTACCATGAGCACATGCCAGTTGTGTTGGGAAAAAGTAGGGACTTGGAGCAAAAGAGAAACATTTTTAAACTATTTGCCTTTGTAGTTCACCACCACAGTGACATGAAACAGCACAATTTATGCTTTTAAAAAGGTACCCGCAGTGCCTTGCCCGTGGGGCGTTAGATGTTTTCAAAAATGTGATGATATAATTAACCCTGCTATTGAATGCATTAAATATAATATAGCCAGCCAATATGCTAATTGTGGGCTCTGCAAAGCATTATAGCAGAACCTCAAAATCAGAGCTTCATCATTTATAGATTGCTCACTTCACACACAGACAGTATTTACACTTTGGCTTCCTTCTTGGCACATAGTTATGGCATCAGAAACAGAGCTTTTGTTGTCATCTTCCTCTCCTGGGCTGCATTGCCTTATATTCTTTTGTAGTGTATCTACTGTAAATATTATGTACTTACGATATTATGTAGTCTACTTATACTGTACTTACCTAATCATAACCCTAGGGTGGGCTATAGTGCATAGTGCATACACTGTAATATAAATTAATTTTACAGGGACCTTAAAATAATGTGTAGCTGGTTTTCTTTTTGGTACTTTTGGTTCTTTTTTTTACTGTAAAGGTGTTGTGTCAAGATTAAACTCAATCTTCATATAGTATTAACGTATACTGATTCATGTAGGATCTTTAATCGCAACCCAAACTCCAACCAATTAGGCAGTTTTGAAAGGCAGTAATGAGACAACACGCGGACATTTTCAGACTTTCAATCACTTCTAGTCATTAAAAACACTGACATTCACTGGCTAATCGGGAAGATTTGTGATGGAAATACCACCCACCCACCTACACAGTTGGCAAGATTTCAAGAGTGTGATAAAGAGAGCATGATTGCCCCAGAGTGTGGTCGTCTTCCTCTCCTGCTGTATTGTTCTATTTTTGCCAAATCTAATCTTTTATCAGCCACTGAAAAATAAACAATAGACCTACTATAGGCCTACACCAGACACTGAATAGTGGAGGTATTATTTTGTAGTCTCCAAAATTGAGCCAGCCTCTTGCATATTTAACCAGCATTTGGATGATGGCTGGTCTGAATTTCACCCAAAATGGTCACAGAACTGTAGCAATCAGACCTTGTGCTGACTGTCTCCCATATTGCAGTAGTTTAGTGGGCCCATGCTGACATTAACATGGAATCTTCAAACTGTGTATAAGCGGCTTAAGTGGTTGGCATATAGTTTTTGTCATAGATTGTGATACTTAATTACTTAATTTATTGTGCATTATGCAGCATTTCACCAAATTGTATGGAAAGGTAAAGAGTGACAAACAGGCAGCCCACCAACAGAGGGAGACAAATTGGGGAGTAGGGTGGGCAAAATTGGGACGAGGATGATTTTGTCCCGAGCCCGGTCATAGCTGTCAGTGGCCCTGGTGACGAATGCGGCATTCCCTGAGGTAAATCATTTAGCTGAGGCATAGAGCCAGTGTTGAACTTGTTTATTATAGCTCCCCGCAGTGCTGTCGATGTGTTTGTCCACTTCCCTTTGGTGCTTAGTGCTGCTACAGGAAGTAAACACAGACTCAAGTAACATCCTTTCAAACGCACACTCACATGTGAACTAGTGGGAAGTGAGCCACTTGAGGTGGAGGGCATTGCCAAGAAACAGACAGGATGGACCTGATTTAATACTTCCCTTTTAAAGGTCAAAGACCTGCGAGAAGACAATCATTTTTGCTAGCTAATATCCTACAATAGCTAATATCCTACAGACAGGAACGGAGAGACCACATCCAGAGAGGGTGGAATGGGTTTAGAAAGATTGAACTATTGATTGCACTGCTCTCTAACCCAGTAGAAAAGGTTTGATTCTGACCCAAGGTCATTTCCCAATCCCTCTTCATATCACCTTCTCCACTCGGTTCCTGCCTTTCTCTCACTGTCTTGTCTGAATAATAAAGGTATAAAAGTCCAAAAAGTGTGATGCAGACACAGATGTGATTCTAGTGTCAGGTGGGGCCCCAAGCGAAAATTCAAAGGATGAAAATGTGAAACAAAATTGCCACTAATGTAGTTAAGTGTGAGCTGTTATTCACTATACAGGGGCTTGGGGGCCCCTAGCAGCTGCCTGCCAAGCCTGGTGACAAGATGCGCCTCTGTGCAGACACAGCACATTGCAAGCCTGCTGTACTTCTGTGTTCCAATGCTGACTGACTGAACCCCCCAACTTTTTCCCCACACCGCAAATACTGCTTCTGATTCCTCTATGCGTCTCTAATGCCACCATCTAATCATCCCCCCCCCCCCAATATGATAACCATAGATGTCAGGAGTTTACACGGAGCTGGAGGGTATGTATACAGGAAAGAGTGCTACATCCTTCCAGCAGCAGCAGAGTCACCACTCCTCCCCGTCCAACAGCAGCGGTGGCCATCCGGAGGGCCAAACACACCCGCGCTCATCCTTCTCCTCAGGTACCCTCCGGACAACACTTCCTGTTTGTGTGAGAGAGTAGTCTACATACTGGGTGTAAGCTCCAAGAAAATACTTTATTATTCAAAGGGATATGCCACTATTTTGGGGTTCAATACAGTTAAAATTGTTGACCCGGGTTTATAAAGGTGGTAAAGTGTGTTATTTTTTATGTTAGGGGTTGTCTTGTTTTAAGACAAGTTAAAAGAGGGAGTATGAAGCTAAGCTAGTGAAAGTCAATGGATCACTGTAACATGTGTGATCCATTGACTCTCACTAGCTTAGATACTCCCTCTTTAAAACAAGACAACGTGAAAAATAAGACACTTTACCACCTTTATAAACCCAGGGCAACGATTTTCAACGTATATTCAGCCCACAAAATAGTGGCATACCCCTTTAACAAACGACAGTGCTTTGATCCACCACAGGGATCTTCCGGGAGCTTACACCCAGTGTGCAGATCACTCTCTCACACTGTCTACTGCCATTCTCTGGCACCTGGATTACTGATTTTTTTTGTGGATGTGCACACCCTAACTTTCAAACAACACTTCCTGTTTGACATCAGGCATTTCCTGTTTAGTCAGGCCAAGGTTTGATGGGTTGTTCTATAGTTTAAGTGAAAGGTCTTCAGCTCTTCATCAGCAATGCTTCTACATGTCACGTCTGCTAGATAAGTGCACACTTCATGGTTAAGATGCCCATGCTTCCTTACAGTATAATGATTATTGGATATGTCCGATAAGCTTAATAAGTATTATCTATACATGTCTTACACGTTTTATAAGTACATGTTTAAGTATTATAGTTGTGTCTCTTATAAGTTTTATAAGTGTAAGTATTATAAGTGTACTGTAAGTGTACTGTAAGGAGATGATGGATGATGAAGATTGTAGAAGAAATTTGTTGAATGTGACAGAGGGTGAAGTATTTCCTTTGGAGAAATCCCAGTTGATCTACTGTATCTGCTTTGTGTACTTTTGTCTCTAACAAAACAAAACAAAACAAAAAAGGGACCCGCAAGTCCGGCCTCTCCCTGACATGGAAGGAACCCAGCTCCCACTTCGACTTCTACCAACCTCCGCTTCCAGTTCCAGTTCCAGTTCCAGTTTCGGAACCTTCCCCTGGCAGCGTGGAGTCCAACCCGTACGTGACCTTGGACAGCCCCCTTCACTCGCCGACCTTCCCTCTCATGATGGACGACCTGCCCAGCCCACTCTCTCGCCGCCGCAAGCTGTTCACATTCTCGCGGCCGCCCCGTAGCCGAGACACCGACAAGTTCCTGGACGCGCTCAGCGAGCAGCTGGGCCACCGTGTCACCATCGTTGACGATTTTGTGGGCGCCGAGAACGACTATGAAGAGGCATGTGTCTCACATGTACCTGTACACACTCACACACACAAACACAAACAGGTAAACCAACACCAGATGGTTCGTGCACAAAACTTTAGTAGTAGTAGATTTTGTAGAGTTAGACTTTTGTAGAGTTTGCCCCATTTGCCCTATCCTGGTAAATCGGTCCCTTGTAGGCCTACTTCACTTCGTTTTGTGCTGAGGGTCTGGCCATCGTGTAATTGCCACGGTTGTCTTAGACATCTTGCCTCACCATTCAGCAACCACAACTTTTTACAATGAGATGCCAATGATTGATTCAATCTTCAGAAGAGTTTTCAGATTTTTTTCTCGCTCTTCGGTCAGGCCAGATCCGTGTGAGACGGCAACGGAACTACGGCCAGGCTCTTTTTGAAACGAAGGGAATAAACTATTATGGGGCGATTCACCAGGCTACATTTTGCCATAATTAAACAAACAACAAAAGCTGCTATGGTCAGCTGTGGTTTATTCTTCATATTAATTCACACCCTGTGTTATTTTGAGCTTCCCTGGGGGGTATTTCAGGTAGATGGTCTGGCAACAAAAGCCAGATAGGTTAAGTCAGAGTTAAGTGGTAAACCTCTCAGGAGAAGAGTGTTTTGGGTTCCTTCCTTCTACACAACGAAGCCTATGGGGCTCTTCTATTAGGAGATTTACCGCTTGCGCTGAGTTGACGTATCCAGGTAAGTAGCGAAACCCACTTTCTGGAATATGCCCCAGGAGTCATTTTACATTTATGTTATAGCTATAAATCATAATGTGGCACGCTCTAATAGTCATTGAAATGTACCTACCATAGCATTACAATACTATGACACAACACAGGCCCTTTCGTAATGCACCACGACTTGGCCATTACCATACTGGTAACAACAAATGTATAAAGCCGCGTCTTAAGGGATTAAAGCGTCCATGCTTAAAGTGTAAATGTCCATTCCTTACCTGTCCTTATTAAGACTAAGGATTAGGGTGTCTTCACACCATTGGCAGATGGTGAGAAATGCTGTTAGAATGCTGTTAAATCAGGAAAAAAACTGTACATATGGTGATCAGCTGATCATTTTAATTGTTGTGAAAGATTTTGTCAAACTTGGATACACAAGCACTCCAAATAGAGGTGTGTTAATTTCGCACCAATTAACTTTTCAATACTCATTAAAGCCAAGAAACTCGGATGAGAAATCAATCAGATCAATGTTGGTTCGTTTTTTGGTCCTTTTTTTTATCAATAGCTCCAGGTTTGGTTGAGTTTCATTAGTCTGAAAGCATGAATCGAACTAGGACTGGTGTGTACTAAATTAAGTTGACCTGAGACTTGATTAAGTTCACCTCAGTCTGAACCAAAGAATGGAAAGGTCAATGGAAAGGACCAAAGAATTGAAAATGAATTCAGGCAGATATTGATTATGAAAATTCAACTGAATCGATTTTGGTTCCTAGGCGCATGTGAAAGCAAAGTGCCACAAAAGCCACAGTACAGTCTTTGTGACCTACCTTTGCTGTATTGTTTGCCATGTGAAAATTGACCACGTCACAATAACAATTTCACTGCCTGGTGTAGTAACCGACTCGGTGTGAACGCACCCTTAGTTTCGCACATACATTGCAGCACTGTTGTACCTCTAGGAACAGTGAACTAATAGTTAAGTAAACATACGTTTTTCAGTACATTTTGGTTTTTTTTTGTTTACCTTTGTTGTGTCATTGTATGTGTGTGTGTGTACATAGTAAAAAAATACAGTGTCCATTCAACATGTAGAGTGTCGATGTAACATCTTCTACGGGAGATTGTGGCTGTATCTCAAAGTCAAGGATCCTGGCCTTGCTAGGACGTGAAACGCCCGGTGATTGGATACTCCGCGGAATTCACCAAAGAGTGTCCAATCACTGGGCATTTCACGTCCTCGCAAGGCCAGGATCCTTGATTTTGAGATACAGCCTGTATTTTCGTACTCTATATACGTGTTGAATTAACACTGCAATTTTTTTTGGACTGTGCAATCAGATGAGTTTCCAGGACGAGCAGGAGGCCGCCACCGCTCTGCGTCGGCAGCTGAGTAACGCCAGCAGCGACATGCACAGTGCCAGCAGCGACGACACCAACTCCCTGTCCTACTCCTCCGGCTCCGACCACATCCCGCCCCCTCCCCAGAGCCCCCCGCCCCCGCCGCCCCCCGTGCAGTTCACCGACCCGCCTCCGCCCCTCTCCCTCTCCCTCTCCCTCTCCTCGCTGGCCCTGGAGCCTCTGCCTCTGCCTCTGTCTCTGCCCATGCCTCAGCCGCCCCTGGCCTTCCAGCACCACCCCATCATCCCCGTGCCTCCACCGCCACCCCCGCCGTGTCCCTTCTTGGCAGGCAGGACCCCACTCAACAAGGTACTGTATTTACCGTAACTACTGAAGTATTACTGTGGATATTACTGCAAGCATTACTGAAAAAATACTGTATACTTTTTGCATTATATTACATGTGTATTAATGTTGCAGTTGTCAAATGTTCATATAGCCTTATAAATATATAGTATATATTTTAATATTTTGAATTAATCCATTTATTTATTTTTATAGTACTAAATATGTTACTAAGTTTCAAGCACATTGAAGGATGATTATGATAATAATGTGTCATATAAATTCATTTTGATTGATTGATTGACCGAAGGTGCTGCCCACCTTGGAGGACCTGCAGGACCACAGCCGGCGTCACCACCACCACCGTCACCACGTCACCCACACCACCCACCAGCACCACCACCACCACCGCTCCACCTCCCAGGACCAGCGGGCAGCAGCAGCGCAGTCCTCCAACCCAGCAACAAGCACCTCTGGCCAGCCACGCTCATCATCATCATCACAGCAGCCCAGCAGCTGTAGTAGCCACCAGCTCCACCACCCGCACCACAGAAGCCAGACAGCCATGATGCCGTCTCCCCACACCTCCCCCCAGCCCCCGCGCTCCTCTGCTGCTGCTGCGGTAGCCGCTGCCGCCGCTGTCTCCTCACAGCCTCACACTCCACACCCCATCCTCCCCAACCCCCCTCAACCCCAGCTCTCCTCCTTGTCCTTCCACACGCGCCAGAGCGGGGGAGGCGTCGGAGGAGGAGGGGTGAGTGGAATAGGCGGCGGCGGTGGACACTCGTCCTCCAGGGCCCAGCAGCAGCAGAGCCACAGTTCCCTGCCCACCAGCCAGACCTACGAGAGTGCACTGTCCCAGAAGATTCCCCCGCCCCCACCTCCGCCCCTGCCCCCACCCTGCGTGCCCCCTCCTCTGCCCAAGCCCACGCCGAACGCCTCGGACGCCAACCACATGAGCGTGAAGAGGCTGCGCTGGGAGCAGGTGGAGAACTCTGAGGGGACCATCTGGGGACAGGTAAGCGCAGGCCAATGCCTGTATCTTCTTTTTTAAAACGTTTTTTTTTGTGTGTCTTTTTCAACTATTCGACAGGACAGTGTGAGAGTTGGACAGGAAACGAGTGGATATAGAGGCCGCGAATCGAATCCGGGTCAGCCGCATGGTAGATGAGTGCCCTACCGGTTGGCCACGGCAGGGCCAATGGCTGTATCTTCTATGTGTGTAACAGATGCCAACTGACAGAGTTCGGTGGTCAGGGCCGAATTAAGATGGCCTGGCAAAGACACCAAGGTGACAGGTTGCTGTGCTCTGTTAGGGATAGCATGTCTACCAACTGTACTCAACAAGGTGGGGTCCCCTAGGCTGTGGCCATATCTAGCCTAAAGCCTCATACCGATGCGATAGCCACTGAGCTATTGGCCTATCATGCCTGCTCTGCCATGCTGAACTGTTGCCGTGATTGGAAAGTTGCGGGTTTGAGCCACAAGTGGAGAACTAGTGAATATGATTATGTCACATATGGACAAAAGATTTGAAGTCTTTTGTAGCCTTTTGAAGATTGGTTTTTCAACCAGAAGATTGGCAACCTGGTTTGATATCACCCACACAATATCATATCCTGCATGATGAATATAAACCTGATTACATTAGTCATGTCACTTTCATTGGTGGTCCAATTCATTATGTGTAGGATTCTCCATACTCAACATTTTTGTACATCTGCTGTGTTCAATGGCTTATGCTGCTCGACAGTCTGTTGCGCCACAGTACAGTTTGCTATACAGTTTGTTTGGCGTCTGTTACTCAGTCATTATTTGTTTGTACTCTGGGTTGTCTTTTTTGGTTGACTCTGAATCAGTGTGCATTCAAATTGGCTAAATGATACTCATTAGAGTACTTTCAAAATAAATATAAGTGTTTCCACAGAATGTGGATGTTTGTCATTCGCTTGGTTCAAACATTGTTTGGATGTCTGATTGCATGACATGGGAGTATTTGCTGCAATATGAATGATAGCGTATAGTGGTTTTGGAAGGAGAGACCAATACTGGTGCTCTCGCATACTGTATCTAAATGTGATGTGCAATTGTACATATTCAGCAGTTTTGCATCTGTTGGAGCCATAATTTGCATATTTTTGAAATCCATTACAGATTATTCACTCCCATTTCCATTTTTTTTGTTTTATGCCCAGTAAGTGTATAGCCTCTGGGTAACGGTGTCCATTTTGCAGCATAATTTTAACACAGCCGGCGTTTGTTTGACTGCATTCATGAGTTAGTTCCTAACAGGGTCATCTTAGATGAAGGAATGTATTTCCATTAGATGTTTGTAATGTGGGGTATACAGTGCATGGAAAAGATGAAGACTGCAGGATTGCAGTATTCTGCAGTAATAATACTGTAGTAAAATTGCAGTTTTGATATGGCAGTACAACATTTTCAGAAGAGACAGACTACTGAAGCGTGCTGTGATGTATTGCCTGTGAAGATTCTCATTCGTCCAGGTCCCCTCAGTCAAAAGAGTTAACTTGTAGGCAACTGGACTTCTTTTGTGGCTTGAAAAGATGACATCTGCTCTTTGCATTACGTTACATTTAGCTGGTACTTTTTCATCCAAAGCGATCATGGATAATGGTGATGGTAAGGGGGGGATTTGACCATACGTTGTGCCAACATTTCATTTATTACCGTAAATCACAACAAGGGAGCTTTTGTGGTGTGTGGATATTTTTTCCTTTTTTCATATACATTCTCTTGATGTCCTGCACCCACGGCAATTGCTTTTTTGGGGATATACGCGCACCTCACAGGCTTTTAAGGGGGGGATTTGAACCTGCAACCCTTTTATCTAAAGACTAGCATTCTAACCATTGAGCCATGGCTATCCCTCTTCTGTCAGAGTTCCTCAGTTGTAATTCTGACATGGGAATCGGGTCTATTTAATTCTGGAGAGGATCTATTAGGCCAACGCCTTTTCCACATGGCAGGCCGACTAAACATTTTCAAGTTACATATAGAGAATGTGTCATCATGTCTAATATAAGTGGTGCTTCTTTTTTTACCCCTAGCTTGGAGAAGATCCAGACTACGACAAACTAAGTGACATGGTCAAGTACCTTGATTTGGAGTTGCATTTTGGTACACAGAGAAGTTCCAGTAAGTTGGATGTCATTTTGTCTTCATTACTCTATCATGCTGTATGTGATAATTGCACTTATGGTGCATTCCAGACTCAGTCCAAACTAGTGGGAGATGGGACTTGGGACCCATGGTGTTATGGTGTGACATTGCGCCAACATGAATGTAACACACACTAGAACTATTCATTATTTTGGCTCTTTTGTATCGCATCGTAACACCTTGCTAAAATCAGTTAAATTGTGGCAGTTGCTATGGTTGTAGAATTCCCACTTCAACTGCCTGGCTGGAACACTTTGAGGTGGGAGCTGAAATATGGCAGGTAGGAGAAGTCCCATGTCCCACCTCATTTCACTGGTCTGGAACGATACATTATACTCATACATTATCACCCGATGAACAGACACGACATGTTCTGGTTGGCTTAGAAGGTGTCCATTATTCCCAGAGTATGGGGCACCTACGTAGTAGCCTACTACAATTCCAATCCCACAATTCCAGAAGCAGACATTATTTGTGTTTGGTGTTCATCTGACCTTAAAGATACACTGTGCAAGGTTTTTAGTTGTTCATTTCCAGAATTCATGCTACTCATTCACTAATGTTACCCTTTTCATGAATACTTACCACCACCATGAAATTATAAGTATTCATTATGACTGGGAAAATTGCATTTTTCATACATGAAAAGGGGGATCTTCTCCATGGTCCGCCATTTTGAATGTCCAGAAATAAACATTTTTAGCAGCAAAAATGACTGCACTTGGGCCATACTAAACAATATTAGTTTATTATTTACTAAACGTTCATGAAAATATCAAATTTGGCAGTAGGCAGTCCAGTTTCAATGAGCAACATAGTTGCAGTAGCTTTTTTGACCATTTCCTGCACAGTGTACCTTTAATAAAAGTCTGTTTTATTTTCTGGTGTTTTTGTTAATAGACAGTTATTGCATTTTATACAAAAACACAGCTTCACAGTATAGAGTAGCTCGGGATACAACCAGAGATGAAATCTGCATTACCAAAGCAGTTGACGCAACAGGTTGATATTCCATTTTAGTGATTACTAAATCCATACATAGAAGAACTGCTCTCTAAAAATCACGTTTTTAATTGCGGACTAAAATTATAGCATGCATTTTATAGTAAATAACTGTGCAACAACAATAATCATAACCCCACCATAACATAACCTGCATTGTGTTCGTTCAATTTGATGATTCACTTTTCATATCAATCTGTTTGTGTCTGCATTCTTTCAGTGTCTCCGTTTTCCGTCTGTGCCCAATGGTCTTCCTTGAGTCAATGTGTCATCATCGTCATCATGTTCCTCGTTCTCCATTCACTGGCATGCATCACGGCATCTCCACCCATTTTACGAAAAACATCATCAACTCTCGCTTGTTCTATTTGTAAAAAAAAAGATATGCCCTACCCGCCAGTGTTTGGAGAACGCCATGCTCACGCTGTGATTAAATGTGTTAGTGTCTCTTCCAGAGCCCGCCTTCATCCCCGAGACCTTCAAAAAGAAAGACGTGGTGGAGATCCTCTCGCGTAAGAAGGCCTACAACGCCTGTGAGTACGAATAGGTAGTGCCAAGACAGACTATTATCTAGAGTTTTGTAAATACAAAAAATGTGAACGTAACACTCAAAAGAAGACTGCTCAGCAGTCAGCACTTATGCAGCTATACAACATAGCTAAAATCCAGTACCTTGTGCTTGTGGTGGAACAGTTGCACACAGGACCCCAAGTCAAAACACTGATACAACCCCCCCAACCCCCCTGCAGCCCGGAAAGGTCAAGATAGGGCCCCCACCACCAATACGGGATGGTCCTGGCCCCAGGGTTGAGAGCTCCACTCACCCCTCCTATACGTCCATAGCAAGGCGAAGTGGTGCAGTAACCACGCATTTTGTCAACTTCCTGTCAACTGTGCCTGCGCTTCCACTGTCACGGTTGTCTACATCTGTTTGCTGATCGGTTTCTAAAATAATTTCAAAATGATTTTTTATTACCCATGTGTGGTTCATTGCCTGTCCCACCGGAGGGCTTAGATCAGGTATTGCAATGGACCCTGTCAGTCAGTCTGTCTGTGCTTGTCCAGTTCACCCGTGGTGTATGTGTGGGTTGTCTGAAGGGGACGTTGAACACACATCATTGAGTGCATCTAGCGTTGCCAGATTGCGATCTCTGATTGCTCATTTTAGTTTTAAATGGCAGTGCATACACAGTAAATGTTGTGGTGTTAATTCAACACTTACAGAGTTCATTTAAGTCCAAATGGACTCAAATGAACTCTCTAAGTGTTAAATGAGCACTGCAGAATTTACTGTGTAGGCTGGAACATACCGATGCTTGAACTCACATCATGATACCAGATGCTACTGAGATTGGGCACAGGCAGATCCCAATCATCTTAAGTTTAACGAGTACAGAATGTTAACCTGGCAGAAAGAAAGCATTTGTCAACACACAAGGCACAGTCAGACCCACCAAATTGCACTGTACATGGAGTGTAGTAGTGTGGAGAATTGGTTTACTGTAGCACGCTACGTATAAGCATGAGCGTGTGGGTGTGTGTCTGTGGGCGGTCAGGGGATTGCTGCAGTAAAAGTGGAGAAGGTTTCATCACAAGCTGTGGATGCCTCAGCAGTGGACAATTGGCTGACCCACCTGCCAAATTTCCAGAGACTTGAGTATGTCTGTATATAGGCCAGTGTCCTCTGTTTTTTGTCTTGTGATGTGATGTTATGTGTATATCCTGTCTTAAACGAGTCTTGCTCAGGGATGCAAAATGAATTTCAGTGTAAACTGACAATAAAGTATAATCGTATCGTATCGTATCGTATCGTATCGTATCGTATCGTATCGTATCGTATCGTATCGTATCGTATCATAGTTTCTCCCTCTTGGACGGAGAAAATTAACCATGTTGTTGCAGCCCAAATTTGGGCCGCATTCACAGCCTTTCCTGCAGAAAACGTTCAGTTTTGTACCAGAGGGCTTTGAGACAGCATAGGTAATCAGCTGCAGACATAGAAGATAGAGTGCATCTTTTTCACCAACGCATTTCTGCCATGATGTAAGATGACCCTAACCCACTGATTTAAAAAAAAAAAAAAATTCTGGGACATACATCAACAATAAGACAGCAGTAGTGTGGCGGATTATTTAACTAGGATGAGTATACATACGTAAGCATGAGTGTGTGTGTGGGTGGGTGTGTGTCTGTGGGCAGAGAGGGGATTGCTGCTGTAGAAGTAGAGGAGGATTGACAAGCTGTGGAGGCAGCAGAGGACACACCACACGACCCATCCACCCACCACATAACCAGAGGTGTTGCGTGTTTGATTTAATTTGATTTGATTTGATTTGTAAAATACACATAAAGTTATACATTACACATTTAAAGACATTACACATTTTAGACGGACTCCCCATTCCATGCAAAAACAATCAGGAATACCTCTCCTGTAAGTGAATACCTCTAGGTATACTAGGGTGTATCTTTTATATCAGAAGTCTCTCTCAGTGTGCATTACTGTAGGTTTTCAGGGAATAAATAATCCTGAAGCCTGAGCACAAGTATGCTGTAGATGCTGGATATACAAACACATACAGTAGTAGGCTATGAAAATGGTGAAGGTGTGGGGGTGAAAATTGGAAAAAAGCTGTGGTAACCTGTCACAAAACCACGTACATGCCGGAAATCATGAGGTATGGAGGGCGCGGAGAATCTGCCATATTTAGACGTGACGAGACGTTGGTTCAGCAGCTCCACATAGCTCATCTGATCTCAGCTCAGGCTGGCGAGCCCACTGGAAGCAGAGGCGTAGTAGAGAGAGAGAGAGAGAGAGAGAGAGAGAGAGAGAGAGAGAGAGAGAGAGAGCGGTATCAACACACTATAAACGCAAGCTGTGTGGGATTTTACACGGGGGCTTTCACGGTACACGCTTGCTCGCTGTTCACTCGTTTCCAACACGAGCAGCAACAAGCGTACTGTAAGGGGGCGGAGGTGAACACATACAGGGCGTTCCACACATCTAGATATGCAGAGTTGGTTGGTGTGCATTGGCATCAGTGTTGCCAGATGTACGATAATGATCATATTTGTACCATCATTTTGTCCATTTTGTCCTCTGTACGATCAAAAAAACATGATGCACGATAATTTCAGAGTTGTCATTCAGTTCTTTTAGATGCTTTGACACAGCAATTTGGGTTTTGTACGATAATTTCCTCCTAAAAAGCCCCCAAAAATGATAATTTTGATGTTTTGGTACGATAATTCAGCATTTTCCATCTGGCAACACTGGTGTGCATTGGCATTGGCACTGGCAGGTAGAATGAATTGCGGATGTTGTCAGTGTGTTCCACTTCAGAGGTGTGCTACGTAAGTGTGTATTGAAGGAGGTGTATTGAAAGGTATTGTTAAGGGCAGCGGGCGTAGGAGGGGATAAGCATCAGTGAGTGAGTCAGTCAGGCAGGGAAAAAAACAGACGTGACGTGAGCAGACACATTCATGGGATTTTAACCCTGCTGAGACAGTGTGAGAGTGCTCTGCAGACTGGTTATGACCTTCAAAAAGCATACTTTTTTTGTTATTATTTTTTTAAATTGGGGGTTTGTATACTTTTGTTGACAGGACAGTGAGACATGGTGACAGGAAGTGAGTGGGAGAGAGAGATGGGGGAGGATCAGGAAATGACCTCAGGCTGGAATCGGACCCGGGTTCCTGGTGTAGTAGTGCAGTGCCCTACCATTTCAGCCAGGGCAGGGCCATACTTTTATTGTTTAGCAAACGTCAAAGTTTCGATCCACCATGGGATCTTCCTCAGGGCTTCACTAGAGTATAGCTTTTGTGAATGTACAAACCTTTACTTTCAAAAACTCTGAACAGTCTTTCATCCTTTGTTGTTTTTTGTATTACTAATAAGTACATTATTTTCTGTATGTTTTAGGCAGCAGGTACAGTATGTTTATTTCTAAGCATAGCATGTTAACATCACAAGTATTTAAATTTTTTACCAAGTCAACTGTAATAGAATCAATTTTAACAGTAGCATATCGATAAGACACCTGCAGGAAATGGTGTGTGGATAAATATAGGGGATATAGATTTTGATGGGAAAAAGTACTTTTGAATAAATTGATCTTCTCAAAGTATTATATGGAATTTAAACCCAATTCAAACACATTTATTTCTTGTCCTTTTCTATTCTTGCCTTGCCTATGACATCTCAATGGTATTTCAAACCTGTGACATGACATGACAGTTTTTCTCCAAGATTATTAACTAACCATTTTTCTTTCCTTCTCTTTCGTCCTTATTCCTTTCCGTCCTTCTTTCCCTGTGAACTTTTTCTTTCTTTCTTTCTTTCTTTCTTTCTTTCTTTCTTTCTTTCTTTCTTTCTTTCTTTCTTTCTTTCTTTCTTTCTTTCTTTCTTTCTTTCTTTCTTTCTTTCTTTCTTTCTTTTCCTCTACCCATCCTCCTCTTCTCTCTCTCTCTCCTCCTCCTGTTCTCCTCCTCCTCCTCCTCTTCTCCTCCTCCTCCTCCTCTCCTCCTTCTCCCTTCCCTCCCTCCCCCATCAGCCATCTTGATAGCCCATCTGAAGCTCTCGCCGTCTGAGCTGCGTCAGGTGCTGATGACCATGGGGGCGGAGCATCGCCTAGAGCCCGCCCACATCAAGCAGCTGCTGCTCTACGCCCCCGATGACGAGGAGGTCAAACAGTACCGTCACTACCAGCTCACACAGGACCTGAGCAGGCTCAGCGAACCAGACCAGTTCGTACTACAGGTGAGGGTCCTGTAGTGTGAGTGAGAGAGAGAGAGAGAGAGAGTGTACGTGTGTGTGTGTGTGTGTGTGTGTGTGTGTGTGTGTGTATGTGTGTGTATGTGTGTGTGTGTGTGTGTGTGTGTGTATGTGTGTGTGTGTGTGTGCGCGTGCGCGTGTGTGTGTGTACATACTATACATAAAAGCTCCTTCCATGCCTTCCACGACCATCAAATAGAAATACATACAAAAAACAAGTCGTGTGTGTGTGTGTGTGTGTGTCTGTGTGTGTGTGTGTGTGTGTGTGTGTGTGTGTGTGTGTGTGTGTGTGTACATACTATACATAAAAGCTGCTTCCATGCCTTCCACGACCATCAAATAGAAATACATACAAAAACGAGTCATGTTGTGTGTGTTTGTGTGTCTGTGTGCGTGCGTGCGTGCGTGCATGTGTGTGTGTGTGTGTGTATGAGAGAGAGTGAGAGAGAGAGACAGCGAGAGAGAGAGAGAGAGAGAGAGAGAGAGAGAGAGAGAGAGAGAGCAGAGTTTTTCGGCAAATGTGTCATTTCTGTGAAACATGTGAAATTATGAATGCATAGAAAATAACCTGAAGAAAACCCCACATAATTGACCTCCTAGACAGTTACTGTATTCAACAGATTACTTGATGATACATTTGTCCTGTCATGCTGTATGCATTATGTGATTGTGTGTGCACAGATGATGTAAAAGTAGAAGTGCTGTTATGGATAATATTACAACACCAGCTCTATGATATTACATGGTTACAACAATGTAATGTAATGCTACCCGGGCTCCGCCCTAGCGGTGACGCAACACCTTCGGCTCAGCTACACACACTAGGGCCAGGAGCTTGTGTATGAGGATTCCGTTCCCTCCACAGCGGGAAACTCCACCCACTTTGTCTGGAACCAATCAACTGAGCATTTCCAACCGTCCTTGGATAGAGGCGTGTTCAAGGCAGTGACGTGGTTTAAGCAGAGACGTTCTATTGGGACTAAGAAATGTTTGGTTCAACCTTCGGCACAGCCCTCAACCAGTAGCAAGCCGAGGGAGGCAGGTTAACCAGGCCATTTGGAAACACTAATCATGATAGTCCTTGTCAGACCAGAATCGCGGTACGTGATCTGAAGTCTATGAAAATCAGGCAAATGTAATGTTACTAGTGTTGTAATTACATCCAGTACTTGAATGGTGCGCTGTGTAGGATGGTGACCAGAGTAGGTATTGCAACTATGCTTCCCATTCAAACTGTGCTGCCTATTGCCAAATTTTATCTTTTCATGAATATTTACTAAATAATAAACCAATATTCACTAATATGACCAAAGTACAGTACGTTTTACAGATAAAAATGTCTATTTTCATGTATGAAAAGTGCAATTCCCAGTCATAATGAATGCTTAGAATTTGATAGTGGTGGTAAGTATTCATGAAAAAGTTAACATTTGCGAATGGGAAGCATAAATTCTGGAAATGAACTACTAAAAATCATACACAGTATACCTTTAACTTTATAATTCTCTGGTGTTTGATGCAGATGTTAGCCGTCCCCGAGTACAAGACGAGACTGCGGAGTCTCCATTTCAAGTCCACGCTGCAGGAGAAGGTGGAAGAGCTGAGCGCGGGGTACGAGTGTGTCTACAAGGCCTCCATGGAGCTGAAGAGCAGCAAGAAACTGGCAAAGATCCTGGAGGTGAAAAAATATATATCATATAAAAAATACAAAACATTTCCAGAGCGAGGGAAGCCAAACTGTGTGCGTGCGTGCGTGTGTGCACACGCAGATGCCAACTAACCCTGTAGTAAAATAAAACACTGGCTTACAGTCCAACAATGCCTCTTATATTAAATTGACTGACTTTGACAGACTGGATTTTATTTTCAGGTGGAAGGGGGTATTCTCTGAAGCAAATATACCACAGACCTCCAAACTCTTTGTGTGTTTGTGTGTGTGCGTGTGTGTGTGTGTGTGTGTGTGTGTGTGTGTGTGTGTGTGTGTGTGTGTGTGTGTGTGTGTGTGTGTGTGTGTGTGTGTGTGTGTGTGTGTGTGTGTGTGTGTGTGTGTGTGTGTGTGTGTGCCAAATAACTCTGGTTGTGAAAGAAAAATGCCCCTACTACCTAAAATTGACTTAATTTGACAGACTGAATTTTGTTGTCAGCGTTTTGCTTGGCTACTCAGGAAGCAGGGGGCACTCCTGAATGAAAATTGTGCACAGAGTTCCAGACACTGTGTGGATGCTAAGTAGCCTCATAGTAAAACAATAGCTCACAGTCATGAAAGAAAAAAAGAAACCTCTGTAAAATCGGCAGAGTTTTCATGGACTGTTCAGGGCATCATCAGTACGTGGCAGGGGCTTATTTAAGGAAGCAGGTGTACGGTAGGCCCTTATCTGTGTCGCTTAAACCTCTTTCCTCTTTGT
The DNA here is from genome assembly GCF_034702125.1 of Engraulis encrasicolus. Taxonomy (NCBI): domain Eukaryota; kingdom Metazoa; phylum Chordata; class Actinopteri; order Clupeiformes; family Engraulidae; genus Engraulis; species Engraulis encrasicolus. The sequence goes on from NC_085873.1 coordinate 28,359,324, forward strand.
AAAACCATTTGACGGATATACGTTTTTTTTCTATTAGGTGTTGTACCTTAGTTAGATTTAACTAGACAACTGTACCAACAGTGAGTAAGATGACATAAAGCATTCATCATTGTGAGCTCCCATAATTGTCCTAGCAGTTTTTGTCCTGTGGCTAACCCAGGTTTACAGCATTCATGTCAAGTCATCTCACAGCAGATTGTTTCTGCTCACAGTTTGTGTTGGCGATGGGGAATTATCTGAACAATGGTCAGCCTAAATCAACTAGGACAACTGGATTTAAAATCAACTTTCTCACTGAGGTATGTATTTAGCTCCTCACTTGGTTTCATATAGTCATGCTTCATTCTGATGATTGGCCCCTTTCTAAACTTTAAATTTGTCCTTTTTTGTCCTTTCAAGCTGAGCACAACGAAAACCGTGGATGGAAAGTCGACGTTTCTTCACATTCTTGCCAAATCACTATGCCAACATTTCCCAGAGCTTCTCAACTTTGCCAGAGACCTTACGACCGTGCCACTTGCTGCTAAAGGTACATTCCATCAACAGGACATTGACATTTATGCTACATTCCAAGACTATCCATGTGCAAGATGGGAAGATGTGGCTGTTCAGTATTCAAGAATAGGGTGAAAACTGAGAAATGATGCATGCAGTCTGCACTGTAGTTTGGGGGTAGAAAAAAATCGAGAAAGAGGAGATAGGTTTAAATCCCAGATATCCTATTGTGGATTCATGAGCAAGTTGTTCTGCTCTGCTCTGCTCTGTGCAAACATAAATGCATCATAAAAAAAAGAAAAAAAAGATATAACTCTAAATCACCTTAGTGTTTTCGAAGGGAATGCCACTGACATGGCAACAGCTGAACTGTATCCAATGAAGGAAACAGCTGGCCAAGTTGCTGCTTTTATTTTTTCCACCATATGTTGGTCCAGCTGTACAGTACAGTTGAAGTGTGTTGTAGTAGAGTATGCACATCCCAAAAGTTAATTGCCCGTGTTTATTTATGTGTTTTTTTGCGTTTGTGCTGGCATGGCTTTTCTGCCCTCGAAAGATGCCTAGTAATGGAGAATAGGGATGCTGACAGGGGGAACAAAGGGGTCACTTGTTCCGGGCCCAGGGAGAGTGGGGGCCCAGATTTGGGTCCTTATTACACTGCATGTGTTGGGTGAGGGGGCCCTTCTCATGGCTTTGTCCTGGGCCCAGCCAAAGCTGTCAGCGGCCATGGTGGTGAACATAAGGTCTATGTATTGTTTCATGATCCTCCCCCCTCTCTCTCTGTTGGAGAGTAGCCTCGTGGCTAACGGAAATTAATGGCAGGCAGTGCCACAAAAATAAGGGGTGAAAAAATGTGTAGATATTTATCAACCAAAATCCCAAAAAAAGTGCAAAAACTATATACAGAAAGGGTAAGAAAATTGAAAACATTCATACAAAAAGTAATCAAGCGAAAAGAACGGAAAGTGATGGTGTCACAAGTGATGGTGTTGACTTTCTTAGTACCACCAAAATGAACCCAGATGGCACAACCTGCATGCATGTGCATTGAAACAACAGGTCCGACAGGCGGACAAAGATGCTTCCGTCTATGCACTGCCGCCTTGTGGACACAGGAGGGAATTACAACTCAGAGAGAATGCGTTTCAGACGGACAGACAGACAGATTGACCGATGGACGGACGGATATACCCTCTTATATAGATGCTAGGACACATTTAAAAATGAGCCTTCCCACTCTCCCTGCACAGGGATTTAAATAGATCAGGCATTTAAGCAATCAAACCAATCACATGGCTTCTCTCATTAGGCTCTAATTGACAATCAGGCTGACAGCCAATTGAGGTACCTCGTTAGCAGTCTACTCTGAAGACGCGCTCAGGCCGACTGAGAACCATTGTACTTTGTAGACTGCACAGTGTAGACGGCATGTCAGCATAGAAAAATACTGAAGCGTGTGTGCCAACAGTAAGTCAGATCCTAATATAAGTCACACCCTAGTGTGTGTCACACCAGCCAAAAATACATTATGAAGAAGAGCAAAACATACATAAGTCACACTGGCATATGAGTCGCACCATTGATCGTATTTGACTTGTATTACTTGAGTTGTATGGTATTTGGTTTGATTGGAAATGTAAAAACAGTATTCAATTGTGTTCTTCTTTTCCACTTGCACCAGTCAACCAGAGAACTGAAAGAAACGTCCATGACACCAAGCTCCCGTTTCTCTTATTTTGATGTGACGTTTCGGCCACCGATGTGACTGATGAAGGGCATGCTGCCTGAAACGTCACATTAAAATGTGAGAAAAGGGAGCTTGGTGTCGACTTTTCTTTCAGTTTTCATGGTATATTTGCTTCTCCTGCACTCAATCGTTTTGAGACGGATGTGCGTGTTTTTCTCTTTTTGACAATTCCAGTCAACCAGAGAGCCATCACCACAGAGCTCACAGACCTGCACTCGACTATCGACGACATCCGCACGGCCTGCCTGAAGATACCAGCCACGGCCGACGATCACTTCGCTGCCGTCATGAGCGTATCCTTTCCAGTGCTGGGGTGCATTTCTGGAAATGCTAACTTCATTGGCTACTTTGTTGTTTTCATTGCAATGTCCCATTGGCAACTACCCAAGTTGCTAACTGTCTAACAATTTCGTGAGAAATGCACTCCTGGATTAGTCATCTGGCATACAGAATGAAGGAGGCAGGACAGCACTGCTAGTTGCTTGTACTTTATTGCCCGTCAGACGTTTCGGTCTTAACCCTCTTAAGTGTCGACTTGTGCAACAAGGAGTGCTAGTCCTATCTCTTTTATTTTTAATATTTCTGACAGAATGAGCACCCACTTGTTGTTTACCGGCCATTTCACGGTGGCCAGACAGTCCTCAGGGTATATTGAAGTGCCCAACAAGCTTGTGTATGACAGGGGAGGTGAGACAGGAGAAGGGGTGGGGGGCATGCAGCAGAAACTTGAGTACAAATACAAAACAACACTACCTGGTCCGGATTAGTCATCTATAATAATGATAACTGTATTTGTATAGCTGCTACACAAGTCATACAAGACATGCAGCTTAGTGTGCTTAACAGTTATTAAAAAAGGCCTACAGGCGGACAACAGATGCGTCCCTCTATGCCACTTCCAACTATGCCATTTTTCCCCCCAAACGCCCCCCTGGCCTCCTCCTAGCCTGTCAACGCCCCCCCGAGGATGTACTTTTTGTTTATTGGTCATCATGGACACTCCAAATAATGTGGCAGGCAGCAAGGCAGCAAAATGGCGAGACATGGCTTTATTTTTTGCAGTTTAGGGTATAATAAGCTTATCATCATTCTTGGATTTGGAAAAGAACCATAGGCTATGATTTGAAATTTCACATAGCCTAGATGAAGTAGGCTACATTACAAATTACCAGACATTTATTAGGCCTAACAACCTTTAGTATCACGCCATTTCAGCATTATGTGCATGTGGGAAAGAATCTAAACATCGACAAATAATAAATAAATAAAACCGTTTGGGTGAATCATGCGCTTATGGGTTCACCCTTTAGGTGAATTATGGACTTTTTTTCAATACCAGCTTCACCGTCAAGGCACAAAACAGTGAACTTCCGTGCCAGAGTTTATCAAATGCACACGACTGCAAAGCAATTACGAAAGACGGGTTCTCCTGTGCTCTCTCTGAGCGCAACGAAAAGCACCTGTGGGGTACGAGCCCGCCAACGAAAAAACCTCCCTCTGTAGGATACGAGTAACACACCGTATGTCAAATGGCCCAGCTGTCCACTTGTTGTTCGAGTGAAAAGGCAGAACTAAGTAGCCTAAACTCGCTGGGAATATTAAAAGGGAGGCTCGTAGGCTACACACAGACCTCTGAACCCGAGTTTGTGGACTGGGGAAAAGCGGAGGAAAATGTGAATGTTATGAAAGAAAGAAAAAGTTAACCAAATGTTACAGGTCCACGTTTAGAGGAAGAGCTGTAGAATATGCGCTGCGGGTCGCCTGTCAACTAATTACGGTTCCATGTCGTGGAGCGTTGTGCAATGCAAACGCCCCTCTATCCGAGCACAAACATCTGTGTCAAAAACTGCCTGCCGACTTCTAAATCGTTAATTTCCGCTAGTTTCTGACGAACCAAAATAAAGTTCCCTCCCATTGTCCAAACGCAAAACAATGGCGAAAATTGAATGCCCCCCTCAGTTGTCTCTCAATGCTTCGTCAGTTAGAGTGCATCTTAATATGGGACCTTGCCTACTTGCCTCCTCCACTCGCTTCTCGTCATGATGACATCACTGACAACAGCATTATATCTCAATATCTTGCAAAAGCTCAATTGTAGAGTCTTTTTCTCGTGTGCAATTGTTATGGTGAATGAAAAACAGTCCCTCAAAAGTTGTTGTGGCTAGGCTGACAGCTGGGAAACTTTATCGTTTTCTCCGCGGAGGAGGGGCCAGGAGGCGGGACGAGGAGACAAGCACAAGTGGAGGAGGCAAGGTCACATATTGGGATGCACCCTTAGTCTTGCCTGTTTGGTAACATAGCATACGTTCTGGCTTGCACGCATTCGCTCCGGTCCAAAATGGCAACTCTGCCGCCTTGTGGCCACAGGAACACATAGCATACGTTCTGGCTTGCACGCATTCGCTCCGGTCCAAAATGGCAACTCTGCCGCCTTGTGGCCACAGGAAGGAACAATTGAAGGAATGCGTTTCAGACGGACGGACGGACGGACGGACAGACAGACCCTCTTATAGAGATGCTGGGACGCATCTAAAAAGGCCTACAGGGCATTTCCCAGTGGGCCAACAGTCCCCAGGGGTCGATGTTGTTCGTTTTTTTTATTTTCCTAGGCTGGTCCATAATATGGCACATGCAAAACTTCCTGAGCTTTATTTGTCTCATTCTAGCTCTGTTCCTTTCTCCCATGATGCTCAGTAGGGCCCTTGTTTTCTTTTTATCTTCCGTTCTCTTTCTCTGTCTCTTTCTTTCATTCTCTGTCTCTGCCTCTCTCTCCCTCTCTCTCTCTCTCTCTCTCTCTCTCTCTCTCTCTCTCTGTTGTCTTTCATTCATTCACTTTCACACAGAGAATTGGTTTATTTATTTAACACATGTGAGAAACACACACACACACACACACACACACACACACACACACACACACTCTAGGTTATTTTCACACGCTCTCTCTGTCTGTATCTCTCTTTCTCTCTCTTTATCTTTCTCTCTCTCTCATTGAGCTGTTCAGATCAATGATCTGTTGTTTTCCCACTGCAGGTCCCAGTGACAGTGTGGTGGTTAATATTTCAGAGGTTTTGCCTCTTGAAAAGTACAGTTCAAAGAGTATTCTAAGACAGACAATGCATTCATATGTATTTTTCTCAACCTCCCTGCTATCCAGAAAATGTTTTCAAAGCATACTGTCATTGAACACCTTGGCTGGGAGGGAAGATGAGGTTGACTGTCTGTGTTACAGTATTTTGCATTGCGTTCATCAAAAAAGCACTGGCTCTAAAAAGTAAGGAGCTAACCAAATTTAGAAAAGATTAACAATAGCAAATTGTTAGTGTGATTTGGTCAGACATTTTTCTCGTGTCCCTTTGATAGGACTGTAGAAAGACGTTCAGTAAATGTGTGTGTGTAGGGAGCCTTGGACCTGAGATCAGATAAGATACTGGACATGCATTTCATAGTGCAGTATATGGAGTCGCACACAGGAGCTTGATGCTATCAGTGAAACTGTATTAAAAACTGAAAATAAAGAGAAACAAAAGTAAAAAGTGGGTTACAAACGTTTCGCGTCTAGCCCATCATCAATGTTCCGAGAATCGATTTGCGACACTATCAGGTGCCTCTAAACACTGCAGGCAGACACACTGACAGACAAACAGTCACGGTCATTGGTTGCCATTAGGGATGCACCGATACACATTTTTTCACTTCCGATCCGATCCCGATATCTAAATGTGGGTATCTGCCGATACCGATACTACTCTGATCCAATACCAAAAGCACATATACGCATGGGTTTAGGCCCAAGCAGACTATTTGGTCAGAAAAGGGAGTAAGAAGAACTGGAAACTAATTAATAAGCAAAAAGTAACAAGTAAAAAAGTAACAATCCCATCCTGAAAACTAATATGCAAGTGTTATAATTTCAAATTAACATTGCACCTGACTCAATGTCTGTATCAGGAAAATTCCGATATTTTGGGAAAATTCCGATCCGATCCGATCCGATCTTTGAAATATGTTGATATCTGAACCCGATACCGATACACCGATACCGATATCCCATCCCTAGTTGCCATACCTGGCTCAAAATCCACCGGGTGCCAAGTTACAAGAGCGCGCAGAATTCTTCCTACTTCCTACTGTACAGTTGACCTCCAGTTCCTCCTTGACTTGACCTCCTTATCCCAGAGCTTCCTGGAGAACAGCCACCCCGCAGTGCAGTCCCTGGAGTCGCTGCAGCAGCGGGCCATGGAGGAGTTCGGCAAGGTGGCCTCCTACTTCGGCGAGGATGCCAAGGCCACCACCATAGAGGCCTTCTTTGGCATCTTCGCAGAGTTCACCTCCAAGTTTGAGGTACACAGACATTTATGTTCACCACCGCTAAGATTAAGGTTCAGTACAACAAATATGTTGCACAGACATGTATGGAGTTTGCTGCCAAGTTTGATGTACCTGTACAGCAAACATGTTACACAGACATTTATGGAGTTCACCACCTCCAAGTGTGAGGTACGGTACAACAAACATATTACACAGGCATTCATAATTCACCTGCAGGATTGAGGTACATTTTACAGCAAATATATTACACAGATATTCATGCAGTTCACAGTTCACAAGTTTGCGGTGCACAGACATTCATACTTCACCTCCAAGTTTGTAGCCTGGTTCACAACAGACTTCAGCTTCGGCACCCCCTGGCGGAGCAGAGGTGTGTGTGGCTCTGCTCCGTCAGGGGGCACCGGAGTTACACACATACCATCTGGTGTGAACCAGGCTACCAAGTTTGAGGTACAGACACATTACTTAGTTCATCTCGAAGTTTTACGTAGAGACATTCATAGTTTGCTTCCAGGTTTGTGGTACACGTACATTCATGGTACACCTCCAGTTTGAAGTACAATACAACAAACATGCTACACAGAAATGTATCCAATTCATTATCCAAGGTTACAAGGGAGGCACCATTACTATTTTGGTAGCAATTGCTAGTGCTAAATCATGCTAAACAAACATTAAGTTCTCAACTTGTCACCTGTTACTGTTTTTTAAAGACTTTTTGGGGGTTTTGGGGGCTTTATTGGACATGGCAGTGTGAGAAAATGACTAGCATTGGGAGAGAGAGACACCCTGTTTTACGTTCTAAAACATCCTTTTTTACAATGTTTTTTGTATAGCTTTACTATTTATAAACGAGTTTATTATGTGTGAAATTGCATATGATATTCAGGAAATAATGAAAAAATGTCCTTTCAAGAAAGCCCAAAATATATATATATTTTTTTAAAGAAAGAATGAATGAATGAAAGTGGATAGGGAAACAAGCTGACTGTACAGTACAATCTTGAACTGAAGTGATACAGTATGTGTTCTTCATTTCACAGCGTGCATTGCAACAGACAAGGCAAGGTTATAAAATAGTGTTTTTAATTTTGCCTAGGTTAGTTTTGCCTCTTTGTAATTAAATGTAGTTTAGCGGTTGTTGTAATCAGTTTTTAGAACAGCTCTTATAATTATCGTCCCTCCCCCCCATGCTTAGTTGTAGTTGTAGTTAGTTGTAGTTTACTACATATTTACTTTGTTTTAGTTAGCTATACTGTAATAACAAGTTTTGAACTGAAGTGATGATGCTGTACGTGTTGTTTTTTCTGCTGCGTGCATTGCATGCGATCCAGACTCTGACCGTAATCCTGAAGCTGAACTTTGAACTGAAGTGATGATACTATGTTAAGAGCAAGATAGTAGAGTACCATGTAAAAGAGTAAAGGACTTTACTTCAGAATGCCTCGGATCTACTCTCTTGCTCTGAAGGAGTGCTTGGCTTACCCTAGTTTTATCTTTTTTTTTGTGCTTGGCTTACCCTAGTTTTATCTTTTTTTTTCATTTCTCGAAACTAACTAGCTAACTATGTTAGCTACTTTTGTTGTTTGCAACGCAATTTCCCATTGGCAACTACCCAAGTTGCTAACTGGCTAACAACTATGCTTTCGAGAAACACACCCCTGGTTTGCTGTCTTGGACCTAAATCGTGTTATGTGATTTGCCCACAAGATGCAACATTTCCTCTCTCTCTCTCTCTCTCTTTCTACATGATGATACTATGTGTTGGTGTTTCTACAGCGTGCATTGCACGAAACCCAAGCCCCTGAAAACCCCCGCAGCCCAGGAGTGACCTCTCCCATGGCCTGGTGAGAAGAACCTCAGCAGACGGGCAACTCGTCATCAATAAACACCCCATCACATCCTCCTGACCAGAGTGTGCCAACCGACCGCTCGTCCAGCAGTCAACTGTGGAAAATGGGACATGGTAATTCATCAAATGGAAATGAAAAAGGAGAGAAATTGTTTGGAAGTTGTGGTCGGTTCAGATGTTATGGTGTCGGCCAAACAGAATTTAGACAGAAATGGTATCAGAGCTCCAATGCCTGATGCAGTATTTTATTTAAGAAAATCTAAATATGACATATATCACACAAGAGATGTTTAGGAGATATATAAATATATAGATATATGATTATATATTTTATACCGTGTTTGATTATATTTGACAATGAAATTGCGGAGCATGCATATGGACCTAGCAGTGGTCTCTGAATGCCAGTGGCTAAGAATGTATCCAGAATTACGTATTTATTTGTAGTTTGGTTAGAAACATGTTCTGATAAATGTCACAAGAACTTCTAATCAGTTTTTATTTTGACTGGCTCCCCAATCAACCAACCGTACTCACCACCTGCATCCACACTTCTGCCGTAAAAAAAATATCACACATTTGCAGTCATGCAGATTAAACGAACCCATGGTAATCTTAAGAAATCATGCAAAGTTCAACCTGATTTATTGAAAGGATTTATTGAAACCCCCGCATGGCATTTTAGCAATGCAGTATAGTTAAATCAGTGTGGCATTCGGCTTACTATCATTTTATTTATTTATTTATTTATTTATTTATTTATTTACCTACCTTTCACAACTCATGTTCAGTCCACTACCTTCTGGTTTAACCACGACTGACTATCTAGCATGTGGCATAGGAAACAGTGTGTGTGTCAGTACTCTACAGTGAACTAAAACCATGGTGGAAAAAATAGAAATATGACACTGTCAGTATGATTATTTGCAAAGCAGGCTAGTCATGCTTGGCTTACCCTAGTTTTATCTTTTTTTCAAAAATGATTATTATTTGTATGTACAGTCATTGCTTTTGAATGGAGTCAATTATTCTCCTCAATCTTAAGACATTGCATCATCAGGCACATTTCTGTTTGTTTGTATTGAATTCAAGTGTGTTTTTGTTTAACTTTTCATGTTTTTAACATGTCACTTCACGTTTCTGTCATTTGTTACCTTTAACTGGTGTAGCTTGGTTTATGTTAGGCCTTATTGTTAAACATGAACCAAACAACTATGTACAAACAGCCTCAGATTTCATCACAATCATTATTTCAACTATTTGCTTGTGACAAAATGGCCCAAGGCTGCTGTGATGTCAGTACATTTTATTTACTTGTGTTTGTATTTAATTGTGTAATTTATATGTTTATATGTTACAATTTATCTCAGTATCACTGTTCTGTAGTACAGCTACTGGCTTCAGTATGTGGGCCATAGGCAGATATGCTGCTTGATGTACTGTATGTGTTTTATATTGTGAAAATAAATTTGCTTTTGCTGAACCATTAATTGCGCAATACATCTTGCCTGTGTTTATTTAGCGTAATTATTGAACTGAACACAGGGCTGGCTTAGGTGATATGAATGAATGAATCTCTTTATTGTCACTGTACAAAGTATGCCTACAACGAAATTGGTAAAATTCATCGATATGGAGTTTGTGCGACTTGGTGGTGAACTGAGCTACGTTGGTTTGTTTGTCACTGACTGATAGTTAATTTTATTTCCAGGTTTATTTATTGACTGCTTGATTGACTGACTGACATGTGGCCTACGAAAGCCTGTGTTCACAAGCCTTTGCACTCAGACATGACCTCCTCGCGGCACACCAAAGATTCTCTAGATTCCCAGCCTCTGCTCGCGCACGGCATTCCAGCTGTTCCTATGCAACTATGGCAGGAAATCGGGTCGGTTTGCCATCAGGCGTCAGTCCTTATGTTAGTTCATATAAAAACTCCCTTTTTTCTGAAGTTGAGAAACAAAAATCCTCGTACAAGGTAAATACTTTTGCGGTGTTTGATATTAGCCTACTTGTTTATTAATGTTTAGATGAACCACTACAAAGCTTAGCCTATGCTGGCATGAAAAATACAAGCAAACATCTTCTATTCTTTTCTGTTTTTTTTTAAGAGATGTTTTATTCACAAGCTGATTTACATCGCAAGGATTGCCAGTCCTGCTGATGACGACAAAAGGAATGCTATTGCAGGTAGGCCTAGGCTAACTTTTCATGGTCACGCCTATTTAATTCCAGGATCGACGTGCATCGTTCACATTCAAGCACAGCGAGCATCATGTGTTTATACCTGTTTTGTTTATGAGGTCACCACGAACAATTTGTCAATAAGATTCAGAAAAACAACCAAACTGAAGGAATCACAGGTCACCTGCTCATATACCAGGATTGCATCGTTCATATTATTGAAGTAAGCCTACCGGGGGGCACTTTCTCTCCAAACATTCTGAGGTTGTTTATTACAAATTTGAAAATGGTTTGGAATAATTTATTTTTCATAATCTTTTATTGACAATATAGACCTCATCAGAGAATCTGACACTCATTATGAAAGATGTGAGTAATTTGGAGCAAGGTGCCAAGTAAGTAGCCCTAACAAATCCCTGTATCCACAACTAGCCCATGGATCAATTAGGCCTACATAAATGATGCTAAGAAGAGCAAATGAATTTAGCTTTTTAATTCCACTGAATAAAATAATGTTGATTATGATAGCCTACTATTATGATTATGATAGCCAACTATTAGTTTAGTTAATCTGTGTTAATTATTATTATTAGGCTGATATTATAATAATAATAAATAATAATAATAATAATAATAATAATTGTTATTATTATTATTATTATTATTATCATCATCATTATTATTACTGTTATTATCATAATGGTTGTTGTTAAATCAATAAATATTAAAATGACTTGATGATAGATTACTTCCTTTGCCTTGCCCAGCCCTCTGTTGAAGGATGCACGGATATTGGTGATCTCTTACGGTGTATTCAACCGTATGTTCACCTCCTGGGCCACACAAACCATCTCCGTTTGCAGCGTACAGGAAAGCTCAGAGCAAACCGACCCTGAAGAACTGCTCGCCCACATCTACGCACTGTGTACGTCCATTCAGAAAACCAAGGTAAAGAGATAATCCACCAAAAAAAAGAAGCAAGTACTATTACCATTGAGAGTATTTACTGTCAATGACTATGACCTAATGGTTCGGATTCTCCTGGTCTTTGGATCAGACATTTACAGGTTTTAAATACCATCCTTGCTTGCTCATATTTATGCAATGTCCAACTTCAGTAGCCCCATAATGCACACTCTTCCACCAGTGAAACACTGTAATGGTCATTGAAAAGTTACCATTGTACCACACTACTATGACATAACACAAGGTCTTTAGTAATGCACTGCGACTTGCTCATTGCCATTCTGGTAAGGAAATTTACAACACCGTGTCTTAACAGGTTAAGAAAACCTGAAGACATCATCCACAAAAACAAGACACACATTTTTAGGATCCTCCTCTTGAGATGGATCAGACATATTCTGGACCACATTCCACCTTCCCCAGTAGAATACATGTCCCTACAGCTTCATTCATGGCCGCAGTGAAGTGCCCTTGAGCAAGCTATGCTCAGAAGCCCACCTGGAAACTCCCATTGTCATTGTGACACAGCACACAGTGCTCAATGCCCACAACACAATTGCATTTTATGCCTCACCCATGCAAGGGGGCAGCCTAAAACTGCACCCCAAGGGGGCAGAGTGGTGCCCTCAGTTATGGAGGAGAGCACTGGTTATTTACTCCCCTTACCAACCTGGTGGGTCGGGATCATAATGTCATGCATTAATATCTCCACAGGGTCAGGGTACTAACGTCGTCCTTGCGGGGGAGCGAGCTCTGCTGCTGGTGGAGGAGGGGGTGCGTAACCTGTGCCAGAGTTCCATGCTGCGTTCACCATCAGACTTCCTGAACACTTACAAGAGGGCCATTGATGTCGTCCTGGATTCCGGTAGGTCAGGTCAGGTGCACAGCACGTGAGGAGCAGTTGAGTCCTCTGGAGTCAATGAGTGCGTTTTAATATGCGACCTTGCCTCCTCCACTTACCTCCTCCACTTGCTTCTCGTCATGATGACATCACTGACAACAGCATTATATTTCAATATCTTGCAAAAGCTCAATTGTAAAGTCTTTTTCTCATTTGCAATTGAGATGGTGAATGAAAAACAGTCCCTCAAAAGTTGTTGTGGCGAGGCTGACAGCTGGGAAACTTTATCGTTTTCTCCACGGAGGAGGGGCCAGGAGGCGGGACGAGGAGACAAGCACAAGTGGAGGAGGCAAGGTCACATATTGGGATGCACCCAATGGCTGTTTCCAATGTCCAGTGTTCTAGCCTTGCAAGGACGTGAAACGCCTTGATTGGATACTCTGGATACTTCGCGGAGTTCACCAATCACTGGGCGTTTCACGTCATAGCAAGGCTAGAACACTGGACATTGGGAAACAGCCATTATCTCACCTCCCGTCCTCTCCTTTTGCTTGTAGCCTTGTCATGCGAGGCAAGACCTCATTGACGATATAAGTTTTATTGACTATCTCGCAAAAGCGCAATTGAACAGGTAATTTTTACCTCCGCCAAGGAGGTTATGTTTTCGGCTGCTTTGGTTTGTCTGTCTGTTTGTCTGTCTCTGTCTGTCAGCAGAGAAAAGTCATTAATTAGGATTAAAATATGTGGAGTTGTTGGAAATGACAAAAGGGACAAGTGATAACATTTTGGTGGTGATTCGGATCATGATCCGGATCCAGGAATTTTAAAAATAGATTCTTCACCATTGCGGCATAGGGTGAATTTTGAGATTCCAGTTTCTAACTCCACAAGGTCTGCACTCTCTGAGTGCATTTTAGTCAATATTTGCAATTGGGATGTTGTGCTTAGGCTGATAGCGGAGAAACTTTATTGTTTTGTCCACGGAGGTGGGGCGTCAGCAAAGTACAACGCCACAAGCATAAGGAAAGGATGAGAGGATGGATATTTAAAGGAACGCAGTAGGCCTATATGCAGGGTCTTTCAATATGGACGAGACATGGTGTAAAAGCAGTTGTCACTAAATGATCAGTAACATTGCATTAAATACAAAATAAGGACTTAAAGTAGTTAATATTAAGTGCTGTCAAATAACATTAAAGGACACATGTAAGGGTTTCCAAAGTGTCGTTACTTGAGAGTAATAATAAAATGTCCTCTGCTCCCATATCTACCTCCATCAGAAATTGTGTGGCCCACCCCAACACGCCTCTACTGGTAGACTGAAGTCAAAGAAGGCAAAGGCTTATCCGTATTTTAACGATAATGGAAATAAAGGTAACATATCCCTTCACTCTACGAAGCACTACAGAGCACACATGCTGTGTTTTTGTCATGGGGTGTGTGTGTGTGTGTGTGTGTGTGTGTGTGTGTGTGTGTGTGTGTGTGTGTGTGTGTGTGTGTGTGTGTGCGCGCGTGTATTTGTCTATTGTGTTTTTTTTCTTCTGTTTTTTTGTAACCATGATCAGACAGTCAATGGCACAGAACAATTTTCTGTAAAGATAAATAAATTATCTATCGAACACATTGCAAGGAAAAACACATACACTCACTCTCACTCATTTATACCAAACACGATTTCCAACAAGCAGTGTTAAAGCCAGACAAGTGTAGGCTGGAATTGGTGCCTGCCTCATATGTGCGTGTATTTGGGAAGGGCGACTGGGGGGTTGGGGGGGTAGATGTAATGATGTAGGTGTGTATTTACCGTATGTTTTGTGCAATGGAATGAATGTTACGTCTAAGTCTGTTAAGTCTAATCTGTTCTACTACTTTGAACAGAAGACTCAAATCATGCACAAAGACTTCACACAGGGAAAAGTAATCATTTCAATTTTTTGTTTTAATGAAAATGAGTATTACCAAGCAGTCCTTTTTTTTTTTGAAGATTCTTTTCGAAGCTCAACAGTCCCTTGTTACCGAACGTCAGATGCACCATCAACAATTCCTGTTTCATAAGTGTAACATATCCTCGCTCTAAACCTTTTGTCTTGAAAGAAAAAAAAAGGATTGTTTAGTGTTTGAGGCATAAGGCAGCAAGGTAGCAGAGACAAAAAAAAAAGCTCGTTTAAAATGAGATGCCTTAAGTCCTTGGAAAATTATGCATAAGATTGACAAAGTCAGGTGTAACCGACTTTTCGCACATGAATTCCATCACTGAAAGAGGTACCATAGTTTACAGACTAGCACATGGCCTTGTACACGAGACGACGACTAAAGCACTGAATGAATGAATGAATGAATGTAACAAATGACAGTTGTGTGGCGTACAACCTTCCCCAAGTACCATGTCACCACCAGCTCTTCCTAGCAGTGTTTCTGGGCAATACGTTGGGTGGTTTTCACGCGGGGACATTAAAAGCCACCTCACACTCTGTGACGAGGGGGCCTTTGCGGAAAGTGCAAATGAATGCATTTTGTAGAGTTGTTGCACTTGGGACAAAGCAAGGAGGAGCAAAATGGGGACGTCACCACAAATTCAGTTTTCACTTGACCAACCCACAGTAATGCCTCATCAATACATTTAAAACAGGTGAGACGAAAAGTGGGAAAACAGATCATCATCATCATCGCGGTGTACAGTTGGAGCCTTTTTCCCCCCATTCCATGCGTATTACATACAACTTCCATGGAATATCCAAGGTGTTCATGTATGGGTGATCAATGGAGATCGGCCAACACTTCGAAGGACCTTGTATGGTGCAGTCAAGGAAACAGGGGTGCGTTTCTTGACAGCGTCATTGCTAACTAAGTTAGCTACTTACTTGGTGGCAATGCAATTTCTCATTGGCAACTTACTAAGTTGCTAACTGGTTAGCAATGACACTGTCGAGAAACGGGGTCCAGGGTACCAAAAGTCAGCAGCATCTACTGTAGACACCTCATACTCCTCATAGCCACTGACAGAACACGCCCCTAATGAATACACAAGGAGGCACTGATACGGTTTCTTTAAAAGAAAAAAATAAGAAAAAAAATACGACAAGAAAACCTTTCACCACAGGAATGTGTTGATGGGTAAGGTAATAAATAGAGCAAATAGGAGACAGTTCTCATACAAAAGCAGTAAAAAAAGGGTCAGTTTAAGTCTATGAATGGACTGACTGGAAACCTGCAGTCACCAGCTAGGCTACACTTTTGTTTTGTTTCTTTCTTGACTAAAGCGGCACCTTTGGGTTTCGATCAAAACTTCCTCTTCCTATAAAAAAGTTCTGCCAAAAAAAACCCTTTCCTCTTTTCGTCATCTCATGTCAGCAAAGGGCACTTCAATCACAAATGTGTGCGAAATTTCGCACGGTCTCACACATTCAACCCCCACACATCACAAAACACACACACGTTCATACCTCAAACCAATATTGTTGTCTACGAAGAACCCCCGAGTCACCCCACCACCTAGCTTTTTTTTCCTTCTCCAACTTGTATGGAAATCCCAGTCTTAATCTCATTGACATTTAAGGTCATCTTTGCTTTGATGAACATCCATGTGAATCATCAATGCTGCTCTAGCGCTCAAGGCTTCTTGGTCACAGTCTTCACCAGAGCTTGGGGGGGGTGTGTGTGGAGCTTTTGGGTTTGTCCAAAAACAAAGACCTTGGGCACTTGAGAGGAGGAGAGCAGCGGCGGGCCAGGCGGGGCAACTGAAGGCAGGAACAGGTTGGTATACACTTTGGTAACTAAAAGAGTTGGAGAGAGCAGCAGTGGCTTACCGAACCGTGGGGGTTTTGGATATGGGTGCCGTGGAGGGCTGGAGATAGGGTGGAGATAGGGCTGTTGAGGGGGTGGATGAGTTGCTGTCCTGGGGGCGGGGCAGTGGGTAAGGTCCAGCAGCAGTGAGTTGGGGCAGATGGAGAAGGAGAAGAGGGGCCAGGACTGGGTTTGTAAGTGGGAGAGTACTGTGAAGTCCTGTGGGAGGGGAGTTACCCAACTATGCTGTGTCGGGAGATGCAGAGAAAGAAATCAGGGGGTACGCAACGCTAGGGCTGGGTTGGATTGTAGTGCAGGGGGATACAGTGAGAGTAGTGTGTAGTCCAATGTGTGCGGTTACTCAACTATGCTGTGTTGGGGGACCCAGCGAACGAGAGCGATAATAAAGGGGTAGTGGAGAGTGGATAGTGTTCAGCGTGGCCCTCGTCTAGTGGAGCCCAGCCCTGGACCGGTCACTCTCAGAGGACGGTGCTCTCAGAGTCGAGGTCGGCGTCTTTCAGCTGGCAGACTGGAGGCTGCAGCTGAGGCTGGGGCTCCACGATGGCCAGCTCGGGAACGTACGCCCGGTGCACCCCCTTAAACGCCATCCCCGCGTCTGAGGAGAAGGAAAAGAGGGATAGATTTTAGTTAGAAGGGATGCCGTGCTGTGGTGTCACCTCCTGCATTCCTTATAGTACGAGAACATTCTGAGCCTGAGCATTTAACACTTGTTGGAAAACATAATGACTATTTATTCTCAATGCATACTTATAATTCATTTTTGTCAATTCTGTCAAGCCTGAAATCAGGAACTCTTAAAATATGACAATGATGACCATGCATGATTAGACATAATGTAAAATTACACTATAATATGTTGAAAAAAAATACATATACATTTAAAATGTATTGAACACATTTCAGTACAGCATGCAAATACAGTCTCATGTTAGCTATAATGGATTGATATGCACACACCATTCTTTACCAATTGCATGTACAGTATTTACACGTATGAGTGAGTTTCAAAGCGTTCAGGTATGTATGTGTTAAAAAGTTTCATGATCTGGTGCAGCATGCAGGTTTTCAGCAGTAAATTAATCACTTGGTTCAAGCCATTCTTCTGTGGCAGTAAAATCAACCTCTACAAGAAAGACAGTCACTTTGGTAGGCCCGCAATTAACTTACATTAAGCAATTTCTTAGTCGGTAAGATGTCATCAATTCATTGCATTTTAACGTTGTACATGTTGGAGTTACATGGGAAAGGCTTTTTGTTTAATGCTTTTTCCCACTTTTAAGACATGTTATATAAACTTACATAAGTGGATATTCTAACAATGTTCGTATTCTTAAAAACTTCAATAAAAACTTGGTCACACACACACACGCACGCACGCACGCACGCACGCACGCACGCACGCACGCACGCACGCACGCACGCACGCACGCACGCACGCACGCACGCACGCACGCACGCACGCACACACACACACACACACACACACACACACACACACACACACACACACACACACACACACACAAAAACAGTCTGAGGTTGATGTCTCTAGAACTCTTGAAACAGTATTTTCACTGGTTGACATCATTTTTGTCAGTGTGTTTGGTATGAGGTAAGACACTGGTGGTTATGAAGTGGGGTTGCAAAACACAATCAGAAAAGTGTTTTCAATTAAAAGAAGCAGCCAGCTTTCAACATCTCCCGTCTGCCCAACCCAAAACACAGGAAACTTTTAATGATGACATCATTTTTATCTAGCGGCAACACAGGCTACTTTGGAGCAGAGCTTAGGAAGGAAACAAATCAGCGAAATGGAGGTCAAACCAGGGAGTTATGCCAAACATGGCTGCAACTAAAGAAACAGTGTCTATGCCAGGGGTATTCAATTAAATGTCATTGAGGGCCAGTTTTTCCAATCCCTCCGAGTTAAGGGGCCGAACTATACGTATGTATTATGGTTGCCCACTATCAATGAAAAAAGTATGGGGGACTTCAAGGAGATGGAGGGTCTGGGGGCTCTCCCCCAGAAAGTAGAGGTGCACCGAAGTGAAAATTTGTGGCCGAAACCGAATAATAATTCATCACTTGGCCGAATACCGAAACCGAAACCGAATATTACAATTCAGTCAGAAGTGATCAAAAGTTAGGTTTTTCATTATTTTTAAATATTGCTGAAATCTACGGTGTACAATAAATGTTTTGACATGTTTTTGAAAGAAAATAAATGTGTATATGAAGTCTTCAAATGTTAGAGTAGAACTGAAATTAGTTTAATTAATGCCCATTTTCAATTCATTTTCTATTCGGCCTCCAATTCAGCCGCTCAATTGGCTTTCGGCCGAAAACCGAAAGTTTCTTTTTTTGCGTTTTCGGCCGAATATTTTCCTGAGGCCGAATTTTCGGTGCACCTCTACCAGAAAGTTTTGCATTTCTTAAATGTAATTTCCTGCATTTTAATTTCCTGTGTGTCCCGTTTCAGCTTGATACAGAACCCGTACTTTTATCTCTAAATTCCGAAAAATGATTCTGTATTTCAAGGGGCTTGTGGGGGGCCAGAAACTTGCCATCCAAGGGCCGCATCTGGTCCCACGGCCGCCATTTGAATAGCCCTGGTCTATGCATTTTAGAGCAAACATGGAAAGACAGTCTTATCAAATTAGTTTGTGACTGTGCTGAAACAGTAAGTGCTTTCTTTCTTTAGTTCAAAGAACTAACTTATGCTGCTCATAATGGAATCTTGGACAAAAATAAAATAGAATGCCAGTTCAGTGCTCTGCACTCTCGAACTCACTGCGCAAAGCCCTTATTACGGTCTGATTGGCATATTACCTTTAAAACACTGATTTTCATATTTGGGGGACATAAAAGCCCACTCGATAATGAGCAGCCTGTATTACTCATGCATAGACGGGGTGCCAAATTTGTTCCTAGGTAGCCTTTAGTCAGAGATGTTCCTTTACGTAGAACTTTAGTTAGTCACAGGCATTCTTTTCATGATACAGAGTGCCAGAAGATGCACGAGAACAACTACTCATAAAGAGCTTCCTTCCTTACTGGGAGGATAAAACAAGAGATCACGCATAAAGCTGAGTATGTTCCATTATGAGAAAACACCTCACAAGGAAATGACTTCCAAAACAACACACCCACTTGAATACACGTTTCCATTACCAATTGTCAGGTGTTTTGCAAGCCCACACTCGAAAAACAAGGTAACATATGTGACAGTAAACACATGAAGCCGGAGAATGTTTCGTGATTGTATTTGCAAAAATGATGAAGAATAAAATTTACAAAATAGACAAAGGGGTGCGATGTGAGTGCACAGCAACAATGATGATTTTGGTAGAGCAAACGGAGTAGTGGTTAAATTAAGGTCAAATCATCCTTGGGACAATAAAACAAACCTCGTCAACCTGAGAACCCAAGAAATCTCCTCAACCTGTGAAAGCATCATCAATATGGTTCTGTTAGTGTTAACTGCGTGAAGACACATCTGGCAAATTCAAATTCATTTTGTCAAGAGATGACCGTTTAATCTGATGAGAGGGCAATAACACAGTCATACTCAAACTCAGACCAGTCATACTCCATATCTTGCACCATATGAGTGTTAGGGCTGCACAATTAATCAAACTTAATCGAAAATCGCAATCGCACAGGGGGCCTGCCTTCGGGCATCCTTGAAGCCAGAACTTATTGACAGGCTGGTGTTTCTGGACAAATAAGCTGTAGGCTCTACATGTAAGCTTCATGCTATTCCCTTTTAAATAGTTGCTACAATTCAGTTTTACTTTGTTCCTCAATACATTCTTTCCTCTGCAGTAGTGTAGCTTGATGTGTCCTCATTAGGGGTGTAAATAGTAATCAAAATGTATTGATGCATTGATGTATCGCCCGGTGATTTAATCGATTCGCACCGTATCGTCGGGCATTCTTAAGTATGAAAAACAATCGCAATTGCATTAAGAAATCGAGAACGTATCGTATTGTCATGGAGGCTGTGATTTACACCCCTAGTCCTCATGATATAAGCTGCTCTGTGTCAGAAGTGTTTCACTAAATGCAATGCAATCAGGACTGGACTGAAACCAAATATATATTAAAAAAAAACCTGGACATTTTTGCCCGGCCCTCTCTAACTTCAGGACCAATCTCTAAGAAAATACAAAAACCCTCAACAGCATCAGCCTTAAATACTGTCGACCTGAATGCAATATAATTGTTTGGTGTTGTACTGAATCTATTGACAGCTTAAAACACAACCCGATGTTAAGAGCTCAGCACGTACCCATCATCTTGTACGCAGAGCCACAGATGCCGTTGGTGTCCGTGGCGGCCCCCGAAGACCCCGGCGGCTGAGGCGGCGGAGGGATGTTGGGCCGGTTCCGTGGTTTAGGCACGGGCCGCGGCCGGGGCAGAGATCCCGTCGAGTAGTGTGGAAACACGGGCATCCCAGCAGCAGGGGTGCCGTAGTCCTGGGGGGTCGTCGCGGACGGGGTGGTGGAGGAGGTGGGTGGGGGCGTGTTGGGCGGTGTCGGGGTGCTGGGAGGAGACGAGTCAGCTGAGGGCGGAGGGGTGCCGCCCCCCTGCATAGGCGGCGGCTGTGGAGGCGGGTGGTTGGGCGCCTGGATGGGGGGCTGGTTGCTGGAGTGGCGGCGAGGGGTGCTGCCTCCCGGCTGGGTCACCGTGAGAGTGGGTGTCTGTGCGGTGGGGGAGTGGCTGGACAGGGGTCTGGGCGTGTGAGGAAGGGACTGAGGGGTGCCCAGGGAGGTGTTGTGGGGACCCGTCTGGGGACTCGGCTGGCCTGGAGGGGGGATGACTGGCTTTGGAGGTGCAGGGGCTGGCTTTTTGGTGCCTGTGGATTGAAAAAAAATCACAAGTTAGGATGGATTAAGGAATTATATTATGGAGTATGAATCATTGTGCCGCATAGATTTCCTAGTTAACACAAAACAACAACTATAACAACGACGACAAAAATGATTTGGGCGTCTACTCTAAAGAATGATATTTTAAAAGAAATATTCTCATCTCAGTTCAAAGGAACAACTAATAGAACAGAAGTCACTCATGTAGACAGTTAGGCATATATTAGTTATTAAAATGTGAACACTTCGTAAAAGTATTTATTCATTTTAGGTCAAATGCATTGATATTATTGAGCATTTCTTGCCTCTGCGCGTCATGTGTGGACTGGGTCCTCCTCCTCCCGGGGTTCCCGTGTTCAGCTGCCCTGATCCTGCAGAGCCGTTTCTTTGGGGCGGGGGAGTGGACGCAGAGTCTCTAGATCTGGAGCTGGAAAAAAAAAAGCCAGAGAGAAAAATATCAACACTGACCCTTTACACACCATTACATGGTGAGATTTACGTTCCTTTGCACCTTTGCGCAATAGCCTGTCATACAATTTGGAACTTTTCTCTCTGGGACTTTCAATCGCCGTTACACGATGAGGCACAGGTGTATAAAGTTAGAATAGAAGTACTCATTAGGGACACTAGAATAAATGATGTATAAACTCTATAAACTCATGCACATTCAGTCAGAGTACCTCTACTTCTACTCTATATGCCTCTGTGATGGTTCATGTTCCTTTGCGCTTTTTTGGTCAAAAAGTGGAGCAAAGCTTGCAGTGTATAATTTGGAACTTTTCTCTTTTGGACTTTCAATCGGCTTAGATGCATAGTGGTGGGTGGCTCAAGATATTGGATTGTTTGCTGCCCACAAGTTTGCACATTGTGTAGTGCAACCACAGAGGCGTCTAGATATCCAAGTAACAAAGGCTTTGTCTCAAAGGGCAACGGCCAGATTGGATCAGAACCAAGAGAGGTGGGATGCATTGTGATCTTGCCTTGTGTAAAGGGTTGCTTGCTCACTAGGAGGAGTCTTTGAAGGAAAGAGTTGTGTTTTAAAGGAACAGTCCACCTCATTTTGGTAATTTGCTCATATGTCGTTAATGTGATACTGTCCCATTTTTGGAAATAAGCTCATATTACACCTCCCCTTTAGTTAGATAATTGAATTGTACCTTTCTCCTGTACTTTCAACCATTCTCTGAGTATGGCAGTGCAAATTTTACCTCCATGCTAGCAGTTAACATTGAGTCCTATGAGACCAGCTGGCGGCTAACTGGTCTCATAGGACTCAATGTTAACTGCTAGCTTGGAGGTAAAATTTGCACAGCCGTACTCAGAGAACGGCAGAAAGTACAGGGAAAAGGTAAAACTCAATTATTTAACTAAAGGGGAGGTGTAATATGAGCTTATTTCCAAAAATGGGACAGTATCACTTTAAGCCCTGGTAAAATATGAGACTAAATAGATTTTTTTTCTCTATTCTTGTTTGCATTGCCTAATTTAACAGTATAATGATGACATAAAAAAACACCTTAAATGTATGAAGGGTGGACTGTTCCTTTAAGTACTTTGGATACATACATTTGAGAGAACTGAACTAAAATTGAAAGAAAGTTAAATTTTACTGAAAGAATCTGGAAATAATGATAGCAAAAGAAATACTAATCATTTTCAAGTCAGCCAACTGTAGGCATGCACGGTTGACTTGAGTTAGTCATGCTTTAAAAAAAAAAAAAAAAAAAAAAGACAAAACCTTGTGTATCCATTCAAATTAAAAATTAAAAACGTCATGCTCTTCCATGGTCTCCAATTACAGTTCTTTCACAGCATACAATGCAGAGCCACGATTCATTTGGCCACATTGACCGACCGGGTGACTCTTCCTGTTGCTAGGCAACACAGTTCGCATACAGACAGACGCAACACTGACCATGCAGCCAGGCACACAAGTAGAGAGAGTCTGAGTCAGAGGGTTTTGTTTTGTCCTTACCTGGCAATACTGAACAGCATGCAGGCGGGTGGACAGACAGAGACAGACAGACAGACAGACAAGAGAACGACTGACTCAGAACAGACTGTGGTTTGGCCTTTACCTTACAACACTGACCATGCAGGCAGACACGCACATCAACAGGTCTGTCCCCAGCCACGCACACACATGCACCGGATTTGCTGAGTCAGAGAGAAAGCCTGTGCGCTCATGACGTTGGCGGTTTTGGCGCCCTTACCTGCTGCTCTCGTCACAGGGCTGGACTAAAAGCTGCTGTGCGGCCGCCAGGGCGGCTATCCCCAGCGCCAAGCTAGGCTGGCACATCTCCAAGCCCTGCTGCGGCCCAGCCGCCACCAGCCCTGGCATGGGCACTGCACCTGGGCCCCCTGGGCACCCAGCGCCCCCACCAACACCACCACCACCAAAGAACAGCTGCTGGGGCTGGAGCTGGGGCTGGAGCTGGGGCTCTGTTGGGACAGCACCAGCGGGTGACTGCCCTGGTACTGCCCCTGGCCCAGGCCCTGCCACTGCCAATCCAGCCGCCCCAGCGGCCCCCAACGCGCCCTCCACCGGAGGCAGGGGGGGCTGGAAGGCGGGCGAAGCGTGCTGCTTTCTAGTGAGCGTACCGCCACCTCTACGCGGAATGTGGTCCAGCAATTTGTTAGCAGTG
This sequence comes from Engraulis encrasicolus, assembly GCF_034702125.1. Taxonomy (NCBI): domain Eukaryota; kingdom Metazoa; phylum Chordata; class Actinopteri; order Clupeiformes; family Engraulidae; genus Engraulis; species Engraulis encrasicolus. The sequence goes on from NC_085873.1 coordinate 28,383,061, forward strand.
CTATGGCACGTACGACACACATACAACACACACACACACAGAGAAGAGACAGTGAACACAGAACCCAGCCACCAAGCTACAAACCCCCTACTAGAGGTGTCAGAAACTCAGTTTAGAAAGTAACAACCCTGCCACAGATTCCTTCCAACAGGTTGGTATTATATAAAATGTGCTATTGTCAAGTTATTTGGGTGTTAGGTGTTTCCAAACAACTTGGATCAGCAGCAGACAACTTCAGAAAATCTCATCAGAAAATTTAGAGGCAATCATTCACGATGCGGCCTGGCAACATTGCTCTAAACTTTACCCTGTGTGTCTCGTTTCTGCCATAATATTTGTGCCAGATTCATGAAAATGCACTTCTGGGGTTCTACCTTGCCACTAAAAAGACACACAGAGTTTAATTGAAATCTGTGCTGGTCGGGCCCCAAAGTGTCTGATTTTACGTGAAATTACCCCGTTTCAGAGCTAGCTGGCCTTAATTCGTGGCAGGGATTTCTACTTTCTGAAACCCAGGATTGAAACCACTGTCCAGCTGAAGAGAGAACAGCATCCCATGATCCCAAATAATGACAGCAGAGACCGCAGACTACTAAACCTAAAAGTAAGATGATTTGAGGTCCCTGTCCCAGCTGGAAACCTTGAGTATCTCTTGCCACACTAGGTAGCACACATTAAAGTGAGTTCCCATGTGTCGCCCGCCTTTGTGTAAATCTCACTCAAGGGGCTCGGTATGCCTTTTTGTTAGGGGAAAAGATGTTCTCAGCATTTATCCGCAAGCGGTTTTAATTTTTTTTCTGTTCCCTTTCAGGGCTTCCTCTTTGGCCACATTTTAATCCCCCTTCCCTTTAATATTTTTGGCAATGTTCAATGATTTATATTATCCATACATCCTTCCATTAAAAGGTGCAATGCATCATTTCCTGCATTCCTTGCTTTGCCAAATATGCCAATCTCAGAGAGAGCGCCAGCACTCTTGTAGCACTTTCCCCCCGCTATGGGGGTTTTGAATTATAATTTACAGTAAAAACAAAAAAGACAAATGGGAAACCTGAAGGTTCCAACTCGGACGGGCCAAAAGCTTGACATAGCAGATAGATAGCAACACCCCCAACATGAAATTTAGTGACACACAAATCATTCGACAACGGTATGATTTGGTATAATGACACATTCCTTGATTACATTAGTAAAGACACAATGTCAATTTTGATCAATGAGGAAATTATTTACAGATGAGTAATCATTTGATCATTGAGAAGCTTGGTAAACAAATAAAAAGTGTGAGAGGGCCCCACTATTACTTTCAGAGAGGAAGATACTGCACACTCTTGTCCATTGTCCTGAATTTTATTTCCAGAAACAACGTTTCGCAAGTTCAGGAAGGCCACACTGGCCGAAACCTTGTTTCTGTAAATAAAATACAGCACGATGGACAAGAGTGTGCAGTATCCTCCTCTCTGAAAGTGATTTTGCACCCGCTACCTGCTGGTGTGTGAAACTTATGGTGTGCGTTGGTTTCCTCTTCCAAATATAGAGCCCCACTATTAACCATTTACAGAAGAAAAGATACCTGTCTCTTCGAGGAATTTCACAATCTGGTCCCATCACCATGCTGCCCGGCCTCTTCCTCTCTATGGTGCCGCAGTCGTAGTCCGGCGTGGTCAGGTGATTCACGTGGTTGGAGACGGGAGTCGGCATTGTAAACATCCCAGACACGTTGAAGTCCACGTCTGTGAGGAGAAGGAGAGGAGAGGAGAGGAGAAAAGAGAAGAAAAGAAAAGAAAAGAAAAGAAAAGAAAAGAAAAGAGAAGATGCTACATTAGCTCTAGTTTCTTTTTTGTGATCAACAATTGTATTGAGCAAAATTGAGGAAAAAAAAATAAAGACATTAGCACTAGTTTCTGTAAAACATTTTATTCACAGTCACAAAGGGGTAGATGGTTTTGTCATTAGACAACTCGTAAAAAGGGTAGGAAATAGGGTAGCAAATTGGCTATGGTCTGAAATTCTGAATAACAGATCATTTCTGTCTTACAGACTACTGGAAAGTGAGGCTGGAAACAGAAGAGCAAAGGATATTATCATCACATTCCACAGATTAATAGAAAAAGAAACTCTGGCTATTTTAAAGAAATACAAATAGCTACAGATAGCTACATGTTAAGCAGGATAGTCAGCCTGTATCATTAACACTTGATTATAAAACCCTTTGGAGTAATTGGCATCAACGTTGGCGTTATCCGTAACATAATGATTCAGATAGACGCATAATAAGTAGGATAAGGCGCAGCTGGTCAGTCAGTCTTGCTTAATTAAGCATTTCAAAGTGACCGGTGGATCTCCTCACTCCTCTATCACTTTTTAAAGATGCTTTTTTCTGGTCTTTTACGACTTTATTTGACAGGACAGTTTGAGAGGTGTACAGGAAGCAAATGGGGAGAGAGAGATGGGGAAGGGCCCGGCAAATGACCCGGGCCAGGAATGGAGCCCAGGTCGGCCGCATGGCAGACGAGTGCCCTACCGGTTGTCCACGGCAGGGCAACGTCTATCACTGTTTAATCACTGTCTGGCTGAGACCTCCTAACTGTGCGTTATCCGTTACACAACATGGGTCTGTGGTCAGTGCCTTTACCCTCGGGGAAGAACCAGTCAGCGTGCTGGATGATGGGTTCAATGATGGTCACCACATGGACCGAAGTGGCCGCCGCCATCTCTGCCAGTGTCCTGAAGGGGGGTAAAAGGAAAGAAATGTGGGGAAAATAAGAAGCATGATGAGTCATTCTGTGCAATGGGGGGGGGAAGAGGTCATTGAGTGTATAGCCTACAGGGATTTGAGGAAAGAAGAGGGATCATTGGCTGCGTTGCGCAACGGTTCCCAAACAGGGGGTCAAGACCCATAGGTGGGTCATGGACGTACCACAGGAGGTTCACGTAGAGAAGTGAATGCCTGCATAAAACCTATAAACATAGGCTGTGTCTCAAATGCTGCACTTGTGCACTTCGGGCACTGTTTTCCAGTGCCTAGGGCGCTCACGCTGAAAATTTCAGTTGAGCCAGTGCACTGAAAGTGCCAGGATGATCCCCTAACAATGGCGGAAAAATGCAGTGCTTGAATGATGGACACTGCATGCACTAAACGGCGGCCATGTTGACAATGACACGGAGGAAATGTGGCATTCAGTTCAGTAGAAGAGTTTGGTCAACAGTCTCCTAATTTTGTACATAATGTTGATGGGACACCAACATTTTCATGCCAACCAAAGTATTGTATGTGTGATTGCTGTCCTCTGGGGTGAAGGAAATGGAAATACAAGCACCAGACGCTGTGCATTGTAAACAGTAGCCAACTCATATTTTGGCGAGCTAATGCCATGTTCAGCCGTCACTTCCATCGAGGGCACAGTGCATAGTGCTCAAATTTTTCCACGACACTATGCACTAAAGACCTCAGTGCACTGTGTGCACTGTGCACTGACTGTCAGTGCACTGACAAAAGTGCGTCATTTGAGACACAGCCATAGTCTATGACAACACTGGAAAGAACAACCACATCGACTTGCATGGTTGATAAGTGTATCCATACTTTTCCTTTGGAGATTTTCAAATTTTAATGGACAAAATGTCCCAGCAGAAAAAGTTTGGGAACCACTGGTGTAGCGCTAGGACAGAGCATTCATGATGATGGCCACATGAAATGGAAGAGCATAAAGTGAAAGATCAACAATTATAACTTATCTAACTATAAACTTTATCTATGTACTGTACCAATTCCATTTCTTTTGTTTGTAGGACTTCATGGGTAATTTCATACATGGTGTATCCATGTGCGAGTCAGTGTATTTTCAGGCCAGAAGTGAAATCGGGCCCCACAAGTCCTCCTGACCCATTTTTACCCCGGCAACCCTGTGCTCACCCTTCATTTTTGGACCAGAGTAAATTGGGTCCCAGAACAATGGCGATGTTGCTTGGGGTCATCTTGTTGGTCTCGCTGTCTTGAGCCAGCTTGGTGAGAAACTTGACCAGGTATCTGCAAAAAAACCAGGAAGGCAAACACAAACTTAAGTGAGATGAGGGAGAGAGAGAGAGAGAAAAATGTGTCTTATTGTTTAGTATATGGCATGATTATATGCCCAGGCACATGTCATTAAGTAGGAAAATGTGTTGTCATGACAACCCAGAGGCGCAATGGAAAAGAAAACTGTGGCAACACTACACATTAGCGATAATTCACAGGTGAAGAAATACTGGGCTGTAATTTACAAAGGTGCATTACAGGTGAGTTAATGGTGCATTTACCCTCCCGCTACATCCCTTTATTCAGTCATAATGCCACAGACTCCATATGTGTTAACCCTTTAGCACAGGTCACAGGCAAGACAGAGCTTCCGTTTAGCTTACCGAAAGTTAGCTTTATTGTTCTTTGGTAATTGATCGCACACCACCCATAGCGCTTGCAGTCTTTTGTCCGGATCGGAGACACTGTGAAAGAGAAACAGTTCAGAGTTAAGGGTTTGACTTCAGTAAAAGCGTAGCTGCGAGAATGAATATAGTCTGCAGAGTTCGTCTTACCTAGACGCCTGGATCCACTCATCATACAGCTGATACGTCATTAAAGGCTCCGGCAGCTCCCTCAGGTAGGACTTAAGAGCGCCTAAAACAAGCAGAGACAAATCATTAAACGTTCTAATGATTGGAAACAAAACAAACTCCTAGGCTAGGCGTCTTTATTGCAGTAAGTGGAGACTGGCAGCAAAGGCAGTAAAAGGGAGGTCGTTCTGTGTAGCGCTTTCAACCTGCCATGGATGCAGTTTTTTCCAAAGACGGCTCTAAATTAACTCCTGCCAACCGGCGAAATGATGTTGAAATTTCAGTTTGGCCCATAGAAAAAAGAACTTAAAAAACACTTTGACCCCCTAGTGAGTGAGTGAGTGTGTGTTCAAATAGTAAGATAAACATCTACTAGAAATTTTGGTTGGTGATGAAAAAAGGTTAATCTAAAGCCCTGAATACAATATCTGATGTAATACCTGCAACAGCATGAGGATCGGAGTAGAACTCCTCCAGCTGTGAAGTGGAGCAGTCCAGAGCCGCCTTCAGCTTCTTCAACTTGGAGGCTCCCGCCGCGATCCGGAACAGACCCTGAAGGAAGATTTATCACAATAGGTTAAGTTGGTCAGCAAGCAAAAAAAACCAACAACAAAACTTGAAGGCTTTAAAAGCAGTGGTTCCCAAACTGGTGGTCAAGACTGGACCCTTTGCATAGAAACCTTGAATGTACCGGTATGCTGACACGGTATGAACTTGAATGGTTAATATGAATAAGTGACTTTTCCTGTGAAATTCGCATTAAAATTAAGCACTAGGGACAGAGGAATGGGGTCTAGCACACAGAGTATGACGGGGGAGGCGGGTTGTGAAAATATTCTTGGGCCCAAAAGGGTATCCCAGCAGAAAAAGTTTGGGAACTTCTGCACTAAAGCAAGTCAGTTTGGCAGCAGCGTTTATAGCAGTGACATTTAGAGAGAAGAAAATGTTTATGGCTTTGGTATTTCGAGTTGTATTTAAGGCTCGTTATACTAGAGGGACGCATTAATGCATTTCCGTCACTTCCACACCACTGTGGACAGGGGAGGTGACGTTTGCAGCTTGTTTTTTTTTTTTTTACCATCGCCACTACTGGCATATCGGAGTTGAAAGAAATGCCATTTTAAAAGCTGCAAAAACAAGAATTTGGACATTAGAAATGCTTCATTATTTCTTAATGCATTTCCGTCATCTCCACGCCATTGTGAACAGGAGGGGTGAGAAGTACGCCGCATGAAAGTTTACTGCGTTTTCATTACATTCATCTATTTTGACGACGCCAGCTACTACACCATCTTATGAGAGCTGGAGATGTGCGATTTTAAAAGCTGCCGACAAGAGTTTGGACATTAGGAATGCTTCATGTTATTCCTGGCCTACGTGCATAGTGGCTGCAGCACAGCACTTATTTTTGGACTGCATGTCGAGTCGCCGTACGTATATGAGCACGGTTGTGGTTTTCTAGTTTTCAATTTCACGTCCCATTGCTCTGTTGGAATGAAGCCACAGCTTGTTTTTTTTTTGTTTTTTTTAAAGAGCGGCTGTGTGACCTCTTGACCTTTTCAGCTGTCCCTTTGCCCTGGAGCTCTCTTGGTCTCTCGGTCTCTCTCTCTCTCTCTCCCTTCCTCTGGTCATCTCTCTCTGGAATGATGGTGATTTGCTGAACCACTTAATTTGTTAAAAGGTTTTCAAAGGTGCATTATGCCTTTGAGCATAGTTTGCCTTATGCCTTTGAGCACTGTTACACTGTTCGTGTACGTTCAATTTTCATTCTGTGACACGTTTACTCTCCCTCCATCCCACCAATCCATCTTCCCTCTCCCTCCCTCCTTCCATCTCTACCTCCCTCTCTCTCTATCCCTCCCTCCATCCCCCTTCCCTCTTTCCTTCCCTTTCTCCCTGCCTCCTCCTGTCTCTACCTCTCTCCCCCCTCCCCTCTTTCATTCCCTCATTCCTCCCCTTCATCACCCTCTCCTCTGTCCTTCCCTCTCTCCATCCTGTCTACCTGCCTCTCTCTCTCCCTCTCCTTTCCACCCCTCTCTCTCCACCCCCCTCCTTCCCTCCCTTCGTCCCCCTCTCCCCTTCCCTTCTCTCTCTCTCTCCCCCTCCATCATGACGTACCTCCTCCTTCATCCCGGTCTCCAGCAGCATCATGACGCAGGCCTCCATGGGGAGAGCTATTTCTCGATTGCTCCTCTTTAAGTGCTCGTCCAGCCCCGTTCCAAACGCTGGCTTCTCCGTCCAGGTGTCTGCAGAGAGAGGGAGAGGAAGAGAGAGAGAGAGAGAGAGAGAGAGAGCGAGAGAGATTGGAGAGAGTGAGAGAGAGAGAGAGAGGGTCAGAGGTACAGAGGGAGGAGGGTGAGAGGGAGAGAGCAAGAGAGAGAGAGTGAGAGACAGAGCGAGAGAGAGAGAGAGAGAGAGAGAGAGAGAGAGAGAGAGAGAGAGAGAGAGAGAGAGAGAGAGAGGGCAAGGGCGAGGGAGAGAGTGGGTTTAAGATGGGCAACAGCTTTTATCTCAGCTCAGTAAACAACAATTTGCATCAAAGACACACATCCGCGTACGCGCGCACGCACAGCTGTCTTGTCCGTTTCTAATTCTTGGCAAAACAAAGGGTATAAATGCAGGCGAAAAGTGACTGAAACAGTTTTGGAGACAAATTCTCCATCTGAAATATATTTCTTTGAATGCAAAGAAACATCTGACCATCATTCTGTCAGTTTTAAGTACAACATTTGACCAACTGGCCTCCACTTGGTTAGATGAAATGGCGGAAGTGACTGCAGTGCCCAGCTTTTTTGTTAAGAAAACAGATACACCACACATTGTGTATATAGAAACGCCAAACTTCAATAGCATTTGGCAATTGGACACTATTGACTCTCTCACAAAACAAGGCTGTGCGAATGGCATTTGCATTACTTTACTTTCTCTGAAAGAGAACATGGTGTGATAAGGTGGTAAAAGTGTGTTGAGGGGCCCCCCCCCAACACGTGAGGGAGGGCTGGGCAGATGTTAATATGTTTTACGACAGTATCAATACATCCAAGCTCCTAAAGTGCACACCATTGCCACTCCCCGTCTCGCACAACACTGCTGCATCACTGCCCTCTGCAATACTTTCTCTAATGGAAAACAAGGTGGGTGATGGGGTGGTTAAAGAGCCTTGTGTTTGCCCGAAAGGGGCCCCAACATCTGAGAGAGGGCTGGGCAGATGCTGCTAGGTTGGGGAGGTGAAGATTGTGCACATCCCAGGAAAAGGTGCAGGACAAAGGCCGACTGCCATTTTGGAGTGAGGAGTCCGCACACTCAAAATCCCCTTTTCCTTGTCCCTTCATTCCATGGCAGGATAAGTAAACATGTAGAATATTTTCTTCACCAGATTCTCCTGATTGTCTGAGATTCTAGGAGAATTTGATGAAGACGACAGTCGAACAGTCGAATCCTGTCCTGCCATGGACTGTAGGGACAAGGAGAGGGGAATTTTGAGTGTGCGGACTCCTCACATCAAAATTGCAGATAGAGTATAGTAGAGTACTTTTATTAATCCTGAGGGAAATTAAGGTGTCTGACAGTTTACAGAAATACACAAATACAAAACATACACAACGACCTAATACACATACGACTAGGACAACAACACCATCAGTAAAGTACGCTTCTCCAAAGGCTCAACATAGCCACTCCCTGCCTCACACAAACACTGCAGCATCATTGGTCTCTACACCTCTTTCTCTAGCTAGTGGAAAACAAGGTGTGAGGTGGTAAAAGAGCCTTGTGTTTGCCTGTGAGGATCCCCACCATGTGAAAGAGGGCTGGGCAGACCAGGTGTGAGCAGTGGGGAAAATGACTCATGTGCCACATGCTGGGAGCGAGAGAGCGAGGGGGAGAGAGAGAGAGAGAGAGAGAGAGAGAGAGAGAGAGAGAGAGAGAGAGAGAGAGAGAGAGAGAGAGAGAGAGAGAGAGAGAGAGAGAGAGAGACCTGTTTGTTTCTCACTAAACACATGTGGCACTAAGCTCACTTCACAGAACAAAAACACACAAAGAACCAGGCAAGGGAACCGGGGGAAGAGAGAGTGGGTAGAGGGGTGGGTGTTCAGCTTTGCAGAGTGTGAGTTGAGCAAAGGGAGCTGCACTGTGTTTTAAATAAGGCCACAATGCCATTGTGTGAAAAGGAGACCATGAGGTTCCACAGAACAGGCTTGAAACTTGCACACATATTTTTTTCCCAATCAATTTCCCAAAATTGTTAATATCAGGCCGTCCTATATTAGCATTAATGTACAATTAGGGTAGCTACTTTTGCCGTCCTTGGACAGTTAGCAAGACAATACTTCTGGATACTTAATGTGAAACATGAAGCAATACTTACTATATGCACATAAGATTGACTGCAAATGAGGGGTTGCAGCTCAAGGTCAGTCCAACAGCTAGCTTGCTGTTGGCACCCAGTGACATAACGCCATAATGAAGACTGAATGCCAAACAACAATGAGATTTCTGTTGATGTACAGTAGTTGACTGCAATAAGATGTTGCAGCTCGAAGTAAGTTCAATAGCTAGCTACCCTCAAAATATAACGGTCATAGTTACCTTGCTGTGCCTGGATGGTTGGCAGGAAGCTCTCCAGCACAGTGAGTGATCTACGGTGGTAATCCGCTTGTGCTTCTAACAGCTGAAAACAGAGCGCACATTGTAACACACACACACACACACACACACACACACACACACACACACACACACACACACACAGACACACACACACAGACACACACACACACACACACACACACACACACACACACACACACACACACACACACACACACACACACACACACACACACACACACTTAAGTGAGTGCAACCAGGAATAAAATAAACAATCTTTTTTTTTCTTTCACAGTCAGGAAAAAAATCCATCTTTTTTTGCTGCTCTTTTGGCTAGGGCCCACTTGAAAAAGAGGCAACTGCCTCAATGTGTTTTTACCCTAGTAAAATAAAGGAGAAATAAAAATCTGCCCTCTGCATATGGCTACAACACCATTCGCTGGCTTGCATGGTAGTCAGCACCTCTCCATGCAAAGACAATGTTTCTTATTCTTTTCTTTAATATATATTTTCCTTCAGACAGTGATGGTGTAGAGAGAGAGAGAGCGCGAGAGAGCGAGAGAGCGAGAGAGCAAGAGAGAGAGTGAGAGAGAGAGCGAGAGAGAGAGAGAGAGAGAGAGCGAGAGCTGGAGATGGGAAATTACCCAGGCCAGACCTGAACTCAGGTCCCCATTCTACAAAGTGACCGACACTGCCCCCCAAAGAAGACATTTACACATTTACATTACATTACAGTATATGACATGACACTTAGCTGATGATTTTATCCAAAGTGACTACAGTTATTTCTATAGGGTATTATTGGTTACAGTCCCTGGAGCAGTGTGGGGTTAGGCGCCTTGCTCAAGGGGACTCACTAGTTTAACGCCGTGTCGCCCGAGAGGGGCGGGATTTGGGTTGTGCGGATGGGCGGGATTTGGGTTGTGCGTACTCGTGGATTTGGGAGCTCGTGCACAGCTGTAGTGCTGGGTGGTTTTGTCGATACACAAAAACATTAGGCTACTTTAATTCTCAATCGGCGTGCACGAGGGTTGTTTTAGGCTACTTTAATTCTCAATTGGCGTGCACGAGGGTTGTTTTGTCCACATACAAAAACATTTCTTTAATTCTCAATCATAAATACGCCTCAATTCTAATACGCCTCATTTTCAATTCTAAATCAGTGGCACACGGCAAAACTGTTCGGCTATTAGTAACGGTCTAATAAATTGCATTGCCAGACTGTTATGGCATATTAATCCACAAACTGCTTATATACCTCGTTTGCAAAAACGGGACCGACTCAAGGCAACTGCGCGCAAACTTATATGAAGTGCACAAGTGCGCCATTTGCTTTTCTGCACCGTGGGGCAGCTGTCACTCTGAATGACGTAAGGCGCAAGTACAGCCCTCTCGGGCGACACGGCGTCAAACTAGTGAGTCCCTTGCTCAAGGGCACTTCAGCCATGAATGGATGTGAAGGGAGGGGTAAGGGTGGGATTCCAACCTGCAACTCTCTGATCTTAAGACCACCTCCCTTAACCTTTGGGCCAAGTCTGCACCTTTTTTTTCCATCTGTGACTTACCAGTACGTAATATCGGGCATAGTCCCCTTCTTTTGAGGAGAAGTTGTACATGTCCGCAGCCAGCTGGTCCTGAAAATGTCAAAGACACAACAAAAAAAGACAACATTCAAAACAGAACACATTAAAAGAAAATGTTTAAGACCTTGACTTTGAAATCAGGAAAAAAACTCCCTCATGTTCACATGGAAACATGGAACACAAGTGCAATATAACATTTCAAATATCCCAACTCTGGGCCCCCTGTCTCCCTGTCTCCCTGGGCCAGGGACAAGTGACCCCTTTGTCCCCCCTGTCGGCTTCCCTGCTAACCTCCACCACAATATCTTCACTACAGTTTGCGACATGCCTTTACAGGGGCCGGGGCCGGGGCCCCCCACAATGGATCATTAGGTCTTCCCCTAATAAGAGGGACACAAAATCGAAATGTTTACACACATTCAGCAACAGACCCATAACCATAGCCTCTCTCAACACAAACCACCATATCCTGCCACATCAGTGCATCACCTACTGTATGGAAGAATAGGACTTCTGGTCAACCACTTAAACATTTTTTTAAAAGAGGGGCACTAAATCGAAACGGAATGTTAACTATTTAACATACACCAGTAGTTACTAACACGCATACAGTAATGGATCGATCCCCAACCAGGGCCCCTCTCAACCCAAACCGCCATATTCTGCCACATCAGTGCATCGCCTATCGAGGAAAAGGGGATTTCTGGTAAACGACTTGAAGTCTCAAAGTCTTGGCACGCTTCACATCCATTAAGGTTTCTCCCTTGCAAGTCATTAATCTTTCATTGTCTGGTCAATCACTCCCAGCTAGAGGAAAGTGTGTGTGTGTGTGTGTGTGTGTGTGTGTGTGTGTGTGTGTGTGTGCGTGCGTGCGTGCGTGCGTATGCACATGTACGTGCGTGTGTGTGTAAGCATATGGTGTGAGCGTGTGTGCGAGTGTATGTGTGTGTGTGTGTGTGCGCGAGTGTGCGAGCGTGCGTGCGTGTGTAAATTGCTGGGTAATGAGAAAGCTGGGCCTGGATTGGGGTTTCCTGTATTCCAGGGGCCTGCTGCCGGCAGATAAATGACCCCTGTGCTAAATGATGTTTCTTTGTGCAAACTCAATGGATTAGTAGCCAGTAGCCGAGCAGTGGGGCAGGACTTCTCAAACTTTTCTGTTCTGCCGTATCATTTCTATTAGGACTATTACTGTATTAGGAGGACTATCATTGAGGTTGTGTGTTTGCGTGTGCCTGTGTGTGTGTGTGTGTGTGAGTGTGTGTGTGTGCGCGCGTGTGCGTATGCATGTGCGTGTGCGTGCATTTCCTCAAGTGAACCCCAGACAAAAAGAACCTCCAGAGCTGGTGTGGGAAATGTGTATGTGTATTTGGAAAGTGCTTTGAGAGAACTTCATTGCTGTGATACTGCACTATATACACAGTACATGTTGCATTGTATTGTTCACAACGTTTTTCATGAACTCCCTGGCATCGGACCACAGATCCCCAGGGGGGGTCCCTGTACCCCACTTTGAGAACCCCTGATTTGCTCGCTCTTGCTGACGAAGAGTTTCCATTTTACTGTACGCTCCCCTCTTCACAGGGGAAAAAGGAAGGTCTGCTCGGTTCTGTACTCGGTTAACACTTGGAAGTTTTAACACACAGCTACGCACGCGAGGCATGCAAGTGACCATACCATGAGGAGTGCTTCGTGGGCCTTCCTTGTGAATGCCTACGGAAAAATTCACGTCTTGACTTAATGGAAAGAGTTTAAATCCCAAAGCCTTCAAAGGCATTGCCTATGAAAGAACACCAGCTTTCGCATTCCATAGTTCATCATTTATGGATAACTATGAATAACTATGGTTGGTTCAAGTATAAGGCATAACTTTGGGCTAGACAGTGCCCATCGTGGACTAGGAACTGACAGAAAGATGCATGACCCTGATGCCTAGCGGAGGGGTCTCGATTTTTCCAAAGGGAGCTATTCAACAACAGAGAGGGACCACCTTTTAGGGGGCCTAGGACAAAGTTATCTGGGCCCCCTCTCTCCTTGGGCCCTGGCACAACTGACCCCTTTTGCGCACAACTGACCCCTTTGGCTTCCCTGGCTATAGTACCTTGCACATCTCCACTTTGTTCATAGCTTCGTCCACCTCCTCCTTGAGGGAGTCAGCCTTGGCCGTAAGAGCTTGAGTGTTGGTTCCTGAGATAATCGACTTGGTTGCCTGCAACCACCTGAAGAGGAAACAGAAACGGGGAGATTTGCAGGGGACGATTGCACACATTCACTGTACTAACTCACTTAGAGCAGTTACATACACATAGAATTCCATTTTTCAAACAATACTGTCAGCATTCTGTTTACAACGAGTTCCAGAATGTTCTGTGGAACAGTTGCCGAAATATTCCCGGAGCACAGTCACATTCGGATTGAATAAAGTTTACGTCTTGTGCATAAACCAATTACTGCCAGCATTCCGTTTAAAGTCATAATATTCCTCGCACATGACTGTGCTCACCGTGTGCCACACTATTCCTTACCTCCGCCAAGGTCTGTCTGTCTGTCTGTCTGTCTGTCTGTCTGTCTGTCTGTCTGTCTGTCTGTCTGTCTGTCTGTCTGTCTGTCTGTCTGTCTGTCTGTCTGTCTGTCTGTCTGTCTGCTCAAAAACTTATGAATGTATTTGGATGAAACTTTGTGGAGTTGTTGTAAATGACCCAAGGATCAAGTGATTGACCGGAACCAGGATTTGTTAAGATTCTTAACCATTGCTAGCCTAGAAATCTAGACGCCCCTAGTGACCGCAAATTGAATTGCGGACAGGGCTAAGTTTGTCAGTTTCTAACCCCCCAAAAAGATGGCACAAAGGCTTAAAATAAAAACAGTGTGTAACAGTAGTCTAATGTTCTAGCAAACAGCTTCCTTGGCAGAGGTCTGCAATCTCTGAGTGCATCTTGCTTTTTATCTTTTCAGAAGCATTTCAAATAATTTCCACCATTAGAGTGTTGGTGGGATGCTGCTGCTGATGTGGCCTAATGGAAGAGCAGGCAGCTTCCTCCCATCTCCTTAGCTGGACAGAAATAGCTTCCTGCAGATGTCTGCAGATTTGTAAACAATTACAGTACAACCCCTCAGCCTCTAAAAAACACTAAAACACTTTTACTGCATACAGTTGGCTCAAGTTTGCTACAAGTTGTGTGTGTGTGTGTGTGTGTGTGTGTGTGTGTGTGTGTGTGTGTGTGTGTGTGTGTGTGTGTGTGTGTGTGTGTGTGTGTGCGTGTCTGTGTGCGTGTCTGTGTGCGTGTCTGTGTGCGTGTGTTTGTTTAGCTGAATCAAAGAAAGTAATGTAAGGTAAGGATGTGTCAAAAATAGCATAGTCATTATGGTTATGGTTTAAGGAAACCCATTAACACACCTGTGATTTGGGTATACTGAATACAGAATCCATAACCAGCCTCGTCTAACAGGAGACCTTCTTTAAACAGCATGTCAAACTGACTGAACATGCAGTGTAATAAGAAAATGCCATCTTAACTTTAGCAATGTTATTCATGGGGGTCTTACTTAGCATTAGTAATGCCATAGTAGCCGAAGGGTCTTACCTAGGCTTTCGCAATGTCACAGTATTAATGAGGGTCTTACCTAGCTTTAGCTGAGTCGTAGTCCAATACCAGCTTGGCCAACTGCTTCCTCTGCTTCAGGATGTTGGGAATATCCACCTGTGAGGGAGGAAACACACGCTTTTATTCTCAGCATAATGGCACATATGGAACCCATTACTTTCACTTTTTTTCCCCATTTGTGGACCTTTGTGTTTTTAATGTCAGGCTTACAGTACCAATGCTAGTGCACTGTGGCCATGCACAGTGTGGAACTGATTTACGGTCTAAACCATCCTTCTCAATACGGCGAACATTATTGTTATTATGAAAAAAAGATTCACAACTGGACAAAGTAACTGTAGAATAATGGATGGTGTGGAAAATGACAATGAGCAGCTGACCTCTGCTAACTGATTGAGGGGGTCTAAAATGTCCTTCTCAATCTGGACCTCGTGTTGCATTAGCTCTGAAGCTAACCCGTTCTCGGCATCTCCGCAGATCTCCAACATTTTCCTACAAAAAAAAAAAAAAAAAACACATTCGAGATGAAACAGGACACCATTAAGAGAGACAACTTTGCGTGTGCTGTGCTCACATTAATCCCGACCATCATCATCATGGATTTGATTGTGTGCTTTATCAAAGTACTTTATCTCCATTAGATTACATGAAAAATTACACTCAGCAGATGCTTTCATCTTAAGTGACTTACAGTTGCTTTTAGGTACAAGGCACAGCCCTGGGAACATTATGGAATTAGATGCCATGCTCTAGGGCAGTGTTTCTCAACTGGGTTGCAGAGGTGTCATGAGTGGGTCGCGGAGCCTTGGTGTAAAAACAAAACGTAATTCTAAAAAAAAAAAAAAATCAAACTTTTCCTGCAACAATTTAAAACTTTTATTTTGATAGGCTAGTGAACTCAGTGTCATCTGTCGTCATAGATACAATCTGAATGTTTATGCGAGATAGATAGCGTGCAACCAGTCATTCGAGTCTTGGTTAAATTTGGAGAATTGCATTAAATTGACTTGAACGCTAAAAAACTTGGGTCGCGACCGAATGAGAGTGGAAAATGGTGGGTCCCAAGACTGTTCCAGTTGAGAACCACTGCTCTATGGCACTTCACTTTGTAGGAGACCACCCCCCCTTACTTCTCCAATTGATAATAAGGATTTATAATGACGACCATTATGCCCATTCGAAATTATTCAAAGTGGCGTATTCCTATACTGTGAAGGGAAACGTCAGAAAATCCTAATGTGATGCAGTTAGCCCTGCGACCGAGGGATTGACACATGTACCTCTAGGACATGACATACAAGCTTATTCACCTTACTTACTCCATGTCACGTCAGTGCCACCTAAACCATCGCCAACATCATAGCTTATACATCAGTTATGAGATCAGCCATGAGCTTGACATCGACAACCTCAAAGCAGTGAGCAAGCAATTCATCGAGGTAGAGAAACGAGGGCCGAAGTCTTCACACATTAATTAAATAAGAGTATCGCTTCCTTCCAACCAGAGTACATTATCCAGTAAATGAATGAACATCGTAGATTCAGAGAGTAGTGCAGTGAGCTCTAAAACATTAAACAAACACGAGTCATAACGTCGCCATCAGGTTGAAGTCAAATGGCTGACAATCTCAATGCTGTGAGCTCATGTGAACTCATTGAATGTGAACTCATTCAAACAGTCAATCAATCACTCCGAGTGAGTGATTGCCTGATTGAACGAGTTCACATTTTGGCCATGTTCTCTGCTGCGCATAACTCACTACATCGGTTTGTGCTTCACACCGTACACAATGGAGTGACAAAACGGTTCAGGGGTGTGTTTCTCAAAAGCGTAGTTGTTAGTCAGTTAGCAACTTGGGTAGATGCCAATGGGAAATTGCATAGAAAACAACAAAGTAGCTAATGTAGTTAGCAACTATAGTTTCAAGAAATGCACTCCAGATCTGGCCCAAGGGTAGTGCCCCGTTTTCCTGGATACCACCAGACTTAAGGGCCGTACACACACATCGCTGCTATTTGCTAGCTTCTCACTTGCTCGCCTACTCGCCTGTCTTTCATGGAACGTTCGCTAAAAGTTCCCGCGGCTTTAACTGCCAATGAACAGGCGAGAAGTACCGAACTCTGCCTTCCAATTGGTTACTCGCTTACTCGCCTCGCTCGAAGATAAAATATTTTCAACTCGGGATCCGCCCACATCGCATCGCTTGTGCAGTACTCGTCTACTCGCCTGCTAGTCTCGCTGGAACACATCGACATTCTATTGAGTTAATTCGCTGAGCGAGTAACTAGCAGCGACGTGTGTGTACGGCCCTTTAATCACAAGTGAGATTAGTTTTTCAGATCGGAACGAATGTGTAGAACTTAAGGCAGTATGGGAGTCTCCAGGCTAGTGCACTGTTGTGTAGGGAGCAAAGGAACGCTAGACACGAGTCATATTCTCAGCTTCAGGATGATGTCAGATGATGATGTCTGATGACCTCAACGCTGTGAGTGAGTGAATGACAGATTGATTGATTGATTGATTGATTGATTGATTGATTGAGAGCAGATGGTAAAGGCCTGTCAGACATGCTAACTTAGCAGACTATGTGCACTGTGGGTAGCAGCGCAACATAATAAGTAAGGGTTAACGTTCGGCGAGAAGGTCGCTACCGTGGAATAGCAGCACGACAGAGAGAATCTTTAGACCCCGACGCGGAGCGGAGGGGTCTTGTTCTCTCTGAAGTGCTGCTATTCCACAAAGCGACCGACTCGCTGAAAGTTAACCCGCTTATTATATGGATATACTTAAATGACTCACACATGGCGGGGACATTTCTTTAGGCCTATTTAATGTTAAGATTGTTGCTGCGCAAAATAAAACAGTGCCGTTGTGGAACACCGCTAGGCAACAGCTAGGTAGCCAGGACAACAGGTGTTGTCTATCACAGCAGCTGATTAGAGTCTTGTTGAAAAGTCGCTTTAGCAGTGAAAAGTCTTGTTGCCATTGACAGCGGTCTGTTATAGACCAACCCGTCCGTTATCGAAAAATAACAGACGTGCGAACGTTGGGGAGCCCCGTTGAAATGAATGGAGCATTCGACCGATGACGTCACACCATATAATAAATTATAATAGTACTACATGGGTCATAACATCAGCATCAGGTTGAAGTCAAATTACAGTGAATGAGTGAGTGGGTGACGCAAAGCTGAGAATGAGTGTAGTGTAGTACAGTGTCGCAGACGCCCCCTGCAAGTGTATTGTATTGTAGTTTAGTGTAGTGTAGTGTACTTACCCCATGAGTGCAGTGTAGTGTAGTGCAGTTGTATAGTTTAGTGTAGTGCAGTTAAGTGTAATGTAGTGTAGTGTAGTGTAGTGTACTTACCCTATCAGTGCAGTGCAGTGTAGTGTAAGGTGGTGCAGTAGTATAGTTTAGTGTCGTGCAATGCAGTGCAGTGTAGTGCAGTGTAATGTAGTGCAGTGCAGTGCAGTGTAGTGTAGTGCAGTGTAGTGCAGTGTAATGTAGTGCAGTGCAGTGTAATGTAGTGTAGTGCAGTGTAATGTAGTGTAGTGTAGTGCAGTGCAGTGTAATGTAGTGTAGTGCAGTGCAGTGTAATGTAGTGTAGTGCAGTGTAATGTAGTGTAGTGCAGTGTAATGTAGTGTAGTGCAGTGCAATGAAGTGTAGTGTAGTGCAGTGCAATGTAGTGTAGCATAGTGTACTCACCCTATGAGGGACTCTTCCCCGAGCTGACCTCCCCCGTCCAGCATGGACTGGGACAGAGCGAAGAGCGGCAGCTTTTTCTGTGTGTGGGAGAAAAGCAGAGAAGGAATGAGACAGAAACAATTTGTAATGACATGTTTTAATAGGGTTCCGATGTTCAACTATGAATCAATGTCAAGTTCTATATGGACTAATAAGATGAAGAGGGAGAATTTTCAGTGAGGGGGAAAACAGAGGAATAAGTCAAACATCACTAAAGCTGACCACAAACCCTCCGATTTTGTCTGTCTTTTACGATTAGAGCAAGACTATACGTACCACTGCTACACACTGAACCAGACAAAAGCTCAGACTGATGTTAAAAGGAAAAATTAAGTAGGATGGTGGCCAGAGTAGGTATTGCAACTAGGCTACTCATTGCTGCTGTTGTTATTTATAATTCTGTAGTGTGTGTGGTCATATGGCCCTGTGATGGGCAACCTTCTTGTTAAAGAAAGCAACATTTTGTCATTGGCACCATCCCTGGTCTAGATTATAAACCATGTTTGTATGTAACTATGCAAAAGGTCACTGTCAAAAGAGGTTGTGTGATGTGAAACATATTGGATGTATACTCACGTCACAGCTATGGTGTAGTAACAAATATTGATACACATGCACGTCAGCAACCGGCTCTCTGAGGCATGACAAATGAGGTCGCAGTGTGTGTGTGTGTGTGTGTGTGTGTGTGTGTGTGTGTGTGTGTGTGTGTGTGTGTGTGTGTGTGTGTGTGTGTGTGTGTGTGTGTGTGTGTGTGTGTGTGTGTGTGTGTGTGTGTTGCTTACGTGTCTCTTCTCTCCATCTGTGCCATAGTGACCCTGTAAACACGAGACCATCCTCTTGTGCATGTTGTGCGACACCACACGCACCGTTTCCATGCGCCGCTCGATCTACACAGGACACACAAACCAAAAGCATGAGTATGGGTGTGTGTGTGTGTGTGTGTGTGTGTGTGTGTGTGTGTGTGTGTGTGTCAGAAATCAATATCGTTGAAGTACTTCAAAGCACATTGTCAGGTTTTTTTTTGTTTTGTTTTTCTATTCTGAATCAGGCTGGTCCTGATACTGTTGGAACAGCAGCGAACAAACAAAAGTTTCATTTTTCCTCTTTTCATTCTTTTATGACCTGCTACACAATTGTTGGCGTGTCCATGACACAGTGAGGTATTGCAGATGTATGGATGGATGGATGGATGGATGGATGGATGGATGGATGGATGGATGGCTGGATGGATGGATGGCTGGATGAGAAGACAGGGCCAAGGCTGCCTTTGTAACCCACAGCACAATAACTCTTAAATAGAGGTGTCACTTTCTTTTCCTGTTTTCAAAGAAGCTTTTTAGTGCAAAAAACACACAACACGCGCAGTCGCGCACACGCGCGCACACACACACACGCACAGACAACAGGGCAAAGTTGCAGATGTGGTTATGGAAGTAATTTGTTTTCTGGGAGGGGTGGGGGAGAATGAGATCAAGTTTGATTGATAACCACCTCCCGTGGGAGAGGAGCAGAGAGACAGAAAAGCATAGTGGAGGGGAGGGGAGGGGAGCGGGGATGGGAGGGACGTGTGCTTTTTAAAGGCCTATGACTCATTGTGCCCCCGTTGCTGACACGAAGAACATTAGGCCAGGGCTCATGGCCTTGTCCTGGAAATGCTTGTCATTCTTTAGGACTCATTTGTCCTCAGTTCTCAGGAATACACTGCCTACACCACAACAGGAATCTGGTCACACTGCATGTACACTGTTAAGTATGTCTCTTCAAAAAGTCACGCACACAACACTACAAATACCATGTTCAAAAAACACAAATGCTTGGGTCTAAAATATCCCATGCGATGATTCACGAAATTAGACATTCAAGCTCATTAAAATATCTTATTGCGTAGGAAAAGGAATTAACCTTTTAAAAATAAAAAGCCTCTATCAGGTATAGGAATCTATCTGGCAAAGCAACAGCCCCTATCAGCCCAGAGTCAAATGATAAAGCGCAAGGACAATTTACTTTTCCATTAGCCAACGCTTGTCTGTCGACATCGTTTTTAGTCCTGACATTCCTGCACACAGGTACATGCGTGAGAGAGCACAGGGTGTGCCTGTCTTCAGAGTGTCAAAACTGGAGAAAAAACATCAAATCACACGGAAGGAAAACAGTCGCACCACATTGTGGATAATCTGATAAAAAAATTAAGTCAACGATACACGTCAACGTGTGTCTCCGCTCTCCACATACAGTACACACCATCCCCTCAAGGCCTGTTCAAACACATAGAGTGGCTTTGAACATGAAAAACAGAAGAGAGGAAAAGGGAAGGAAAAAAGGGGAATTGTGTTCCAAAAACAGCCCCGTAGTTCAGGCATTCCAACAGGCTGGAAGTGGAGATAACCCATGCGGTGGGAACACCTTTTGGCCTCCATTACGTCATTGCAGACCCGCAGACCCACAGCTCTCCGCAGGCACTGGGGCAAGCATGCCTGTACGTTCTGCATTCTTTACACACATTATGTTGTTGGGTTATATTGGTAAGTCGCTTAAATAAATGTACAATGTAATGTAATGTAATATAATGCAGCCTCAATTATGCCATGCAGGCAACAGGATAAAAGTGTCTACTAAATGCAAAGAGTGTAAATAATGCCATTGTAATGAAAGTCCTCCAGACCCACAGCTCTCCGCAGCTGGGGCAAGCATGCCTGTACGTTCTGCATTCTTTACACACATTATATTGCTGGGTTACATTATAGGGCTGTACGATTATGGAAAAAAACATTATCACGATTATTTGGGTCAAAATCATAATCACGATTATTATTCACGATTGTAGATGTTTGCCGAAATATTAAACAATTAAAACAAAATGAAATTTAACCAAGAATGAATTATATACGGGATGAGCAAAAAAAAAATAATTTGAATAATTATGTAAAAGGCAATACTGTAGCATGAAACTTAGGTGAACAGATTTCTGTCCAGAAACACCAGCCTGCCTGTCTGGCTTCAAGGACGCTCTTTAAGATAGATACCGTAACTAACTATTGTCACGATTAAATCACGATTGAAATCACGATTTCGATTTCACAATTACATCACGATTTTCGATTAATCGTGCAGCCCTATTATATTGTGCCTCTTTTCCACTGCCGGTTTTCTGGTAGGCCACCATAATAACAGCTCGACACGGCACGACTCGGCTGCCACTTCTTGCTTTACGATTGAGCTGCGTCGCGCCTATTCGAAAAGCAAAAAGTGGCAGCCAAGTTGCGCTTTGTTGTGCTGTAGGCCTACCAGAAAACTGGCAGTGGAAGAGAGGCACTGGTAAGTCGCTTGAATAAATGTACAATGTAATGTAATATAATGTAATATAATGCAGCCTCAATTATGCCATCGAAGTCCTCCAGACCTCAGGCCTGTATGTTCTGCAATCTTTACACACATTATGCTGTTGGTTATATTGGTAAGTCGCTTGAATATGAGATACTGCCCTCAGGAAGAAGATACAGGCTCCTAAACTGTAATACTAATAGGTTCAAATTTTCAATGGTCCCTTGGTCAATTAAGCTACTAAATAGTGTGTGTGTGTGTGTGTGTTGGGGGGGGGGGGGGGGGGGGGGGGGGGGGGGGGTGGCGGTGGGGGGTTACTATTATGTAGCATTCATGCATTATACTTTTTTCTTTGTATTTTATTTTATTATTTTCTGAGCAATAGATCTAGGTCAGGGTATGTGCAATATCTAGGGTTGTATATGCCTTTGGATGACTCAGGGCCAAAACTGGAACGTTGCGTGTAACACTAACAATGGTTGTCTGTTACCCTGTTTACATGTTTGTTTGTTCTTTGTGGTCCTAAGTCTGTCTGATGTGGTAATTTAATGTTAACTGTGAATCACACTTTCTCATGTCCATTCTGAATTTCTCTCCTGAAGAGACAATAAAGGATACCGGTAATCTAATCTAATCTAACAAATGCACAATGTAATGTAATGTAATGTAATATAATGTAATGTAATGCAATGCAATGCAATCTTCATTCATGTCACAGAAGTCCTCCAGACCCACAGCTCTCGGCAGCTGGGACAAGCATGCCTGTACGTTCTGCATTCTCTGCACACACTATATGCATGTTGTTGTGTTGAGTTGGATAAATGCAGGGAAGCTGACAAGGGGGGACAAAGGGCTCACTTGACCCGGGCCCAAGGAGAGAGGGGGCTCAGAATTGGATCCTCATTACATGGTATGTATTGGGTTTGGGGGCCCTTTCTTTGACCCGGGCCCAGTCAAAGCTGTCAGTGGCCCTGGATAAATGTAATGCAATGTAATGTAGCCTTCGTGACGTCATTGCAGACCCACATCTCTCTGCATCTGAGCCAAACTGCCGTTTCTGCCTGTGACTTCTCTTCTCCCCACACATTGCATGTTGTTGGTTATCCTCTGATGTAAGTCAACTGGATAAAAGTGTCTACTGAACGCAATGTAATGTAAAGAGTGTAAATAACGTAATGTGAGATGACCCATGAGGTGGGAACACCTCTTGGCCTCCATTGGGTCACTGCAGATCTGCAGACCTAGCTCTCAGTAGCCAGGAGAAATACTTCTGCCCGAGTACTCTGCATTCTCCACATACATTGCATGTTGTTGGTCATGTTGGTAAGGCGCTTGAATAAACGTACAATGTAATGTAATGTAATGAAATGCAGCATCAATTACACCATTAATGTCCTGCTTCCCACGACTCTGTGTTGGTGATGTTGGTTAGTCGCTTGAATAGATGTCATGTAATGTAATGCAGCGTGCAATTGGCTCTTGTTGTCGGACAGGTGGGAGATGTGCAGGCACACGCCATATTGGTGTTACGAATTGCCCCCGTTCATTTCTATGGACTCCTCTCCTCTCGTCTCTCCTCTCCTCCCCTCACCTCCCTTCTGGGTCCAAACAGGCAGACACAAGCTTCACCTGGTACAGCAACGAGGGGAATGTCCTCCTCAACTCCCAAAGTCTCCCCTCCACTCCCTCTCCCTCGATCCCCTCTATCCTACTTTCTCCTCCCCTCATTCCGCTTCTGGGTCCAGGCAGGCAGACATGAGCTCCACCTGGCACTTCAACAAGGGGAATCCACTGACCCCCCTCAGCTCCCAAAGCCTACTCTACTCTACTCTACTCTACTCTACTCTGGTCTACTCTGGTCTACTCTGGTCTACTCTGGTCTACTCTGGTCTACTCTGGTCTACTCTGGTCTACTCTGGTCTACTCTGGTCTACTCTGGTCTACTCTGGTCTACTCTGGTCTACTCTGGTCTACTCTGGTCTACTCTGGTCTACTCTGGTCTACTCTGGTCTCTCCTCTCTCCTTCTTGCTCACTGACTGTCCTCTCCTCTCCTGCCCTCACCCCCCCTTTCTGGGTGTCAGCAGGCAGACACAAGCAATGAGGAGACTGACCCCCTCAGCTCCCAAAGTCTCCTCTTCTCTCCTCTCCACTCCCTCGATCTCCTCTCTTCTCTCCTGCCCTCGTCCCGCTTCTGGGTCCAGGCAGGCAGAGTTCCACCTGGCATCTCAACAAGGGGAATCCACTGACCCCCCTCATCTCCCAAAGCCTACTCTCTACTCTACTCTACTCTACTCTACTCTAGTCTAGTCTAGTCTAGTCTCTCCTCTCTCCTTCTCCATCGCCGACTGTCCTCTCCTCTCTTCTCTCTTCTCTCCTCTTCTGCGCTCATCCCCCTTCTGGGTCCAGGCAGTCAGACACGAGTTCCACCTGGCACATCAACAAGGGGAATCCACCGCCCGACCCCCCCCCTCTGCTGCTCTGGGAGATCCTGTTCTGGGTGAGTGAAGTGGTGTTTAGATTATAGGGAGCTGACCAGGTCAGGCCTGGTCCAGTCTGGTCTACATGGGCCCAGCCATCGGTGGGCTTCCTTTACCGTTTCCTTCTTCTTGCACAAAGAATAGAAAGGAAGAAAAGAAAAAAGGGGAAAAAAACAGGGAGATCACTGGCCAGACAGCCTGTAGACCAAACAAGGGAGGAGGAGATGAAGGAGGAGGCAGGCTGAAAGGGAGGAAGGGTAGGGAGGGAGAGAGAGAGGGAGGGGGAGTAGGGAGGGTAGGGAGAGCTGATTTCTGCTGTGAAAGCAAATCAAGTCCAGCTCAGTCCAGTCCAGAAAAGCTAAATCAGGGCCAGTGTTGCCAGATGTCACTGATGATTTCCAGCCTAAAAAAGCTCAAAAGCCGCCTAGGTTCTCAAAGTCCCACCTAATTTCAACAAAATTCAAATTATTTCTATGGCCCCATACATGTACAGAAAAACCCACCCGATACCCTTTCCCTACCCACAGATGGTCATCCTAAAACAGCCCCAACTGGGTGGGAAACCGCACAATCTGGCAACACTGATCAGAGCAGAGCTGGGAAACCCCAACTCCAGTTTGGGAGGAGCAGGCCTGCTGGCAGGAGGGGACAAATGGGTCAGCCGTCCCAGGCCCAAGAAGAAAGAGGGCCCAGAATTGGATTCCTTCCTATTAAATTGTATGAATTGAGTGAAGGGGGCCTTTCAGATGACTATGTCCCGATCCCAGACAAGGCTTTCATCGGCACTGTGGACGTGGGGAAGCTCTGAGCCCACACTTCACTTTTCAGACAGCGAGCGAGCGAGCAGTGGAAACATGTCCAGACAAGCACATGGTCATGTGAGAAGTGAGAGTGGCTGCTTTGGAGAAGCTCAACAGTCTTTCCCTGTCTCTCTATCCCTCTTGCTTGGTCTCTCTCTCTTTCTTCGTCTCTGTCCCCCTCTCTCTCTCTCTCTCTCTCTCTCTCTCTCTCTCTCTCTCTCTCTCTCTCTCTCCTCTCTCTCTCTCTCCTCTCTCTCTCTCTCTCTCTCTCTCTCTCTCTCTTCCTCTCTCTCTCTCTCTCTCTCTCTCTCTCCTCTCTCTCTCTCTCCTCTCTCTCTCTCTCTTCCCCCTCCCCCCCCCACGCTCCTACCCCCTCCCCCCCACGCTCCTACCCTCTCTCTTTCGAAGAGGGTGTGTGGATCTCTGTCAAGTCATAAGACCGGACCGTACAGAGTGGAGAGATGTGTAATCTATATCTCCGATCTCAGACAATAATTTGGAGTGCATTTATCGTTCCTTTTCATCACTTGTTTGGCCCACCGTGTTTTTGAGTTATGCCGTGTATTTTGCTGTTGTCAATTCAGTGTGCTATGGCCCACACCAGAGTGCTTTGAGTGGGTCTTTCACACACCGATAAGAAGTAGAGCTGCCAATTACTCTTGGCAGTCCTGTGAAAACGGCATTAAATTAATTGATGGGAAAACACACACACGTCCAAAAAAAATGTTTTTCAACCAGTGCTACACAGAAATGGCGCTCTCTCATATGAAGATGTGATGATAACCAGAAGAAGACATTGACAGCACACGCTTTCTTGACGCCAAAATAATGTGAATGATATAATGACCTGACTCCAGAGTTTATCATCAGATACAATATGGTCAAGGAAAACATGATTCATTATCGACAAGTATGCCTGTCTTGTATGCTTGTATGTCTCCATGTTGGCTGTAGCAAGTTATGATGGTGAAAACGAGTTTCTCTTTGGGGACAATCTATCCAGCTATCACCCAGTGGTAAAAAAACCAAACCAATATTCAAATAAAAATAACATTTAAGGAGCCAAGTAAATGTAAATCTGCAGATATCTTGGACTGTCACAGCAATGTAAAAGCCAGACATAAGAATAGAAAGATCCCCCAAAGCCTTGAGCTGTAGACTCACTCACATGTCAAAATTAATTCCTACACTACCTCAATCACCCATTGGGTTGATAGCCTTGTTGTTGCCTTGTCATTACTCTGTCATGCATAAGATTATAGCACAAGATAGTGGTTAGCACTTTACTACATGGCTACATGTTAGCCACAAATACATGGCTAATTATTTTCTGTGTAAGTGACTTAAGTCTAATTTAGAACACATGTGTTCAGGACAAGCCCCTATTATGATTACATCAATAATTAAGGCCTTATTGGGAAGAGACAAGAAATTTGAGAATACATGCCAAATAAATGATTGATTATGCTCAATACATGTCTTATAAAGACAGTTAGGCACTGGTATCCATCTCATGTAACCACGGCAACACTGCATAAATGGATAATGAGAATACTTAGAGGAGTTCATATTGAATGATATTCCAAATTTGCAATTAGCACACCTGTTTACTTTGAGTATGCTATTGTTAATATTCTTCTTATGTCAGCACGAGATGTTCTTTCATAATCATTACTGTGCTAAACTGTACTGAGAGAAAAAGCAATCAATACACGTCGGCTCTACATGCAGTGAAAATATTGAACTATAACTTAGTGTGTGAAAGTAAGAGCAATCATTATGTCGAGTCTACACACAATGAAAACAAGTAAAAGTTCAGCCTATACGCTCTCCCAAACATTCCTGTCACACACACACAGCACACACCCACATCTACACCCACACCAACCCAGGCCCTGTGTGTGTGTGTGTGTGTGTGTGTGTGTGTGTGTGTGTGTGTGTGTGTGTGTGTGTGTGTGTGTGTGTGTGTGTGTGTGTGTGTGTGTGTGTGTGTGTGTAGGAGCTAATGAGCACCACAGCTAAGGGCCAGGCAGACGCAACACCTCCGGTTTGTTTGCCTAGCACTTCATTCATGCAAGTAGGACACATTCTTCGGGCGACTCTAAAAAAAGGCTGTTCATTCTTTCGTTTGCTGGTTTTGGAATGCGTTTGCCTAGCGTGCAGCGTGAAGTCCTGTCAAGCCCCACCTGCTAAGGAGGAATGAGTCATACGGTTCCCACCACCAGGCCCCGCAGAAAATGGTGGGCCAAATGGGTCAGTTGTCCAGGACCCAGGGAGAGAGAGAGAGGGCCGAGAATTAGGTTGTCAAGTACACTGTATGTATTGAGAGATGGGGCCCTTTTGGATGATTCTGTCCTGGGCCCAATGAAAGCTGTCAGCGGCCCTGCCCTGCCTAGCACTACAGACGTGGTTGCTGTTGCTAAGGCCCTGCGCTTGACCAGGAAGGATTACGAGCTGCACAGAACGGAACGGGCACACTTTTACTACTGGGCCTCGGGGCATAAATCACTCCCAAATCCACTATATGGAGCTAACGTCGTGTTTCACGATGTCTCAACTGCAGACCCCGAGCAGCTGCAACCGCTGCTGGGTGGGTTATGCGAGACATGATGGGTACCTCAAGCCATTCAGCTGTACTTTTCATAGACTTCAGTGCACACACTTGAAGTAGAAACACTTGGAAAAATAGTGGTGTCATCTTCACGTCATAGTCAGTGCTGTTGCTCACCCAAGTGGTGCATTTTGGCTTTGAGATGAGCTTAGTGCAAAACCATTACTATCTTAAGTCCAGCGTGTATTGTTTATGGTCCTCCACACATTGGCTCCGACAGCACTGCGGAGTTCACTTTCGCTAGTTCCGACACAATTCAGGCCCCCAAACCCAATTTCACACTAACATAGCATGGATAGTCAATGGCCAGCTCCGACAAAATAGAATTCGCCTCTAATCGATTGCCGACATCCGCGAATGTCCACAGACATCGGCGCCGGTGTGCGGGGTTGTATTGACAACAATGGAATCGAACTTTGGCGGAGCAGTTCTGTCGGAGCTGATGTGCGGAGGCCCTAAAGCAGAGGTGTCCATCTTGGGGTTCAGAGGAAAAAAAACTATGCCATGGACTTGATCCGTCCAGCTCTTAATCAGCAGATCCTCCTGAACACTCAAGACAGGTAGACCAGCTCAGTGAAGTCAGCTGTGCTGGAAGGAAACTGTGCCAGGGTTTGTACTTTCTGATTCAGATCAATAGAAAAAAATAGAGAACTCCACACACTGACCATCATGCAGTAACTTACATTTCAACAACATTTTGGTCATAGACCTTCATCAGGCAATTAAAAAAACCTTTAAAACTTAAAAAAGCTTTGAACTGGTCAGTGTGGGGGAATTTTATATTATATATATTTTTTTTCTGATCAGCAACTCCTGGATCATCTCTACCACATTTGTTAGCTGAGGTGTGTGGGGAAAAAAATCTGAAGTTCTCTGAACCAGATTTTTGACACTTCTGGTTTTAGGCCAGTCAACCAAGCAAAGCAGTGAGTCAGTTCAAACAAGATCAATATTATGACAGGGCTTTGGCAATATTAATGTTGACACGTCACGGGTGGTTACTGTTGGTTACACACCGGGATGGGGCAGAGCAAAGATAAAGTTCTCACCTGTAAAATGTCATCGCTCAGGACTTCTGTTTTCTCAGCCCTGTAGATGAAGAGCCAGACAACAAAGGTTAGATGGATGGGCCAGATTTGTTCAGGCTATGTACACACACAAGAACACATATCCAGGGTTGCCAGATTGGGTGGTTTCCCGCCAAATCGGGCTGTTTAGGATGACCATTTGCGGGTAAAAATAAATAGACATTGGGGTGGTTTTCCAGCAGATTTAGCGCCATAGATTTACTGCCTCCTGGCGTTTTTGGAGCATTTATTGGGCAGGATATCATCAGATATATCTGGCAACCAGCAAACATCATAGATCAACATTATTCCAGCACTGGACGAGTTGCCTTCTTGTTTTATTGACCTTAACTGCTGACGACAAAGAGAGCAACAGCTTACCCTTATTAGCTGTTTAAAGCATGAAACAATAAATAAAAAGCTAAATAAATAGAGTTAAGCTACTAAGTGTTTCCATACCTTCAATACAAACCAAATGTAGGCCTATGTGTATAATGCTTGCTATCATCGTAAAGCACACAGACAATTCATTGTCAATCTTGTTGTTGAACGACCATGCCTCTACAGCCTGCTCATTGTTGATGATGGCCATTTACCAATTTGTGTAGCCACACAATTTCCCATCACACAATCGGCACATTGTGGAGATGAAGGTTTGCAATATATGGGAGAAGGTTCCCATTTACTCAGATCATTGTAGCCAACTGAGCAATGTTGAACTTCTTAATAGGATAGAAATATTTTATTGATCCTAAAGGAACTCATCCTGAAGCCCCAAAATAAACAATACAGCACATTTTTCCACAACACAAACAGTCTATTCCCCTCATCCATTCATTTGTGAAAAAAATACAGCAGCAGCAGCAGAACTGGTTCCCATAACTTCATACCAGGCTAGCTTCTACTAGGACCTCTTGTCTCACGGTGAGAAGTATGCGAGGCGTGTTACTGTGCAGTGGTGGCGGCATTCCATCAATCCCAACTGGACTACTTTAGCCGCCTGTAGTAGTAGGCCTCTCTCTCTGCATGTGGCATTTCGTTTACGGCATAAATGCGGAGCGCAGCAGTCCAGCCAGCACTGTAAGAGGAATCCTGTGTCAGACATTGCTGGAGGGCGAGTAGAGGGCCAGCTGACAGCTGAACAGGCAGGGCCAGGCTAGGCTGGAGCGCAGTATCCAAGTTGCCTTGCTGGCCAGCTGTCTGGGGGTCACAGCAATGGACAGTGTTGCCAGATTGGGCGGTTATCCGCCCAATTGGGCTACTTGTTATAGCTGTCTGCGGGTAAAAACGGGGAAAATGGGCTATTTGGCGTTTTTTCCTGCAGATTTCTGCCCATAGAAATCAATGCAATTTGTTGAAATTGGGCGGAATTAAGCACATTTTGGCGATTTTTGAAAACCTTTTGGGCGGGATTTGATCAGACACATCTGGCAACACTGGCAATGGAGCTACTCTCAATTTTCCCACAGTTTGCTCTCGCCATTTCTGTGTCTCTGTGTATCTTGCTGTCCCAGTCTCTGGCTCTCGCTGTACACCGTCTCCAATACTGTAGCGCAGCACCACAGAATGAACATCCAGTACCACAAATTTGATTCTCCCTCCAGGCATAAAAGCTCAAAAACAAATGCTTAAATATTAACAATAATAATAATAATAATAATAACAAATAGGGCTGGGTTCTAAAGATCGAATCGCGACATGATATCGATTCACGTTCGAAAAGTGTGGTATCGATTCAAAACTTTGTGGATTGATCTTCTGCCAATGATTATGGGCGCTATTTTCGTGACCTTCTGGGTCAGAATTGGATCGATCCAGGAAATCTGGATCGATTCCCAGCCATAATAACAACAAAACTAATATTTAAAAGAAAGTCAGCCTGCATGCATATCAATATTGGTACATGTGACGTGTCTCGATATTTTGATAGGGTGGGGAGTGGGCGTGGCAACATACCATGTCACCACTTAGTCTGTGGGAAACACTGCTGCAAAGTCTGACCAGGTCCACTGACAGCTTTGGCTTGGCACAGGACAAAGTCAGCTGAAAGGCAAAGGGACCCCCCAAAACATACAATTTAATGAGAATGTCTGACTAACCACAACAGTCCAGGGCCACCCACCCACTCACTCACAAGGCCATCTAGCCATCCCTGTGTCCACAAATACACAGCCACACACTTCTCTCAAACACTATTAATAGCAAACCAGTACAAGGTTCCTCTGGTGAGGCGGAGTTGTGATTAGGTCCTTCACCAGAAAAAAAACCCCCAGCCCTGTAGCTCTCATGGTTGGGAAACACTGGCTTACTTCATAGAGCTTATCAACACCTACGGCTTGAAGCCTTAACTGTTAACAGGAGAACTACTGCTGCTGTATAGTCAGGGGTTCCCAAACTGTAAGTTACCATGACAAGGCCCCCCCTACCGATGCATTGCAGCCAAGGCCCCCAGAGGGTAACTGGCCCCCAATTTGCCAACCACGGCTCTAACCTGCCTCTCTCTGCTTTGCCACCATCAGACATAACTTCATCAGGGGTTCCCAAACTTTACCATGACAAGGCCCCCCATATACTGGTACATTCCAGCCAAGGATATCTGCTACTAAGAATCGTCAATGATTCAGGTACTCATCATAGGGCAGAAATACATAGGGGGGGTACGCAGGACAAAAAAGGTTGGGAAACATTGGTCTACAGTAGAGAGCTAGAGGCCAAAGTAATCAGCTTAGCTTAACTCATTATGTCCAGCCGTGGCTGTCCTATCTTCCCCTCAGCCCTGCAGAAACACAACCGCACTGAGGACTCAGGTGAGAACACGTTGAAACGTTAGTCTGATTGCACTGGAAAAAATAATAATAAGGAAAACATTAGAAAAAATAGACAATTCATATCCATGTGGCATCAGATGTTTCTTCCTTTTTATTTATGATTCAGTCCTGCACTGGATTGTTACTTTAGAAGCATGGAGTATGTATTTCCTTTGCTCTACTACCACACCAGCTTCAGCACCCCATTACCAACTATGAGGACTGTGGGCTGTATGAAGTGCAATTAATTTATATTTTGAAAATGAATGTACAAGCAATGCTTTGCTACAAACAAACCACTAAAAACAAAACTATAATATTGTGGCATTAGCAATGTCTGCCCCGTCTTCCCCCTCAAGTCTGGCAGAAATGTCTCGCCTTAAACGAGTCTTGCTCAGGGATGCAAAATGAATTTCAGTGAAAACTGACAATGAAGTCCCATCATATCATATTGTATTTGTAACACATCAACCCAAGCTGCAGCACCCCGTTACCAACTGGGACAACGAACTGGACTGTGTAAAGTGTGAATCTGAACTACTCAATACTCAACATTTCAGCCTCACATTTCTGTATTATATAGCACCCCACCACTGACTACCACTGGATGTGAGTCGTGACTGCATGAAGTGAGATTGTGCAGTGAAGCAATCTGAATAATAATTTAGTAGTATTTTCGCCATATTTCAGTCTTACAGTTTAGCTTACAGTATTATACAGTTTTTCTACTTTCATTACAGCTTTTTGCTACTGTAATCACAGCTCTGTTTGAGAGTGTGTGTGTGTGTGTGTGTGTGTGTGTGTGTGTGTGTGTGTGTGTGTGTGTGTGTGTGTGTGTGTGTGTGTGTGTGTGTGTGTGTGTGTGTGTGTGTGTGTGTGTGGGTCAAAGACGAAACAGGGTTTTCAGGACTCCAAAAAATAAAACTGTTCCCCGACACCGTTCTTCAACTTTTTTGGGTACATTGGAGTGTAGAGTGATTAAGTTTATTATTTTCTGTTCAGAAAATAGTAAGGAACATGCATTTTTACCCCATTTTTACCCATAAAATGTCATTCAGTGTAATACGGTGTTAAACAGTTGATGATGCAAAAAACATATAGATGACGTTAAAAAACTGAAATAAGCTACATAACATAGTAAAGGGCTATATTTAAGGTCTTCATCAAACCTAAAAATTTCTAGTAAAAGGCATTTGCAAATAGTTTTTGCAGTGTTTGTAGTCTTTCACCGAGTGCATTTCACCCATTTGGCTTTAAGAAGTTTTTCTACGGAAGAGAAAATCAGTTTAAAATACACAATTATTCATTTTTTTGTATGCCCCCGCATGTGTTGTGCTAAACAAAAAAGATTCGTAAGAATTTGACTTTATTTTCACATAAAAATGTGCATTTCACTGAATGACCACAACTATTACACTGACGCCTTTGTAAAAAAAGCCTATATAAACAGCTACTTTTCATTGCTATCATATTGTTACCATCATACTACAGTACTCAACGTCCTGAATGAGTGACAACAGAAATAGATGTTGTCAAATAATTGGTATTTTACTTGATATTGGGGCATTAAAACGTGTTTTGAAGAACTTCAAAGATCACAAGCTTAGAGGTAGGCTACAACTTAGGCCTAAAACAATAAAAAAGAAAATGTTGTCTGTTAACCTGCATATTTCGGGGATTGCGACTTAGGGTGTTCTAATAATTCATGTACAGCTTCCAAAATCCCAGAATCAAATAATAAGTAATATGGTTGCTACATGGTAATAACAAGGATATAATGATAATAACAATAAAAGTCATAATTTCAAGTAGTATCATTATCATTATTGTATCTTATAATAATATTACTACTTATATTGCAGTTTTGATTCTGCATATACAATTATGAACTGATTACACTGAATGAAATGGTCGCATGTCACTAAATGACATCTCTTACACTGAAGGAAGACCAAATACTTTTCACCTTATTTTTACCATTTTATAAGCACGCGGTTAGCCACCTACATAAAACAATGACTTTGACCCACAAATTTTCCTATGACTATTTACAAAATATGCTTGTTTGAATGAATATCTAAGTATAAAAGTATTTTTTGACATTTCACTGAATGACATCTGTTTTTTGTGGACGCTGCTGCTACCACAAGATAAAAATACAGAAGTTTCGACTATTGAAGAACAAGACTCTCCCTTTTCATCATCACTTAAGGGGTCCCTAGGGGTCCTTTTGATGATGTCACAAATTGTTGTGTGACTATCACTTTTTATTTTGATTTAAAAGCACCATGTTGATCTTATTACACTGAATGATATCTTAGTAGGAATTGAAAATCCGGACAAAAGTCCCCAGATGATGATTTGGAATATCAAAAACAAAATGGTAATGAAACGTGCTTTTAATACAATAACAAGAACACTTCTAGAATTATGCCCAGAGAGTGAAAAAAGAATTTTGTTCGTCATTTTGCACAATTATTCAAGGATGTATTCATGATTTTTAAGTTCGGACCATTACACTGAATGACATTTTTGCACTTTATGAGATTATTTCACACATACATTGACAATTATTTTTCTTTAAATGTTACTGGAATGAGAAACCAGACTATGCTGTTTATAAGCATAACATTCAAAATTCATTAATTTACTTTTTTGATAGTTAAATGAGTGCGGAACAAAAAAAATGCACGTCTCGTCTTTGACCCGTGTGTGTGTGTGTGTGTGTGTGTGTGTGTGTGTGTTGTTCTGAATAAGTTGGATCACTATACTGCCCTCGGCACCTTATCTGCATGAGACATTGGTATGAAGTGCAACTCTGAATAGCCACATTTCTGCATTGTATTTTTGGTCTCATTATAGCATCTTCTGTTGAAATCACAGCTCTGTGGGGCGGGGGAGTTTCTCAGTAGTTCATTACACTGACCTCCTGAGCACCTTATGTTCTGCATGATATGTCTCTTTCCACCAATTTGTGTGTGTGTGTGTGTGTGTGTGTGTGTGTGTGTGTGTGTGTGTGTGTGTGTGTGTGTGTGTGTGTGTGTGTGTGTGTGTGTGCGTGCGTGTGCGTGCGTGCGTGTGTAATTTAGTCCTGCTGCAGAGTGTTGTGCTTTTTCCCATAATTATGCCATCTCGCTACAGTCTGGGAAAGTGTTGCGAGCACCTGTGCCGGCAAGATGTGCGTCTGCATAATTAACCAGTGGGACCGCAGCTGCCGAGACCCATTTTACAGTAAATTGGCTGCCTTGTCTTCAAGTAAGAGGCCAGCACTGTTTGGCTCCACTTTATTTGTTTGGATTCAGCAGACAGTACAGCAGACAGTACACGGTTTCATTATGGTACACAATTCCACCGAGCAAACAAGCATGGTCACAAAATATAGATTAAGAAAATTGAATAGAAATGTTGTGTGAATGTCATTTCAAAATGCTTTCTAGCTCACGACGATGCTTTTTAAATTTACTTATAAGATTGTACATCTCACTGTCCTCCATCAGTCACCCTAACCCTGCGGTGATCCATCCGAAAATCAACAAAACAAAACAAAAATCACCTTAAATGTGTGAATTTGGACGATGCCTTCATTACAACACAACCACTGTAGAAAAAGCAGAGCCCCAGATAAGATTACCGGCTGAAATAATAATAACTAACTTCTACTTCTCTCTATCAAAACACTGCTGCCTTCCCCATCTCATTTCATCTCATCTCATCACACTGTCCTCCATCAGCCACCATACACAACCTCACTGTGATCCATCCCACCACCCGTAATCACATTAGGCCCATTTCATTGGTTACTTCAGCTACACGACCAAATAGGCCGTACCAATTACCAATAAGCTTCCTTGTCCTGTATACGACGGGGCGAAATAAAGAGAAGCCTGTGTACTGAGGCCTTGTCTTCCTCCCTGCAGCTTTATCTTTGCGAGAGAGCAAGATGACACAAAAAGCAAAAACAAAGGAGGAAATTTAATCAAGACGTGAACTGCTGTTTGAAAACCCGTTTTAGCCAAAGCGAAAAAGTCAATACCCGTTTGAGTTTTACCAGTACAGACATTTGTGCTTATCTCAGGCAGATGGGTTCCCACTCTCATGGTTGTCCGACAGCAAATTATAAAGATCATTAAATTACAGACCCATATTTAGGGTGGCCATCGGATCAGCTGTACCCATCTACCCAGCAATCTCCCCCTGTCTGGCCTGGCCTGGTTGGTTGGTTGTCTGGACGGCTCCCCCTGTCCCCCTGTCTATGGCCAGGCCAAAACCAAAGCAAAACCTCACAGCACAGCAGTGCACGGCAGTAACCTCGGGACAGCTGCTTTCAATTAACACGAGAAGTAGGGGGTGGGGGAGAGAGGGAGAGGGAGAGAGAAAGAGAGAGAGAAAAGGGGAGAATGAGAGAGGTGGTTGAGGAGAGACAGAGAGAGAGAGAGAGAGAGAGAGAGAGAGAGAGAGAGAGAGAGAGAGAGAGAGAGAGAGAGAGAGAGAGAGAGAGAGAGAGAGAGATGGGGTTGTAAGAGAGAGAAGTGGAGAGAAGTGAAATAGAAGAGGTTTGAGATGTTTGAGGGCGAGTCCCTCGAATGGAAAAAAGAAGAAAGAAAAAGAAGTTACAACCAATTCCATAGAGAATTTAAAAGTTCCGCCCCTTCTAGATCTTTCTGGAAGGAGGCCCTCAGCCAATCGGACTGGTGAGGTCACGTGGGCCATGCCATGGGGAGAGACAACAGGCAGAGGTGGGGGGCATGCCTGGCACAGCTGGCGCCAAGCTGCACTGTCTGGCAGTGACCGAGTTACAGTGAGTCCTTATTTTGCTCACTATCTTTTTTTTAAAAGATATTTTTTGGTCTTTTTGACTTAATTCATGATAGTACAGTGCAGATGGTGACAGGAAGCGAGTTGTGAGAGAGAGACAGGGAATCGAACCCGGGTTGGTCGCTTAGCAAACGAGTGATCTACCATATGCGCCACACATCTATATAGGGATGGCAGGCACCAATCTGTTTGCCACATCACACCACAGTGAGAATCACAACCTTACCACGTGCTCGTTTTGGGGTGGAGATGTTGGATACAATCAGATTCGGTCAGGCAGGCAGGAGGATGGCACCATGACACAGCTGGCACCATGCTGTACTGTTGATGATAAGGGTGTTACCAAACTGACAGATGATCGATCGCATCATCTTTTTTCCCCCTCACCAATTTTATGAGGATGGCTTAGCCAGGCAACGCCCTCCTAGTGACAACACCTTTGCCGTTGCTTCAAGTCAGGTCAAGAGAAATGTAAATATTGTTTCTGATCTCCGGGGGAAAAAACGGGAATTCCACCCACTTTGTCAGACACCAGTCAACCAGTAGCAAACCTAGGGAGGCAGGTCAACTATGGTTAGACTCTTGGTCAGACCAAGTCTCGATGAGATTTGAAAGTCGATGATAATCAGGCTAAGGATGGCTGGCATCAGTCTGTTTGCCACATTCTGAATTTCCCCCTGGGGATCAATAAAGTTACTCTACTCTACTCTACTCTACATCAGACAAAGAGGGAGGCACCATGGCATACCTGGCACCATGCTGTACTGTTTACTTTACAACAAGGACACCACCCACTGACAGATGACTGACTGTTGCCTTTTTATTCTCACCGATTTTATGAAGATGGACATAGGTCTGCTTGCCACACCACACCACACCACAGTAGACACACTTAGGCCGACAGAGAAATATGCCAGTGCCCGTTCCCACACCTAATCTCGAAACAACTGGCATGTACACGCCGCAAGTCTGAGCGATCGGGAACCGTAAAAACCATACATTAATTTTTTTCTACGAACCGTGATGACAACGTGGAAGTCAGCAGGTTCGGACGGGTAACAATCGCTCGCATACGCAAAAGTTCAGAACCCAGTATGAACATGGTTGGTTCGCAGGTAAGCAGTTTAGTTCCGAACGTCACTGGTTGCAGGCACGGACACAGGTGTCAGGTACCATTCTGATCGACCTGAAAACAGTAAGTGGGTGGTTGACGTTTAAGGGCGTAACACAATTTAAAAAAAAGTTATTCCAATTCCTGAAAAAATTGATGGAAAAAAATGAAAAAAACTTTTTTTCCTTCTATAAAGAACAGTCAAACCACAAGACACCATAAAATGAACCTAAGCATTGCGTGACAGAAACATTGCAATATGAAGACATATTATATATCATATTATATATACATATCATAAGACTTCCACAGCACTCTCCAATAACTGAGGTACTGACTGGTTAGGAGACAGTCTTTAAGACCCTTGTAGTTGGCCTTGCAGCTGCCGGTTCACAAACATTGACATACATGTCACGCCACAGGACGCAATTTGTGTTACGAAATTGAACTTGTAGTTAATATTACTGTCTTGAGTTTTTTTCACATTCACATATCTTAATATAAAGTTTATATTCATGCAATCATGCCAAATGCTTCAGACATTATTAAAAATGTTGTTGGTTAATTTATATATATATTATATTCCAGGTTTCATTAATGTTACAGTCACACCGCAGGATATTTGACATATAAACCTTTACATAAATCTTAACCAGTTAATGTTCACCAGCCTGGCCGGCGGTTACAAATCGGTTTTGTTTCTCCACCACCATATCCACACCACCATGACTTCTTGAGAGACACTTGCTATGGGTAATCAGTAGGGCTGGGTATCGCAGCCATGTTCCTGTATCGATTCGATTTCAATTCTTTGGGCTTTGAACCAATTAATCACGATTCGATTAATTCCGAATCGATTCAATCCGTTCCCTTCTTGGTGCCAGGATTTCCCCCAAAAGATGCTGTTGCCTATTTTTATATAAAAACGTCAAAGGGCTGTGGCTTGTCAGTGTTAACAGATTGCTAATTCCATAGACCTAAATTAAACAAAAAGAACAAAAAGAAAAAGAACCAAAAAAATCGATTTCGTGCCCTATGAATCGATTATGTGAATTTTGATTCGATTCGATCGATTATCGATTAACTCAATTATTTTACCCAGCCTTAGGAATCAGGGCACATTAGACACTCCAATCTGCCAGGTCCCACTACCACTGCACAGGGCTGAGCTGATACCAACCAGCCTGCCCAGATACCACATTCCATGGGCACTAAGCATCAGTAGGCACCCCGACAGTACCAGGCGCATGCAGCTGGGGTTTGCAGCTGCATGTTTAACACCCAGCTGCCGCTGCCAGCTGAGGGCCAGTGATTACAACCGCCCGCGGTCTCAATTAACAATCAATGCACCCCACCGGCGGGATGAACCCCATCGGCGGGTTCCAATTAACAGTCAATGAGCCCCGCGGCCGGGTTGGTGCAACATTCAATCAGCATGCAGTTCTGTACTGCACAGGTGCAGCTTGTTATTGAAGCTGAAGTGTAACACTGTATGCTGCCCAATATTCGCCATATTTTTTGCGTTTTTCCGCAGAACAAGTCGACTGATTTCTGCATAATGTCACAAAATCCTCGGAAAAGAATATGCAACACGGCTGAGGCGAGCGCTGAACCAACAGTATCCGGTGACGGGGACGAAACAGACGATGAATGGGAACCTGACAGAGAAAACAGCGACCTAACAGACACAACGCTTTTGAATTAATCCCTGGACGAAGACGAAGACTCTGGGTAAGTACCATGGACAGCGCTTCTGTGTATTCCTGAGTGCTTTTGTTGTAGTCAGATCAGGCCAAGAGCTGTTCGGTCGGGGCAACATGTCTTGAAAGTCTCTGTGCATTGTTTTCTATTACAGAGATGAATACATACCCCCAGCGAAGAAGATGGGGTCAGAGGGGTAGGCCGGCCACGAGGTAGGCCGGCCACGAGGTAGGCCTCCTGGACGTGGCAGAGGTAGAGGAAGAAAGGGTAGAGGCAGAGGTGGAGGCAGAGGCAGAGGACGAAGAGTCGGCCGCCCGCCAGTAGGAAGGGGGAGAGACTTGCCGCAAACTGAAGATGGACGTGGATGGCAGGACACAGAGGTACAAGATATAATTCCGTAACAACCAGTGTTTAGACCAACTTGTACTCCTGGTCCGCAAGTTATTACTGGGGGAAATTATTCCATATTGGATCTCTTTCGCCGATTCATCTCCGATGCAGTTTTACAAAAGGTCCTCAGTCACACAAACAAATTTGGGAGACGGAGGCATGCACATCTTTGGGAAGAACTGACCATGGCAGACATGTTCAGCTATCCATCTCTGATCATTTACATGGGTCTTGTTCACGCTCCAGCTCTTACAGACTACTGGCGAAGGGCAGAATTGTATAGCTTCCCTTGGGCTGGGTCAACCATGTCTGGCCATAAATTCAGACGAATCTCCACCAATATCCATCTGTCTGACCCTGATGATGACGAGCTGAATGCAGCTCGAAGAGGCACCCCCGAGTTTGACCGACTTCAGAAGATTTAACCCCTGTACACTGATATCCGGCAAAGCTGCATTTCCAACTTCCAGCCAGGCCAGAACATTGCCATTGACGAACGAATGGTCGCCTCCCGTGCCAGGATAGGAATCCGGCAATACTGCAAAGATAAGCCATCGAAATGGGGGTACAAATTGTTTGTGCTAGCAGACTCACAATCTGGGTACACCTGGGACTTCATTGTTTATGAGAGGAAAAACAAAGCAGGCTTTGGAAAAGGGTTGAGCTTTGACGTAGTGATGGAGTTAGTGTCCTCCCCAGTTTTGGGGACTGGCTACAAGCTGTTTGTGGGCATTTTTATACAAGCTCAATGCTGTTCCAGCAACTGCTGGATGAGAACAAGATATGGGCATGCGGTACCATTCGCAAACACAGGATCGGGTTCCCAAAAGACACATCCGATGCCATTAACAATCGCCACCCAAGGGGTATGATACCGGTACGTTGGATACGGGAGGGAAGTCTGCTTCGTACAATGGAAAGACACTCGTCTAGTTCGGATGCGTTCCAGCATTTATCAAGCCCACAGCGAAGGCAGCACGATACAGCGCAGGGTGAAGACAGATGGCATATGGAATGTGGAACAATTGCCGTTACCTCCTGCAGTACAAGACAATAATAACAAAAATGCCGTTGACTGGTCTGACAGTTTGATCGGTTACTACCGAGGTGGTACAGATCTTTCTTTTACCACTTTATTGACATTGCCATAGTGAACGCGTTCATCCTCCACAAATACATGATGGAAAGCAGGGGGGGAAAGCCCTTATGTCAGAAAGCCTTCCGTGAGAAGCTAATTCTGGAGCTCCGGCGCGCTGGACATGGTGAAATTGTCCCCTCTCCTCCGCGAGCGCCACCACCACCAGCGCCACCAGTTGATGCCTTGCATGTGCCCGCACACTTTGGGGAAGATGGCACAGAAGGACGGCGACAGTGTGTGAATTGTAGACGGAAGACACCACGTCTATGCACCACATGCGACGTTGTCACTGTGCATGGTACCCACGAGGAACTGCTACAAGCCCCATTTTATATATATATATATATATATATATATATATATATATATATATATATATATATATATATATGTATATATATATATATATTTTTTTTTTAGGGGCTTTAATGCCTTTGACAGGACAGTCGAAGATGGTGACAGGAAGCCAATGGGACAGAGAGACAGGGGAGGATCGGGAAATGACCCCGGCGGGACTGTCTTTCACCTTCAGTCGAGCCAGTCAAATTGGTATGGGGCATGATGTTTAGGCAGCCTGATGATTTTATAAGGATCATGGGCTTTGGTTTCCTGGTGAACCAGAAGCTATGTGTTGACGCCCAGGGGGCTGGGCTACACAATCCTTCTGGTACACCTGTGATTCGCTCTCCTCCTCCGTTTTCGAAATAACCGGGGCAGCACGACGAATCAGGATCGTAGGGAGGGATTTCAGTGGGTATGACGTTTATCGAACGCAACACCCTCCCCCAGGGTAGTTCGGCTGTGCCCGCCCCCTCCCTGAATCACAACAGTAATGGCGGCGTGCGAGGAGTTATCATGCGTCGGGATGGAAGCAGCAATTTCAGCGGTGTTATCCAAAATACCTCAAGTTGATTTTCTAAAGGACGTTGTTCTGTTTTGGTTCCCGACCTGGCGGCTCTTACGTGACGACACGTCCTACGTCACAAAGCTTCAACGTGAGTGGTCGAAGTGTCAAGTCATTCATATGAGGTTGCTCCAACCGCGTGCAAGCATCTTTTGACTAAACCCCGCCTGCGGAGAGGCATGAAAAGGCAGTGTGCCAGTAGCCTGTTACTTACAGGCTACTGGTTCACCAGGAAAGGGCTTTGGGCGGTTTTCCATACCACCGCACTGTATTGAGTACCATTGCTGTACCATTAAACACAATTAAGGTGAAACTCTGTTGATCCCATCTTATTCAGAAACCAAGGCTTTTTAGACCAACTGGTGTTGGGTGGGTGCTAGGGCTGCACGATATTAGAAAAATATGCGATACACGATAACATGACTGTATATCGCGATATCGATATTCCTCACGATATTTAATATATAACTTGCATATATTTTCCCCTCTCTACTTGCCATTCTACACTTTATCATGTATGAAACAACCGAGAGCAATGTTTTATTTCCAACATTATTTTCATTCGCAAAAAACATGGCTAACATACAGCATCATCTTAAAATGTCAACCTTTTTAATACATTTTTTTACTTTTTCACCAAATTGGCTGTAATTAAAAATTAGGCATCACGATATAACCAACTTTTGCGATACATGTATCGCAAGCCGTGATATCGCGATATCGATTCATTTTCGATATATCGTGCAGCTCTAGTGGGTGCATGACACAACCGGACACGGACACTGCCAAAACAGTCCGCAAAATTGGCCAGCTCCATTGAATAATAAAAACAAAATTCGGGTGTGGGGCCCTTGGATGGCATTTGGGTTAAGCATC
Source organism: Engraulis encrasicolus (assembly GCF_034702125.1). Taxonomy (NCBI): domain Eukaryota; kingdom Metazoa; phylum Chordata; class Actinopteri; order Clupeiformes; family Engraulidae; genus Engraulis; species Engraulis encrasicolus. Next base: position 28,425,209 of record NC_085873.1, read on the forward strand.
AGTGTGGCTTAATGACGATGGCAATCGAGCAGTTTCCCTCGCCACACCAGAGAGAGAGAAACAGCCTAACCACGTGCCCATTTTTGTACTGTAAGCTCGGGGGGGGGCTGAGTAGTGAGGGATAAAATGTGCTGATGTGGTCTAATTCAGAAAGGCTTTTGGACTCACACTGACTGGCTCAAGCCTGATGGACCATGACGGCATCTTTTCTATCTGCCGATCGATTGACCCATAACCAACCTCGAGTCTAAGACCCCTTTGCCAAGCCCTCATAGCAGCCTTCCAATGAAGCTCACAGTATTTATTTACAGTGCTTATCACGGCATTCACGTCACTTCAGAATGAATGCACCTCATGTACTGTAGGGCTGGATCAATGATCAGAATATATTTGGCTGTTCTTTCTTATCATTTCTTTCTCCTGATACTGATACCCTTTTCCCCATTTCACTTCACCTTTATTTAGCCAGAATTGACACATTGTGAGACTGAGTGTCTCTTTCACCAGGGAGTCCTAATCAAACTACTGCTGGATTAAAAACAATCTTTCAATGCACACTTAGTATTTGGCATATGCCCAAAAACAACGTCAGCCTCCAGGACTTCGCCATGTCATCTACAATGACTGATGATCGTTGTGATTCACCTGAATTTTATTATCTGCTTTCGATTAATCACCCTGGCCTGCGCCACTCCCAACACCTCAGACAACAACACATGTACACACACGCCCCAAAACGGGTACAGAAAGCCTTGACAAGTGACAAAATGTACACTGACATTTCCGAAAATAGCACACTGGTGAGAGAATATCCAACCTGGAATAATACTATCATCAGTACCGAAGATTTTACTCCTCGGCCAGCGCTTGAAATAAATGAGGAACTCGTCTGTCACTGACCACCTACAGCATATCTTCAAAATTCTTCTATACGGCATGGGTTCTAAACACCTAAACCACGTAAATGAGACCACCCAAACGATATAGCCTCGAGTTATGCAATTCTGGACCAAAAAAAACCAAAAGGACAAGCTGCCATTTTAGCTGAGGATGGGGGAAAAAAAATGCATGATGTAAACAAAGTCATGTCCATGGCAACCGTTCTCCCTCAACGATACATTGAAGGTTACACAGCTTTTCATATAAGTTTATTTGTTGAATTAACTCCAGAAAACCGAAAAAAATAAAATAAAATAAAAATTAGACCCTACATCAGTGGCCTCAAGTATGAAGAGGGTGTTCCAGCCAGGAGTCCAAAATTGACAAATTCAATCGTCTTCATAAAGATGTTGATTTTTCTGTTTTGGCAACAACATCTGCACACATCTTTTCCCTTTAACAGGCTGTGAGTCATCGTGTCGCTATACTGGTTGGGAGCTGTTGCGTAACGCAAAACCCCTGAGGTCAAACGACAAATCACTGTGGGAGAGAGAGAGAGAGAGAGACAGACAGACAGACAGACAGAGAGAGAGCGAGAGCAAGAGAAGAGAGAGAGAGAGAGCGAGAGAGAGAGAGAGAAACATGCCAGAACCACAATGAGGTCTGTTTTTCATTCTTTGAAGATGAGGATGGGGAGCAGACTCGTTTTTTTCTCAACAGCTGCATGAAGCTATGCAGCCGATGATAGCTGATTGAGTAACAAAAATGTGTTGCAGGCCTGGGCTCAGTTCCTTTCCATGCTTTGTATTGCTTTCACCTGAATTCCTTCACTGACGCAATTCCTTCCCAGGCAGGCCTCAGCAGCTCTACTGTAAATAGTAAAGGAAGAAAAGGTGATCGACAAAGTTCTCTCACAGAGAACTGAAAGTTGTCTTTCTGCAACCTTTTGCTCTCTCGCGCTAGCCTGCCTATCTCGAAAAATACCAAACATAGGCATGATCTGAGGAGGGGTTGGGGACTCCTAACATTCCAAACACCTCCTGTGACATACCCACCACCCACCCTCCCACCCAACCCCCCGTGGCCCAATCGGCTCTTTAATTCTTAGAAATCAAGCTTCCTCAGTCACAACCATTTCCTGTTTAAAGAGGCAAGTAAGGAGAGATTTCCTTTGAGGGGGCCTGCGTGCCGAACAGTGTGTACCGTCACTTTACAATCGCAGGAACTGTGGAGCGACCAGCTGAGGCCTGCAGCATGCCTCTGAAACACGCCCCCCCCCCCTCCTTATCCCTCCAACATACACACACACACATGCGCGCACACACACACACACACACACACACACACACACACACACACACACACACACACACACACACACACACACACACACACACACACACTTCCACTAACCTCCCTCTCCCCTCCCCACCCCCAAACCACACACAAACACATGCACCCACACACACACACGCACGCACGCACGCCCCAGCCCCTGACCGAAGCCACCCCATCCCCTCCAGCCCCCTCCCCCGTCCTTGCCCCATGGACTCAGGTCTGCTTTGTGCATCACAAGCCTCTGCTGATTTATGGTTAGTAAAATACATAAAGGAAATGATGAGGATTCCAGTGATGCCTCTCTGCACCAAAAGCCTGCACCATCTCCAAGGCTGCAAAACACACCGTGAAGCCATTAGATTGTGGCCTTTCAAGATTTGTGCTAGTCGACAAAATCGAAAACTAAATGGGGGGAAAGCTACCTCGATCCATTCCAGACACAAGGGCTACTACTTTCTTGTGCACTCCCGGAAAGTAATGGACTCGAGTGTTAGTGCTAGTGTTGCAACCCGCTGGAAATAGTTTCATCTTAATGGCTGCGCATTAGCACTTGTTTACTTTCGGAGTACACAGGATACCCATGCATCACACGCTTTAGTACAGTACGCCACCGGAATAGTAGCTCTATTAATAATGCCTGATACCATCTCGACTGCTTGGGTGGACTGGACCTCTTCAGAGACTACCATTTGTGTTTGTCTGGCAGGAATTCGAGGTAACGCCTCAGCAGTATAACATAACTTAACTCACTGACAGGCCCCCGTTGGGTTTGTTGTTTGTAACCATCCTCTTTCGCTTGTACACACTTCACCTTGACCTTGCTTTAAAAAAAAGAAAAAGGTCACAAAGTTGAGAGAAGACATGAGGATGAATTCTCACGAGGGCTTAACGGGGAAAACAGGAGCGACTTGAAGAGGATTCCCAAATCCACTTAACGGAAAAGGCTAGGTGCTATTGATCTGTGCTAAGTTGATTGGTTGTTGTCATTTCCTGGTTCAAGGCATTGTGGGGCTGTCTCTTGCCACACATCTTAAGGAGCTCTGAAACCAAAACACAAAGGCCTTTCTCAAAAAAAAAAGCACCAAGGGACCATAAATTCATCTAAAGGATGTTTGGGAATCAGAACACGGTCATAATCTTCCTTGAAAACATGAAAACCACACGATTTCTGATCCATTCCACACTCTTTAAGATGTGTGTATCCATTAGTCTCCTGTATCGGAGCAAATGGCAGGTCACTTATTTGGGTATGTCTTCGCCTGTGACTCACCCTGAAAGAAAGAAAAGGAAACTATGCCATGCAGAGGCTGGGAAAACCCTTGTTGTCAAGCCTCACCCGTGACACAACACACACACAGCATCCAGTCACGCCTTTTAAACAATTCTCACTTTCTTTGACACTGTGCATGCTCTAATTACAAGACTTCTTTTGATAGCATGTCATCGTCACAAACACTCTAAAAATCCTGAGGTTGGCATCACCAGCAGTGTTTCTGTCAGTCATCTATAGCTGAGCAAATTCTTCTTCTGAGGTCATGTTTGAAAAGCTAAAAACAAGTCAAGCAACGAAATAACTCAAGGTCCAATTTTCTTCCATTCACAGTGACAGACTAGAAGATTCTGTAACTACTGGGAGAGCTTTGAACTGTAAGCTTACACACCCCTTTGGCAATGCATGTGCTCTATTCCAGAAGATCACAGGGGGGTTAAGGATCTGAGTCACAGCACAGGCCTCCCAATGTAGGCCAAGCGATCTACAACCGATGAAAAGCACTTCGCATTCATTAGGACACAGAAGGCATTATCTTGGGGGTGGAAGTTAGTCTGCAGTTGGGGCTCAAAGGGCCCGGCAAAATCAAGGGGTCCATTGATGCTGCTACAGAAGCCTCTGAAAGGCCAACCCACAGACTGTCAAAATCTTTAGCCCTGGGTTCACACAATTTCAACCCCTATTTTAGGAACAAGAAAATTGCCGACCGAAAACAGCACAGTAATATAACAACCAAATTGCCACTGGCTTTTCCTTTAACCTACAGTGGGTATGATGAGTCACATTTTCATAAGCCATGCTGCACTAATGTCTGAAGTCAGAAGGGCTGGAACGTTTGTTCTCAATGTTGCAGAAAACTGTTGAAATGTGTGGAGGATAGGCTTGACAGCCATTTAGAGATCAACAGTAGGCTACACAGGATAAGAACTCGAACAGCTGACAGACTCGTAAAAGAACAAGAAAGAACTGCTAGGAACATATGTCACATAACCTGAAATGGACATGCGTGTGCAATACCAACACTGTTGTCACCATCAAAGTTGAAGCTAATGTTTCACGGCCATAGCATCTGGTTCACCGCCTAAATAATGGTAGCCATTCACATTAACTGTGTAACAAAGTCTTCCTTTATAGACCGAAAACAAACCTATACCAACGAGACCTATCGACTTCTAACTTGGGATGGTCACCAACAGCTGGATGCCCATGCATGCAAACGAGTCACCAAAAGAACACAGACTACCAAATTAACTACCAGACAATCAAAAGAACCCAACTCATCCAGGCGAAATTAACTTCACGATACACAGCGTCAACAGTAGCGGTTTATTAGCCAGCCACGTTGGCTAGTTACAATGAGTAGGCTACTAAAATAAAGAATTGTATTACTTGCCTTCCAACTGTTTGGTTGGCCAGTTGTTTCATCCGATTGAACTGCTTCTTCATTTTGAGTCCCACGGTTGATTACACTCGGTGAAAAGTGAAAACGGCTCTCCGACGATATGCCTCATCAGCAGGGAATCATTTGATTGATCATGAAGGTATGCAGGTAGCTAGCTAGCTAATTACATTAAAGTTTACCGATAATTAGCTTAGCAGCCCACTTCACGCTAGCTAAAAAGAAACGATGAAAAAAGTTATGTGGATGACAACATCATCGGGCATATTCGTGTCGCACTTCACGGCAAGTTATCCGAAGATAATCCGAATTAATCCTTATTCTGCATGTATTAAGGACCCGTGGCCAGTCGGGCCGTCCATGCAGAAAATTGGGCAGCTAATTCACTTAAAGAAATCGCCCCTTTCTCTCTCCCAACAATTCCTACCTTACCGCAGAGTACAAAGCTGATGGCGTATGCATGCAGGAAGTGAACGCGGAGCATCCACCTCCCTCTCCCACTGTTGTGGGTAGCAGCTAAAAAGCCACTGTTGCTATTGTTGCTGAGAGCTCTGTGAAATGTGAGATGGATATTATTTTACACACAGGCGTTTCTTTCAAACCTGATACATTTTCAAAAGAGCTATGTAAAGGTGGATATTAAATGAAAGTGATGAATGAGTAGGTTATCATGGGCATCCAGATGCGTCATGATACTGCCAAATATATATATATTTTTCCAATGAATTACACAAAATATTGTATTCACTTTTATTGTGTGATTCTTTCTTTGAACATTATTCACACAATGGGTGAATGGTTGGCCCACTACCTCAGATTCACCAATAGCTTAATTCTGCTGAGACATCACAATTTCAGAAACTGACAAGTGTTTTATGTTGATATCTTTAATGACACTGTAACACACTGCGCTTTATTGCACATCGACAATTTACACAACATAAATTCTTTGTTCTACTGTTTATCGATACGATCTTTATTGTCATAGTATAAAAATAATTTGCCCAGTTCTAATGAACCTTCACAAAACTCAAAATAACATGCACACTGTACACGTTTCAGAGAGGACATGTGTATGGATGACTGAAGTATTACGGAAAGACATGCAACACTGTTTTCGTCATTGCAGCAGCTACATTGTTGAATTTAAGAACACTGTAACAGTAGCCAATTTGTAGCAGATACATGTAATTCTTCCTCTGCATGGTTCGATTCGACCCTAAGTATGGACTAGCTTTGCTCTTTGAGATTTAGCACGTTTGCATCCAAAGAATCTTTAACAGCACACCACTGTAATTGCGAGGGCATTATAGTAGCTCAAAATAATCCTCTCCGTGCTGTTATAAACCCAACATATCCCTGATCTAGCGATTTTATGCGAACTCCACCACGTGTGATGCATTATGGGAAAACGTAGGAAGCGGATGTGGCTCGTGCAGCACTGTTTGTGTTTGTAGCGGGATTGAAAGCAGGGCTAACGTATCCTTGTTTGTGAGAATACAGCTGTTGATTTCCAACGTGATTCCTTTACTAAATAAAATATTGCACCTTGATGCGACGAATAGCTGTCAGATTCCCATCAAAGCTAACCGTTGGTCTTAACCAGCTCTGTGTGAATCGTGTAGCATTAGCCTGTTATAGCAATGTGATAGGTGAACGAGAAACTTGAGAGCATCCTGCAAATTTATTCAAGATTGTAATATTGCGTTAACACATGGCATCTCGTCAGGCTTTCACAGACTCCGACACTGCAGATGAAGCAGTTCGGGCAACATGCGACGACGCATCGACATGTAAAAGGTAGCCTGCTATATGAATGTGCCATAATCAATTAGCGTACGCCCACCCTCGTCCCTGTCAGTGTGCACGCTTCCATGTGTTTTGGGTGTTCAACACATACAACTTGTTTCAACCACAATGCAGAATGTATAAAATAGGTTAATGGAGGGGGACTGCTTGATACACAACAATTATTTTGTCTTCTTCATACCTTTGGTCATAAACCCCTTTTCTCTAGGTTGTTGACATGCATGACTTTGATTTTGATTGCATCTTTAGCCTATCGGTCTCCCGTGTTTTCTACCTGGACAATTAGGCCTACCCTTTGCCCTTTCTACACTAGGAATCTCACTTCACTAGGATTCTTTAGTGTAGGCCTACCGCACTGTTTTATTTTTATTCTCCAATGCAGCCATACAATCATCCTTTTCCTAAGCGTGTGTGTGTGTGTGTGTGTGTGTGTGTGTGTGTGTGTGTGTGTGTGTGTGTGTGTGTGTGTGTGTGTGTGTCTGTCTGTCTGTGTGTGTCTGGAGCGACACAGTGGGAGACTTGTGATCCCCCTTTTTCTTCCAAAGAGTACAATAGGCAGTGCACTATGCACAGTGACTTCTGTCACTCTTGGACACTTTGGTGGTCACTTGGTCTTGGGCTGCTCTGTAGGCCTACCGCTCAGCTAAGGCACATGTGATATATCACTGGGATTTTCTTTGTACACTTGTTATTTGTGTGTGTGTGTGTGTGTGTGTGTGTGTGTGTGTGTGTGTGTGTGTGTGTGTGTGTGTGTGTGTGTGTGTGTGTGTGTAAGTTACCTGCGTTGGGCTGAATGTATGTAAGGGTGTGCTATATGTGTAATAGCCTATGTGTAATTATGTGTGTAATAGGCCTACCTGTGTGTAAAGTCTTCTGTGTATGTATGCTACTTGATACCTTAATTTCCCCCTGGGATCAATGAATGATACTCTACTCTACTCATCTGTTATGCATTTCATTTTCAGATTTGCAACCAGCAAAGGCTACTGGTCAGATCCCTTTATCCAGTATTTTGTGAGGTCGCCAGGTGAGCGAAAAGCTCCAGAAATCAACAGAGGTGAGGACAACTCCTCCTAATACATTGTGTTATTTAGTTCATGATGACGATGGCGAGTGACTGTTTGGTTTATTTTCAAATTTACCATAATTCAAACCATGTTTAGATTAAAACAAGCGCTAAATTACACACTGATGTGGGCTAGTTGCACGATAGCGTATGCACTTTTGTATGACTGACTGCATAGCTGTTTCTAAGGTCCCCGCATGTCCTGCCTATTTAAATATCTAATTGTCCCAAATGTCATCTTTTTTCTAGGTTATTATGCCCGAGTTCATGGAATGAATCATCTGCTGGACGCTTTTCTCAGAAAAACAGAATGCAACTGTCAAGTGGTAAATCTAGGAGCAGGGTTGGACACCACCTTCTGGAGATTACAGGTACTGCAAGCAGTTAGGTTGAGAGGATGATTATAAAACTTTTAATTGTGTTTTGTGCAAAAGAAAGGATTGGAAATATAGTGCAGGGCTTAATAAAAAGAAGTAAAATCAAGAGTGATTGTTTTAGTAGTTAAACAACTTAATTGTTGCTGGAAATCAAATTAGCAGACCGTTTTGCTTTTTTGCCACTTCTCTTTTACAATGTACAATTGGTTTCTTTTCTATGCATACATCTTTCTGTTTGTCCACACAGGGAAAGAACATGATGCCGAAAAAATATTTTGAAGTTGACTTCTCAATGATTGTAGCAAGAAAAATACACAACATCAAGTAAGTTTTCGCTTTTTTTTTTTTTTTTCATTTTTAAAAACTCCCTCCTAAATCTTATGGATACCACAATGCAATCATTGCCATATGTCAGATGTAGATTTGCATCGTTTGGATATTTACCCTTCATTTTGTACATTCTCTATGTCTGCGCATCCTCTTGCTTGTCATAGGACATTGATGCCTGCAGGGGGAAACACATGCATTTGCAACTGATGTATAATGTGCAAACTAAATAGAAATAGATGTGACAAGAGTTGTGTATGCCAGCACAAGCATTGCCATCAGAGAAAATGTTGCAGAAATGGAAATGAAAAATGCTTTGCTCATATAATTACATTACATTAGTAGTATTAAGCAGACGCCTTTGTTCAAAGCGACTTACAAGGAGCAATTTAAACAAGAACAGGGTAAGGCACAATGTACAGTTGCAACACTGATACTGTAGCATTGTCCTACAAAGAGTAAAGAAGAGGATAATGCATTAAAAAGTAGCAAAAAGTAAGCAAGACCTCAAGGTGCCGTGTACAGTTGCAACACTGACAACATTGTCAAACACAAGGTAATAGAAACAACATTAAATAATAGGAAGGTAACAAGGCAAATTGGATGATAAGCAAGACATCTAGGCGCAGTGTACAGTTGCAACAATGTCCAACACAGTAATAAAGAAAAAATAAGTAAAGGATTTAAAAAGATGTTAAAAGCAAATTAGGTACATAAAGATGTTCGGTACATAAGATATGTTAATAGCAGTGGCTTAAGGAAAGACCTCAGAGACTAAGACTAAGGAAAGAGACTAAAAACTAAAGGCTACAAGGTGAGTAGAATTAGTTATGTTAGAGTGTTAAGCATATAATTATGATTGCCAACTATATTACTGTTGGATGGATTACATTGATCCTCAGACACTTCTTTCTGGTAGAATGCACGCTGCTCCACCGCCGTAGTCACTGAAAATACTTAACTACCATACTATACTACTATGTCATTACACTGAGTCTTTAGTAATACATTACAACTTGGTCATTGCCATTCTGGCAACAACAAATTTATCACAGGGGGGCTGTGACTTAACAGATTTTGGGATTCACTGTAGGTGTGGCAAAGATCCTACAAAGGAGGCAAAGATTTTGAAGCAAAGATTTTGAAGCATAGATTTTGAAGCAAAGACTTTGTCTCCTGATGGATAATTTCATTTAAACAAACAGAATTGCCCAGTAACCACTTTGTCCTATTTTTAGCTGGGTTTCCTAGATAAGGAATGTTTGTTCTCAACTTCTCATGACTGACTGTCACATACTGTACTCACTGTATATGTCACTCACTGGGGGAGCTGTGGCCTAGTGGTTAAGGAGATGGGCTTTAGATCAGATGGTTGTATGTTTGAATCCCAGCAGAACCTTCCACTCCCTATCTCAGCCCATGGATAAGGTGCCATTGAGAAAGCACCTAACCCCGCACTGTTCTAGGGACTGTAACCAATACCCTGTACTTAATATAAATAAGTCGACTCGCTTTGGATGAAGTGTCCGTTACTGTAATGTTATGTAATGTAATCACTAAGTGGTCTAAAGTCTCTGACAACTTAAAGTGCATTAGAGGAGAATTCTTGACAATTTCAATATTCAGATTGCTCACGCTACTTTTGACTTGTCAATACCCGACGACACAGCATTTTTTGTTTGGGCCTTTCTGAGATCCTGCCCATTCTAATGGCGGCGTGTGTTTGTTGATATTTTTTGGAATCATGGCATTTCTCCAAATATCATCTCAAAAGCAGAGGTGGAACGTAACTAAGTGTTTTTACTTTGTTACTATACTTAAGTCGTTTTTTCTGGAATTTGTACTTACTTGAGTAAAAATAAAAATGCAGACTTTTACTTTTACTCAGTTACATTTTTTGACAATTACTTGTACTTTCTACTCCTTACATTTCTAGAAGAAGACTTTGTTACTAGTTACATTTATCCTAGGTTTTCCTGTTGTGTTTCGTGGATATTTGAGTAGCCTCAGCTGTGGGCAGGGAGGGGGGACCAAGCCCCTCTTTCAAACTGACACCCAGACAGAATAGATACTTAAAAAAAACATTAAAGGGCAACTGCTGCCAATTTCAATGTGCTGTTGTATTGCTCACGCTACCCTTGACTTGTCAGTACCCGGTGACAATGCATTTTTTGGCTCAGCCCTTTCTGAGATATGAGCTATTCTAATGGGGGCAACTTCTGTTTACATTTCAAAAAAACATTTTTATGTATTCCCAAAAACATCCAAAAGGTTATGCAACATCAGCAGACAGCTAGCAAACAGCGATACCTTTTGGGAAAATATTTGGAGTAGGCCTATGCTCATTTAAAAAAAAAATGTAAACAAAAGTTGCCCCCATTAGAATAGCTCATATCTCGGAAAGGGCTGGGCCAAAAACTGCGGCGTCACCGGGTACTGACAAGTCAAGGGTAGCTTGAGCAATACAACAGCACATTGAAATTGGCGGGAGTTGCCCTTTAACAGGACTCCATAGTCATGTTCAAATAGAACCGAAAACCGTTGCAGGAACTGTTTCCTATTGGATCAAGTAGGCAGACATACTTGTACTTTTGTACTCAAAAAGTACATTTAAAAGTTAGTACTTATGACTTTTACTTAAGTACATTTTTGTTGTACAACTTTTACTTTCACTTGAGTAATTTTTTCGCAGGGTACTTCTACTTTTACTTAAGTACACAATTTCAGTACTTCTTCCACCTGTGCTCAAAAGTTATTGCTGTGTCATAAGGTGTCTGCTGATTTTGGATAACTGTTGGGATGATATTTGGAGTCTTCAGGTCTTTCTGACTTCTATCATTGAAAACACTGAAGCAATCCCTCGAATAACTTGCAGTGTACATGGTACATGTACCAACCCTGATTCCCAGCAATATGTGTACAGTATGTCTGTGAATATGCTTATTCATCCAGGTCGTCATAGTCAACAGAGTAGTAAGTTGTAAGCAACTGGACACTGTCCAAAAAGAAGCTTAGTTGAATACAGCTAAACTCTTTCGACCATCCCAGTAGCCTAATGGTTCAGAGAACTTATTCTTGATATTCTGGTTATGGACTTAATCTATGTTTCGCTTACTTTGTCTTTTAATTTTTACTGTTTTTCTACAGAACCAAGCCACCTTTATCCAAACAGCTTATCGAGACACACTCCACCGACTCTCTTCTCTTTGGTAAATAGTTTCAGCAATAACATTTTAAACATTTGATCCGATTATATCCAATTTAACTGTCATTACTCAATATAAATACGTAGCAATGAAATGCAGTTTAGTATCTAATCAGAAGTGCAAATAGCCACTAATTCCAAAGAATGGCACAAACGTCAGTGTCCAAGTCTTTTTGACAGCCATGGTACGTGTGTTTTTGTTGTGTTAGATGGCCACAGCCTGGACTCTGACAGATACTGCATCATCGGTGCGGACCTCAGGGACCTGGCAGGCCTGGAGGAGAAGCTGAAGAAGTTTCAGTTGAACACTGAGTAAGTCCAATGCAATCAGACTGGTCCACTTCACAATATACAATCAGTGGAAAATACTTCTTTGAATTTTATTGTGGTGAAAACACAATGACAATAATAATCAAAACATATAATGGCAGAATAGAAGGAGCTGAAGAAGTTCCAGTTGAACACTGAATAAGTCCAATGCAATCAGACTAGTCCACTTCAAAAACACCAGAGATGACTATGGAAAAATGGCAATGAGAGTACATTATGATAATAATAAGGTCCCATGTTCTGTTCTTGTCAGCTGTGCAATAGTCTTGTGATGTTATGTGTATGTCCTGTCTTAATCAAGTCTTGCTCATGGGTGCAAAATGAATGTCAGGGAAACTGACAATAAAGTGTCATCGTATCGTATTGTATCGAATAGTATCTAACATACACTCAACGGCCACTTTAGTAGGAACAGCTGCTACAACTGTTCATTGAGGCAAATTTGTGATCAGCCAACATTGAGTGGCGGTTCCGTGGGCAAAAATGCCTTGTGGATGGCAGAGATCAGAGGAGAAAGGCCAGACTGGTTTGACCTGATACAGAGGCAACATTAAGTCAAATAACCACTCATTACAACCGAGGTATGCATAAGAGAATCTCTGATTACACAACACATCAACTCTTGAGGCAAATGGGCTACAGCAGCAGAAAACCACATTTGGTACCACTCCAGTCAGCTAAGAACAGGAAAATGAGGCAACAATTAACACAGGCTCACCGTAAACGAGACTAGCGGATCGGGAAAATGTTGCCTGGTCTGATGAGTCTTGATACTCAGATGGAATGGTCAGAATTTGGCGTCAACAACATGAAAACATGAATCGACCCTGCCTTACATCAACGTTTCAGGCTGGAGATATAATGGCACAAGTTTATTTTCTTAGAACAATTTGGGCCAATTAGTACCAATTAATCTTTGTTGGAATGCCACAGCCTACCCAAGTATTGTTGCAGGCAGTTCAGGCAGCTCTGAAGGCAAAAGGGGGTCCCACCCAGCACTAGAGAGGTGTTCCAAATAAAGTGGTCGGTGAGTGTACAATCAATACTTCTTTGGATGTTATTGTGGTGCAAACATAATGACATAATAGTAATCAGAACATAGTGATATGTTTTGACGTGGTGCTTTATCTTCGGAGTCGATGTCTTACTAAAGTCACAAAACTATTTGAGAGAAATACTTGCACTCTGTACAGCTGCCTCACCGTGATATACTTGATGAATAATCTCAGACAATGGTGTGACCAAAGAATGTTCAAAATGTTGTGGGCTATTCATCTAATGAATCATTGAGGGAGCTATGCAGTTTGCAGATGTTTCTTTTCTCTTTGTCTTGTTCTCTCTGTATCTAGGACCTGTGGTCATTATTTTTAGGTGTGTACAAAAACTAAAGGAGACAGCAAAAGTGTTCCTGTCATACTAGGCTACAAAATAGGCCTGAAGTAGCAACCTGTGCACACATACTGTATCTTCACAAATGCCTTCATTTGAGATGTCAATTAATTTGTTTAGACGTTTGTATTCTAAGAGATTTTATGGTAGCACTGGCACAATTATTACTGTAGAACTGGGTTAATGTTATCAGATTTTTTCTTTGCAAATTCAAACAGTGAAACAATGACTTTACTGACATTACCTGAGATGCACATCAAAAGCACATTTTTAAAATAACCCATTGATGCCTAAGGCACCTGCAAAAAAGGGTGCTGAATGCCTGAGCCCATTTAAGAAAAGCTGCCCTCAGCCTAGAAAAACCTAAATATCTCAGCCTCTGAAGCACATAAAAACATGCATTGAAATGCTAAGACCCCCATATTTCATTAGAATGTGTTCTTTCATCTCAAACAAACTAAGATTTGTATTAAAGTTGTCTCAAATCATGAGCCTGAATGCAGCGTAATGCAACTCCAGGCGCCAGGGCCAATGTTGCGCACTGCAACGTCCAGCATCAATGGGTTAATATCAAGCTCTTCATATTTCCTTATTCCTCTGCTTATTAGCCCATTAAAGAGTAATCATCATAATAGTATGACCTGACCATGACATTACATGGAACCTGCACTCCCAGTCTTTCCCGTCTCTTGGAATTGGCCTGGGCCTCGGAAAAAGCTGGCGTTCTTTTGAATTTCCACCTTTTTTATTCCGTCTGATCTGCATGATGTGAATATTGAACTTGGCAGAAGGACACTTCTCATTCCTGTTTCAGGTTTTATTACTACAGATCTGGTGTGGTTGATGTTCGATTAAGCTCAACGATGTTGACGCAAAGTAGTGGTGGGCTGGTAGTGCCCAATGTCCATTTGTGCATTAAAAACACTTACGGTACTGTGAGTCATGAAGGGGTCAGGAAAAGATTAGATTTTTTTTGTTACCCTACTTGGCTCTTTTTTTGCTGAGTTCTTTCCTGTTCAGACAATTCTATTGTCTGTTTTCTCACATTCAGTGTGTTTCTCTTACTGTGCATGTGGGTCTGAGGGTAGGACACTTGGACGCCTGGATTATGTAAGTCACAAAAATATGTCTGTGGTGATGTTTGGTGTTTTTTAGATATTCAATTTAAATTTTTGTAATTTATCATAATTCACATTCTGAGCATTATTGTATTCCATGCTGTTTGTGTAATTTGTAGAGGCAGAAAAGAGCTTTCAAACAACACCACAGACATCTTTTCGTGACTTACGCTGAATGATATAATCAAGACTGAATGTGTAGTGTCCTACCCTCATATGTAAACCTTTACTAGTCTGTTTCTCCCAAAATACGGATGTCAGATTCACACAAATGCAGTTCTGAGATTCTACCTTGCTACAAAAAAGGCACACCAAGTATGATTAAAATGGCTGTCGGTCGGTTCTCAAAGTGTCTGATTTCACATGAAATGACCCATGTCCGATTCAATACACTGACCAACTGACCATTTCAGGATGCATTTATAGTGTGCTATGGATAGGTCCCCCATCTTGGCAGGCAGGTTTTGTTCAGAAAGGGTGTTGTTTTGCCAGAAAGGGTGATGATGTTTGGGGTCATGCCCTTTGCTTATTGTTTTGCGCTGACGACAGTGACTTGTCTGGGATTGCTGTGAAGTAGGGCCTCGTGCGTCAGTCGATGCCTTTCATGAGGTCTGATGAGACTAGGAAGGGAGCATGCACATTATCCTGACGTGTGTGTGTGTGTGTGTGTGTGTGTGTGTGTGTGTGTGTGTGTGTGTGTGTGTGTGTGTGTGTGTGTGTGTGTGTGTGTGTGTGTGTGTGTGTGTGTGTGTGTGTGTGTGTGTGTGTGTGTGTGTGTGTGTGTGTGTGTGTGTGTGTGTGTGTTAAGGTGGTTGCTCTGAGGGTTGGCCCTCTTCCAGAACGATCTCTAGGGTTTCTGACAGGGATGTACCTCTTTGCACGTCGTTGCCTGCTCGTATGGCATAGATTGTAGGAGGATATGTGCCTTTGGACATTGTTCTGTTGTCTTGCGCACGTCTTTATTATGTTCAGCATGTCATGGACTTTTGTTTGTCTAAGATCCCAAAGTCAGGGGAATGTTTACGTAAATCTGGAAGACAAAGCTGGAAACATTTTGACCTTCTCATGTGGAGGTGTAACCATAAAGTTGCAATGGGGCTATTGGGCTGTCTGTTATACAGTATAATGTCTGTTTCATAAGTCTGATGACAGATGTAGTGATGACGGATCGTGCTCTGTTTGAGGAACTCAAAGCGATACTCCCCCATTTCTGGAAATATATTCATTTAATAGTAATTAATACGTTAGTAGTGTGTGTTTGTGTGTGCACTTTCTCACGTAAACCCTGAACAATTGCCACCGTATGGCAGCCTCCAGAACTTGAGTGTGAATGTGGGAATGTATCGCGATACTTATTTTCACGATATACTCACTGCATCGATCATTGATTATTTAATCATGATAAAATTCTATTTGTCATTGGTTCATTTTGTTCAGTCGAGAGTAGGTAATGTTTCTGTTGTGATGGAAGCCCTCTCCCAGATGCTAAAATGCTTAAATAAAATGAACTGACTTATGAATGCGACACAGTAATGGACAAAAAAGTTGTATTTTTACACATTTACTTAAGTAAATATCGCAATGCATCGCAATAGTACATGATTCATAATGCATCGTGATAGAATCTCATCGTGGCTTGAGTATCGTGATGCATATTGAATCGTGAACCCTTTGCCAATACCCACCCCTAGCGTGAAATAGCCTTATTTCTGCAAAGGGTGGAACTTCGCATTAGTGTGAGCCTCAGAGACTGCCGAGATTTTCCCAAGGAGAGTAGAGTGCCTCATGACTCAATTTCGTCTCCTATCTATGCCACCAATTAGAACTCCAATTAAAGCAAGAAACACGGCATTGTAATTCCTTACATTACATTACATTACACTTACCTGACACTTTTTATCCAAAGCGACTTCAAGTTGTTATTAGTACAGGGTATTGGTTACAGTCCCTGAGCAGTGTGGGGTTAGGTGCATTGCTCAAGGGCCATGGAGTGAGATAGGGAGTGGAAGGGTGGGATAGGGAGTGGAAGGGTGGGATTCAAACCGGCAACCCTCTGATCCAAAGCTCATCTCCTTAATCACTAGGCTATGGCTGCCTACCATACCTTTGTAAGTGTAGATGCAATCCTCCTTGGAACTATTTTTTGGGGGGTTTCAACTTAATTTGGACAGGACACTATAAAATGGGACATGAAGCAAGTGGGAAAAGAGGGAGACGGGGAAGGGTCGGCAAAGGACGCGGGCCGCAATTGAACCTAGGTCAGCCTCGTAGCAGGCGAGTGCCCTAGTACTAGTGGTGTGGATCGTCAATGATCTCACGATTCAATCCAATTACGATCCGGAGGGTAACGATTCGATCCGATCCGATCCGATCCGATTCAATGATGCATTGCGATGCGCAGGGACGGAGCACAAGTTTGTGACGGGGTTATGTCGAGGTCCTCTACCCATACGCTATGCTTGATGTTACAAACGTCTAGCCTAATTGTCCGGAGGGTAACGATTCGATCCGATCCGATCCGATCCGATTCAACGATGCATTGCGATGCGCAGGGACGCAGCACAAGTTTGTGACGGGGTTATGTCGAGGTCCTCTACCCATACGCTATGCTTGATGTTACAAACGTCTAGCCTAATTGTCTGTTATTGTTCACAACATTCGCACCCCACCAGGGATGAGCTCAAACATTAATATTATTGTAATGTGCAATTATAGAAAAAGAAAGAGGCGACTGTGTGGGCGCAACCGCAGCCAACAGTAACGGTGCCAGTTCGTTTGTCAACCACCTTATCCAAATCGACCACAATGCCCTCCTCCCATAGATTACTAACACATTCTATACCTCCTCCACATCCAAGATAACTGTCACGACCAAGACGCGCGGCCCCATCCTTGTCCGAAACGGATTCATTTTTAAACTGCCAGCCTTCTCGTCGATAGGCTATATGGTTCCGCTTTGCCAAGGGTGAAACTTGGGGAGACGTGTGGAAACGGCCGGGGATCACTGCGTGCATATTGGCTATTCAATTAATGTGATGAAGGATGGTCAAACTTTAGATGCTGCATGCCACGAAAGGGGCAATTTTTCGGGAGCAGCTAAGTAAAATGTTTAGGGGTCGGGAGGGAGGAACTGAACAGTTGTCATCAAATAACTTGGGCCCTACTTGACTATAACTAAAATCGGCAACCTACTGTAGGCGATATAGCCTACACACTGGCCCAGAATATGTAGCCTAGCCTATCTGCTGAATAGCCACTGCGCAGGGCTAACCACCACATAAGTGCATTTCACGAGCTTGTTTCAATGCGATTTGCCAAAGTTGGTTGCTGCACTAATGCGTTAAAAAGGATTAATGGGGGAACAACGCATAATACAAAAAACCCCACAAAGCCTTCCTTGGCGCTTAACCCACTATTGTCTTACCTTAAGTTGTCTTATTTCAACGAAGCTTGTTTGATATAATCAGCTGATCCATGCAAACAAATATTTGACTGCTGCATGCCTTCACGTCGCGACCATTATAGACACCTGACCTAACTTCAGCCATTCGTTAGCTTGGCCCCTACCTACCGGCAAAGCTGCGCTATAGGTTACATTTCGTGGGCTTAGAGCCAGAGGGGGACGTAGGTCCAAAGTGGCATTTTAGCTCTAGTTCTATGCAAACACGAGCGCGGGGAGCTTTAACTGAACCGTGTGATGAACAGCATCACCTCTTTTAGTTTACCATTATTAATCCCGAGGGAAATCAAGGACAATATAGGCCTATAGATATTTTGTAAAGCATGGGTCTACTTTGTGTTATTATTCAGTGTCTCTTCTGGAGGTCGGTATCTTAATTTGCAAATATTTGGTGCCAGTTTCTCGACCTAAGATGGATGCTATAAGAAAAGTAACCAGATGGCAGTAAAACGCCTGCGAATTAGTGTGATCGACTCGAAAAATGAAACCAAGCCGTGTTATCCCATTCGTCCACAACGGGGAAAATTAAACCTGTCACCATGCATGGGCACCAAGGGCGAAACTTTGATTTTGACATTGGTGGGAACACAAAAGTGCTCCAAGACAAAGATTCCAGAAGCTTTTTTGCATTATCAATCATAGGTTCATGTCATGCAGATGTAGGGCGCAGTCTATGAATATGGTCATTGATCGACGTATATGTATTAAGCACGAGCGGTGCTGTCCTCATAGCCTATTTGTTTCAAACGTGTATGACGCGCAATGCCGATTTGATGTCACGCTTTCAAGGACGATGATTATTGAGAACGGAGAACAAGACACGGAATAGGTTAGATAGGCCTAGGTGAAATTAATGTGGAGAGCACGGTCTATGAATATGGTCATTGATCCACGTTGAGCACGAGCGGTGCTGTCCCCATAGCCTATTTGTTTCAAAAATGTATGATGCGCAATGCCGATTTAATGTCAGGCTTTCAAAGACGTTGATTATTGGGAGAACGGAGAACAAGACACGGAATAGGTTAGAGGTTGATGAGATTCATGTGGAGAGAGAGAAAGAGAGAGAGAGAGTGGGCAGCACCAACCCTTTGGATGTAGTGATGCACGTGCAACCGAAATTGAAAGAAAATACAGGGAGGGAGGAGAGGCAAAATGGGAGGCGCGGGTATGATTATTTTAAATGTATTAATACACCGAATCGATCCGGCTTGTGGCCGAATCGATGCTGGATCGTCAATGCCCTGGATCGCGATCCTTTGCCGCATCGATTACTTTTGACGGCCCTATGCCCTACCATTAGCACCACAGTAGGGCCCACCTGTTCTTTTGTCACCAGATCCTTTCAGCAGTTATCAGGAAGAGAGGCCTAGTCTACAAGTAGGACTTAGCGTATTACACCACAGAACCGCACCCTCACCCACCCTCATATAACTTTTTGAGACGATGTGTCGGGAACTCATTTTCTAATAGTCGCCTGCACTACTTTGCATCTACTATATAGTTTATGATCTTACCCACTTCCAGGCAGCGAAATACAAGGGCACGTCCCTTTGGAGATCCATGTCTTGCTCAAGGGCGCCTCCGCAATGGATGAAGGCAGGGAAGCCGGCTGGGGTGTACAAAGGGGTCAGTTATCCTGGGCCCAGTGAGAAAGGGGGCCCAGATTTGGGTCCTCATTACATTGTATGTATTGGGCAAGGGGCCCGTTAAGATGACTTTGTCTCAGGCGCGGCTAAAATTGTCATCGGCTATGGATGAGGGGGGTCGGGATAGTCGGCACTAGTTCCTCACTCGCCCCCACCAGAGACCTTTAAAGGTAGAATCTTAAGGCCACACCCACATATTTTTGCTAATGGTTCCGGAATCAATGCATACCCTCAAATCACAGTACCAACTCCTTATCTGCAAGGCCAATGCTGATCATTGTAAGTGCGCACTTATAATGCAATCAATACCTCTGCGCAGGGAAGTTATGTTTTTGCCAGTACATCATCTACATGTCATCTGACCATTGATGTGTATGTCTCCTGCAGAATTAACATGAGAGTTAACATCCTGACAAAATGGTAAAAGAAACTTGAGGGGTTGACCTGCTTTGTGTAGGTCTGGCTCTGGCATGGTCATTGACTATCCACATGTCTTTTAAGGGACACTGTGTAGGAAATGGTCAAAAAGGGTACTGCAACTATGCTGCTCATTGAAACTGGGCTGCCTATTGCCAAATTTTCCAAAAATCTTTACATGAAAGTTTGCTAAGTAATAAACAAATATTTTCTAGTATGGTCCAAGTAGAGTCATTTTTGCAGCTAAAAATGACTATTTTTGGAAATTCAAAATGGCGGACCATGGAGAAGATCCCCCTTTTCATGTATGAAAAGTGCACTTTTTCCAGTCATAATGAATACTTAAAATTTGATGCTGGTGGTAAGTATTCATGAAAAAGGTAACATTAGTGAATGGGCAGCATGAATTCTGGAAATAGACGACTAAAAATCTCACTCGGTGTCCCTTTAACCGTCTTTTACAGGTTACCCACGCTGTTCATGTCGGAGTGTGTACTAGTCTACATGACACCTGATCACTCCTCCAACCTGGTGCACTGGATAGCAGAAACCTTCCACACCGCCATGTTTGTCAACTACGAGCAGGTACTTTGACCACAGATCACATACCATATACCAGTGGTTCTTAACCTGGGGTGCGGGCACCCCCTGGGGGTCCGCCAGAAATTGCAGGGGGTCCTTGGAATTTTGTTTGTTTTTTGAGGTTGTGAGTGACCAGAATTCTGCTTGGGTACATTGTAATTACAAAACCAAATTGAAACATGTTTTGGTCCCCATTTGATTAATTTCTCAAGCAAGAATCATTGTAATTAATCACTTGAATATTTTTTGAGTGCGTATACAAACATGTAGAAGTTTGGATTAGGGGTGCATGGCTTGTCTTGGGCACAGGTCAGGTGGTGCTTTCAGAATAAACAGTTAAGAACCACTGCCTTAAACCATTGTAAAAGTATATAACTTTTCCCTCCACTTTCTTCCTAACCAACGACGGCCAGGAGTGGGCATTTGAAACAGAAGCAGTGTTAACTTAAGACACAGGAAAGGCAAATGGCATGATACAGATGAGGAGATGCAAATGAATGAATGTTATATGACAATTTAATTATCAACTGCAAGGTAACATTACATTTAGCTCAAGGCTACTGTAGGTTACATAGGATACAGTGAAATCAAATACAGTTTACCCAAGATAGATAGACAGAGAGACAGAAGGAGAGAGGGAGAGGGAGAGAAAGACAGAGATTGGAGCCCCTTCAGAGGTAGGAAGTGACTCCCAGATGGATATCTGAGGTGACATTATATACTGCAACCCCCCACCCCAAAAGTGTCCTTTTGTCTTGGGGCCAGTGGCACCCCAGGGGGCTGGGCAACCACATCTACAGTGGGGGTGATCTAGCACAAACAGGCCCAAACTCTCCTTGAGATAGCATCAACAGTGTAATCTGAGTCATTCAATAATCTCCATATTTACACCATACTGTATACCATACTAGACCGCAAGTAGTAAGGACAAAACTGGAACTAATATATCCTCTGTAATTTTTTGCAGCATGGACAAATCTGCAAATTTTGTGAAAAATCACATTTGTCTAACCTCAGGATAAGATATTATGGTGCTTGGTGAAAGTTGGCTTATGGTTGTTGGCATGCCACTAATAAAATATTAATTTTATGTCTCTTCATGTATCATATTGTCTAACGTCTCATCATACTGTCATGTATTACGATGCACTCACTCAGAGGGACTGCACAAGAGTTCCAATGTGCCTGGATTGCTTGTTTGTGCAGAAATGACAAACGCACAAGTTTGAATTTTGAATTGCTGACGTGCCGCTCACCTGTGTGCAGGTGAACATGGCGGACCGCTTTGGCCAGGTGATGGTGGAGAACCTGCAGAGGCGCCAGTGCACCCTGGCCGGAGTGGAGGTGTGCCGCACGCTAGACACACAGGTGAGAGATAGACCCAGGGCAGCCGACAAGGGGGGAACAAAGGGGGTCAGTTGCCCCAGGCCCAGGATGAAAGGGGGGGCAGATTTGGGTCCTCATTATATTGTATGTATTGGGCAAGGGCCCATTAAGATGACATTGTCACCGAGATAAACAAATAGGCCCTACCGTGGCCTGACGGTAGGGCACTCGTCTGCTACGCGGCCAACCCAGGTTCGATTCCCGGCCCGGGTCCTTTGCCGGCCCTACCCCATCCCTCCCTCCCAACTCGCTTCCTGCACCATCTTCACTTTACGTCACTTTAACGTAAGTCAAAAAGACAAAAAAAAAACTTTACAAAAAACAATAAACAAATAAGCTTTACATGGTTTTAAGCAAGTGTGTTGGTACTGGCTGCACTGGCTACTTTTCATTGTGTCAAAGTGGAATGTCTGTAATGTTGTCCCATAAACCCCACAAATTTGCAGACATGTGAAGGGTCACGTCTGTTATACACTGTAAATAATCTCTGGTTTTTAATCAAGCTCTAGGACCATAACCTACCAAATGTCATGAAATGCGTTCACTCTATACTGCCGTGCAAAACAAGAACGCAGTTACTCGAAAATGGTCGATTTTTTTTAGATCAGAAATGGGCTTTAAACTACCTCATTTGTCTTGTGTCAAAAAATGTTGGTCCAACACGTCCCGTTTTAGAGAAAAATAATTTTGAAAGTGCAAAAATGGCCAAAAAAAAGTTACTGCTGTGTTGGGTTAAAGGTTACGTCGTGCAAAACAAAAACAGTGAGTTACTGCTGCACTTTCTAATGGGAATGGTTTGGGAGTAGACAGTAATACTAGCCAAGAACGCAGTAACTCCTGCAGTAATACCAGCCAAGAACGCAGTAACTCTGTTTTTTGTGGCAAAAAGACACATAAATGTTGTTTTTTCGGGGGTTTTTGTGTGCATTTCTATCCTAAAAACCAGGAACCAGGAAGTGTCACCACCACTTTACCGACAACACAGTTGTCGCGCCATATAGTAAACTTTGAAGCCTTTTTTCTCAGTTTGCCAGAATCTGAGTTACTGCGTTCTTGTTTTGTAGGGCAGTATACTAGGCTAAACGATAGGGCACACACAATGGAATGCACAGAATATAATGGAAGTTTGAGTAAATTAGAAAACAAGTTGACTGCGATAATAAACATTGGTAACAATTTCTATGAAGCCCATATCTATAGCGCATTATGAGCATATTCATAACAAATCATAATGCGCATCATAATTATAGTGCATTATGACTACACTTTTAACACTTCATGATGGAGTACATCAACAGTCATGAATAACTTTAAATCTAGCTTATGCATTATAAATCTTAGGATGTTTTGAGTGCTCGTGAATGGTTATAAACTACAGGCAGTGAAGGGGCTTATAATGCATTATAACGGTCATGATGCACTATGACTAATTATGATGCGCATTATAATTTGTTATAAATGCACTCATAATGCGCTATAGATATGGGCTTCATAGAAAGTGTTACCTAAACATTTTTTTCCTGGAAATGTGAGGTGTGTGCTTGCGAAAACATACTTTTGCACGTTCAAATTTGCCCTTTGCGCCTTCATGACAGGTCACGTGTATAATTTAATTCTTCAAAAACATCATCATTGGTTCCAGCAGGAGTGCTTGCAGATGTGTTTCCATGTTGGGTGTGAAAAGGACCTTGACTTGACGGCCCACAATAGAGCCCTTAACCTTAACCCATCAAGACTTCTATGGGATATCCTACATCAGCTATACAAGCAGGCCTGAACTGGGACTAAAAACAGCCTGGGCATTTTGGTCATAGATCAGTCGCTCACACAGCCTTCTGCTTTTCTACAATAGCATGAATACATGGGTTCTAAATGTTTGTTTTCTCTTGACTGCCCGAAACTAGCTGCGCACAACTCAACCTCTGATTGTTGGAAACCGCTGTCGGTCAAAAAATTAGCTCACATGGTTGGCTGCCAGTGTCTTGCACCTCCTCAAAACATTGTCTTTACAAACACTGCAAACCCATGTATAGCGCAGTCCATATCAGTGGTTCTCAACCTTTTTTCAGAAACACCCCCTGGACCTCATCATAAGCATCCCAACGCCCCCTTGACCTCACCATAAGCCTACCCGCAACAACAAAACAACAGCATCAGCCTCTGGCGACTGTCGGCCCACCGGGAAAGTGCCCTGTATGCCTGAGTACCAGTCCAGCTCTGTATACAAGCCAGACGCCTTTGTTATACAACATCTCTGCGGTTCTTTACCCTCCCAAATGATCTTCAGGAGGGTTGGTCAGGAACTCCCCAAGGGAGGGTTTGGTCAGGAACTTCACATTCTTGTGCAAATCCTCCTTTAATTTCCACAAGACTGGGAACTGCTGTTGGACGTCAAAAATATGTCAAAACATTGTACATACAATAGCACACAAGAGTGTGGACTGTAGCAGGAGAATTCTGCACTTTTGGAGTAAGAACTTGATTTTGGAACAGGCCTGCCAACAGTGGGATGACAAACAGTTGTCCTGGGCCCAGGGTAAAGGAAGTCCCAGAATTGGGACCCCATTGCATTGTACAGCATGAATTGAGAGGGGGGCCCTTTCAGATGATTTTATTCCAGGCCTGGTCAAAGCTGTCCTTGGCCCTGCTTGGGAGTGAACGAGGGGGAGAGGAGCAGAGCAGAACAGAGGGGAGTGCGATCCCAGTCAATGTTTGCAGCACCTGTGCTCAATCTCACACTGGGGGGGTGTATCTCAAGGCTCCAACGGGGTGGAGGGGTCTATCTGACGTATCCTGTGATTGTGCACCCACTCTGTTTATTTACCACACTGCCTGACATGCATCGCTTCTGACCGTTAGATCTATCCAGGAGTTGGAGTTTGTTGTTATGTTTAGCTTTTTCTTTCTTTTTGCCTTTTCATGTGGAAAAGATTCCAGAGAGTGCAAGGATTAAACAAAACAATGTTTTCCTCTTTCTCTTTTCCTGAATGTGATGGCTTCTGATGTGCGTTGTTGCCACTGTAAATAGCCCATAACGTTCAAGGATCAAAAATTACAAGTATTCCAGGAAGTTTATTTGTCACTTGCATGGAGACACTCTCATGTCACATGTAGTGAAGTGGATGATTGTTCTGTTAAACAAAAAGCATCGTGTTAATCAATTCAGTGTCCTTCTGTATGTAACTGTTTTCTGGAGGCATTTTTGTAGAAGGTGCCCATTACATTATTTTGTTAATGAACTCCACTCTCCTTCTGTTTGTAACTTAATTAGTAACTTTAATTTTTATTGGACTGCGCTGCCCGAACAGCTTATGGACCCAGATGACTAGACTCCATAGGCCATATTGTGTTTTTTGTGTCTTTAATGTGCGTTTACATGTGGATTGTGGAGAAGTGTCATGCAAGACAAATTTCTGTGCAAACAGACAATAAAAGTTTATCTTATCTTGTCTTATTTTCTGGATGTGTTTTTATTCAAGGTGTCCATAAATTATGGCATAATCTTTTGAATCAACTCCTCTGTACTCTGTTAGTAATTAATCGGTGTGTGGATGTGTGTTTTGCAGAAGGAGCGCTTCCTGTCTAACGGATGGGAGAATGCCGATGCCCTGGACATGATGACTGTATACAGTATCCTGCCACAGGACGACATAGCCAGGTAGTGTTGCACACACTTTACATTACATTACATTGGAGAACACTGGCACACACGTCTTGCTTATTGCTTTCACTAAAGTGTTGTGCACAGGCGCATGCCAGCCTGAAGCTGTCCTCTCGTCCTGACGTTCTATGGTGATACACGTAAGACATGAACGTGTCACAAATATTATGTCAGTGTCAAATGACTGTCATCCTCAGGTGACCTTCGGTTTCGGTAGACAGCCCAAACAATGTCAACTTTTCATCACCATAAAACGATTATGATATTGATATAATGTTAATGACTCGTCTATGACTGTGTCATGACACTGTTACACTATTGGAATGAACAGGTTATTGGAGTAAACAGTTTATTGTTGTTTACATGCAGTCAGTCGGTTGCAAGTGTTCCACTCAAGTGTGTGACACGAAACTGGAATTCAAAGATTTGTGATTGGCTACTCATCATTCTAGAATGCTAATAACACGATAATAACCTGATTTGCGTGATACATGTCTTGAGAAATCAGGCATAGCCAAAAACCTACCTGTGCGAATCGGATTTCTCATAAACCAATAACTGAAAAACGGATTATTTCAAACTGTTTATTCGGTTTTTATGAGCACTTCAATAAACTGGTTACTCCAAAAAACTGACAATAAGCGGTTTATTGATGTGCATATGAGAAAGCTCATTGTCATATCATGCAGATCATATCGGCGTCAAGTGAAGTGATACACATTCTTGTAGTTAAAGGGGTATGCCACTATTTTGGGGCTTAATACAGTTAAAATCGTTGGCTGGGGTTTATAAAGGTGGTAAAGTGTCTTATTTTTCATGTTAAGCATTGTCTTGCTTTAAAAGAGGGAGTATGTCGCTAAGCTAGTGAAAGTCAATGGATCCGTGTACACGGATACATTGACTTTCACTAGCTTAGCGACATACTCCCTCTTTTAACTTGTCTTAAATCAAGACAACGGCTTACATAAAAAATAAGACACTTTAAAACCTTTATAGACCCCAGCCAACGATTTTAACTGTATTAAGCCCCAAAATAGTGGCATACCCCTTTAAGAGAGTGAACAAGAGGGTATTATATGGCCTTTTCTACTGCATAACTTTTATTGGACACACATCCAAAGACAGCAACAGCTATTCCCATGTGTAAACGTTTATTCAAATCCGCATACAGTTATTGGGTACTGGGTATTGACTTACTGTCGCTTGGCTGACTTGGCATTGGCTCACTGTGTGCCTATGTGTGCTGTAGGGACACGGCACTTTCTTTCGATGACAGTATCTTTCTGATCGCGAAAGCTCATTTTTTTGTAACTTGAGCTGTTTTTGCAGATGACTTCTCACGAATACAGCAACCTCACACCAAATCAGCAAAACTGTGTAGATACGTAGATACATTGCAAAAACCCACACAGAAGCCAAGAACCCACGCAAAAGCCAAATGGGCTCATTTTTGCATCTTTGGGATGAAATCAGCGGCGTGGTGCCAACTAAGTATGCCAATGTGACCGATATTGAGATTTTAGCTTTTTATTAAAAATGTTGGCATGTTACAGCTAAATGAACACATTCTAATGCAAGATGAGGGTCTCGGGGGTTTAAATGCAACTTATTTCATGTTTTTATGTGCATCAGAGGCTAAGATATTTAGATTTTTATAGGCTGATGGCAACTTTCCCAACAAGGACTTAGGCACTCAGCAAGCGTTTTTTTGCAGGTGCTTTAGGCATCAATGGGTTAACTGACATGTTACCTTGTGTAGAATGGAGCGTCTGGAGTTTCTGGATGAGAAGGAGCTTCTGCAGCAGCTTCTTCAGCACTACTGCATCTGCTGGGCGTCTAAAGACAAGCTTAGGCTGGGTAAGCACACACACACACACACACACACACACACACACACACACACACACACACACACACCACACATCTTGCTTTGTCTAGCTTTTAATCAAATTTTTTATTATTGTTTAATTTTTGTATTTTAGTTTTGACACTGTTCAGCACTTTGGTCAGTTCTTGCAGTTTAAATGTGCTACTGTATAAAGTAAACTTACTTACTTACTTACATATGCTGGGCTTCTGAGGACAAGCTCAAGCTACAGTATGTAGGTGATACACACGCACACGCAGGGAAGCCGACAGGGGGTTGGGCAAAGGGGGCAGTTGTCCCGGGCCCAGGGAGAGAGAGAGAGAGCCCAGAATTGGGTTCTCATTATGTAGCATGTAATGATTGGGATGGGGGTGTGTGTGTGGGGCTTTTGTCCTGGGCTCGGGCAAAGCTATGATTGGCCCTGCTCACGCACACAGGCATGTACACGCAAACAAAAAACGACAATGTGCTTTGGAGTACTTAAACGATATTGATTTCTGACAAACACACGCGCGCGCACGCACACACACATCAATGCACATCACACTGCATCTGCTGGGCAAGCTCAAGCTAGGTGACACACACACACACACACCATATACTGTATCTGATGGGCATCTAAGGACAAGCTGAGGCTGTGAGAACACACACACACATACAAAATGTTTGGCATGAGGCCGTTTCTCCAGTTTACGATATTACCCAGCAGCGTCCTGTCTGGAGTGGAAAATGTTGTGTTAAGTACTCACTACCTCGGGCAATGACGCCATCTCACAGTCTCCATTGAGTCAGATCCCATTGTCATTATTTGGGGATCGCGTGCTTAAGCGTCATTCCATTACTTCTGTTAAAGAAAGTGAGTTGGATAATGAACTTTACCTGAAATGAGTAACGTTCCAGATATGGAATGACTGTTTTAAGAATGTAGGCGCATAAGTACCCGCCATCTAATGGACTCTCTTTGTCTTTTTATCGTTTGATTTTGGAAATTTTGTGTTAAGTACTTACTACCCAGGGAACTTCAATGACGGCATCTCACAGTCGGCACAGAATCTGATCCCATTGTGCAATCACAACAGCAATCACACGACTGATTCCATTCCTCCTTTTATTGCCGACCATTTACGGCCATCATCGTGACCTTTCCTTGTGTGTCCTGCAGGACTGGCCCAGCTCGCCTTCTGACGTATCGATGTGACGACGGACAGACAGCCAAAACAGCTGGCCTGTGAAGATGCCTCCAAGTGCCATTCTCAGTTACCGCGCCGCAACCAAGGACCGTGGAGAGGAGAGGAAGACGGAGGTCGTCTTTGAACAATGGGGTGTCCTCTCATTGACGCGACAATAAAACGTGGAAACAACCACCATCAGCAGTTTAGTCTTTTTTTCTTTTTTTTGACGTGGTCTTTGTTTTCTACACCCATGGATGTTTTGTTTCCCTTTCTAGATGTTTTCATGTTGAATTAGATCGGATCCTGTTGTATTTTAGATCAAAGCAAAGATTGCACAAACACATATGAATTGTGTAGCTTTTATACCACTGGAACTGTGATAGCCATCGCCTAACTACTTTTAATGGTAGAGTGTCTTTTTTAGCAGGTTATTTCCAGAGTTTATGCTGCTCATTCAAGATTGTCTTTTTTATGTGTATTTACCACCATCAATTGCTAAATATATCAATAGGTGGATCTTCTCCATGTCCATCATTTAGAATTATCATCATGTCATCTTTGGCTGCAAAATATTCTTTAATTACTTAGTTCAGACTCACGAAAATCTAATTTGCGAATGGGCAGCATATATTTTGAAAATAAACAGCTGGAATTACATATTCTTACTTTAAGACAGCATTTGGCTTTTGACAGCCCTTTTTTTATAAGGTTAATTTATTTTTACGGTTTGCTTCCTCTAGAAATCAATAAGGTTGTTGGAACACTCAATGTTGCTGAAATGATTTCATTGTTGAATGCTCCAATGCTAGTTGTGTGTCTTCTGCATGGTATTGCTTTTGCTGTGGATATTTTTGCAGTGTTTTAAAGAGGACCCATTCGCTGTTTAAATTAAAGTTTTTGTTTTAGCATGAACAGAGTTACTGATCTCTGACTCCTCTGACCTCACTTTTCTATTAACTACATTTTCTTAAAATGGGTTCAGTATTTTAACAGGTCTGTGGAATGTAGCAGTGTTCTATCGATATGGACTTCACATCATTGAGATGAGCCAACAATAGGCTTCTAACATAGCTTAAACCCAAACCATATTCCTAACCTTAAAGGGGTATGCCACTATTTTGGGGCTTAATACAATTAAAATCGTTGGCCGGGGTTTATAAAGATGGTAAAGTGTCTTATTTTTTATGTAAGCCGTTGTCTTGTTTTAAGACAAGTTAAAAGAGGGAGCATTTCGCTAAGCTAGTGAAAGTCAATGGATCCGTGTAGCATGTTACCATGTACCATGTAGCATGCTACACGGATCCATTGACTTTCACTAGCTTAGCGACATACTCCCTTTTTTCACTTGTCTTAAAGCAAGACAACGGCTTACATAAAAAATAAGACACTTAACATGAAAAATAAGACACTTTATCACCTTTATAAACCCCAGCCAACGATTTTAACTGTATTAAGCCCCAAAATAGTGTCATACCCCTTTAATCCTAGAGGTGTTTTGTATTATAATGGCTTGGTAAGGCTGCCTGACGGTTGGCTCCTATCAACACAACACAATATAAGCATGCTACAGCTGTGCTCATATCCACAGAGAGGGTTTGAGGTTAAATATTAACCCTTACTATGTGCATGCACATACATCACTCAGGTCATTACAACTGCACAACAAGTCATATAATACTCCTAAACAGGCATTTATCACTCTGTAAAGATCAATATGAAACATTTTTCTTTGGTTAATACCAGGACAATAATCCATATCATAATGCATACCACATATTTACAATTATAGTCTGTGATTACTTCCTATTTATGAGGTTTGGTCATTCAGAGTCAATTAGAATTTCAATTGCACTACAAACAAGGACCTTTCAACATCAGATTTAGAGCACAGACATTCATATCATATTATACAGCATGAGTTTTCCTATTCAATCCATGATGGATTGTTTTCATCAAATGTTTTTATTAACATTCATGTTCTCATCTCCACTCAATGTCATGTAAAGAGAGCATGCCAGCTTTGCATCTGCATCCAAGCAATCCATTTGTGGGGGTTCGTCCGGTATTGCCGGTCCTGGCCTCTGGTGACAGAGAGTCAAGGTCAGGGCAGTGAAGTGATCAATGCCATCCCGTATGATCATGACAGCTACGCGTGCATTAGCAAAACAGCCCGGCCGGAGCCAAACGAGTTGATGTGTTGCGCAGGACCTCTGATCAATTCACAATGCGCTGCTGATCGGCAGAGCGAGGACAACGCGTTTGAGGAAACCACCCTATGAATCTTCTGCTGTAACATCCTCTGAAATAATAGGTGGATGAAAGAAGAAAGAACAAAGAAATTCATAGAGAAACTCAAATCATTTGTGTGTATTTGACCAATGTGGTCATAATACATATACAGTACACATATACTGTAAGCACCATAAGTGTAATCACCATTAAAATCAAACCACAATAGCTAAGGATTGGCACATTGATGGGGGGGTAAACTGTATGCACATAGCCCTCTCGCGGCTTGTAAGGGCCAACATGGCACGGTATCAAAAAAATCATTGTGGACGGATGGATGTATGATTGACTGCTGGGGCCGGGGAGTTGCATCCATGCACGAAAGGGGAATTGAGGCCAACGAGGTTGCAGCAGCAGGCAGACACAACGGCAGGAAATGTCATAGCCTCCTTATCCTTTAAGGGAGGAAGGAATGTTATATTCCCCAATCCTTCTAGAATGTTACAAACATTCTATTGCTCCCATAGAAATTAGTGATAAAAAAAAAAATCCCGCCGCATTATGACATCATAGTGAGCACTCAGAATTTTGGTAAAGTTCTAGTCACTGGGCCTACTACAGTATACCATGCAGCCAACCCCATGCCCTCCCCGTCTTCCTGATTAGCCCAATGCTGCTTTGGGAGTCAGTTTTTTTTCTCTTCACATAAAAAGGATGTGAAACCAGAAAAAGGTCTACTTTTGCCACTCTCGGTGTCTGGCATTCTCTCACAGTAGGCCCACTAAACAAACATGACCCAGCTTGGAGCGCAAGTTCAAATTGGAGTGAAGACTAGCCAAAGCAAATGAAAGATTTTTCTAAAGAATAACAAAAATAACACTCTGCTTGCACCCCTGGCGTGCAATGGAGTGGAACCAGAAGTCTGTGTCTGTAGCATAACCTTTAATTCGTATTTACCATCTACAATAATATTGAAATGAGCCTTGTGTGACGTAGTCTATTTTATTACTGCATTGAATGTGGCTTGCATAAGGGTGTTTATAAGCTGGTCATAAATGCTTGGGTGCAATATTGGTAATTGTATAATCAGGATTCAATACAAACACTATGGTGTCCTATCTGGTCTATCAGTGATATTGATAACCTGACAGCGTATCACGATCAGTAATCTTGATTACTTGCTGTTGTTGCATGAGAGAGAGAGAGAGAGAGAGAGAGAGATAGAGGGAGAGAGAGAGAGAGATACAGAGAGAGCATTACTGTATGAATGCTTGTTGCAATGATAAACAGCGTCTCGTGGAAACAGAAGGGTGGGAACTGACCACTCCTGCCTCATGCTTCATCCAAAACTACACATCCACACCCCCTCCCTCCCTCTCTCCCTCAACTGCCCCCACTCTAGTGCAACTTTATCAGTGCTGGATCACGGGCATCGGCCACACTCGGACAAAACACAACCTCTGACACACAAACACACACTGCCTTTCTCTCTCTCCCTCTCTCTCTTTCTCTCTCTCTCTCTGACACTTGCCTCGTGCACACACACACACACACACACACACACACACACACACACTCACTCCATACAGACCAGACGCACACACATACACAGCAGAGCACAGCAGCAACAGCAGCAGCCGAAGTAGCATGTCAGCGTCTGAGTCCAAGACTGAGATCTTTGACATGTCCAGCAACCCTGCGGCTCTGGATCATGGTGGCAAGGGCCCGAGTGGCGGCGTGGTGGGGGTGTTTGAGCACTACGTGCAGCCCTGCCTGGCTGAGCTGCTGGGATCCAGCCTCTTCATCTTTGCCGGGTGCGCCTCCGTGATGGGCAACGTGGGGGTCAGTGGCAGCGTGCAGCCTGCCCTGGCCCACGGCCTGGCTCTGGGCATCGCCATCGCCATCTTTGGAGAGATCAGGTGAGGTGGACTTGTCTGTCTGTCTGTCTTTCCTTCTTTCCTTGTGTCATTCTTTCTTTCTATTACATTCAATTGGGAATTGTCATGGCCAACTTTGAGGAGATCAGGCTCAGATTGAATTGACTGTTCTTTCTTTCTTTCTTTCTTTCTTTCTTTCTTTCTTTCTTTCTTTCTTTCTTTCTTTCTTCCTGATCCATTGGAATTTGCCACCTTTGACTGCAGTTGTCCCCTTTAATTCTCTCCTACATTGCATTAGTCTTGGCATTGTTATTTACTTCTTTTATAGGGAGATTGGCAAGATCAGGTAGGATAGACTGCTCAGCTGGACTGATTGCTTCCTTTTAATTCAATTACATTCTATTGCATTCCATTCTATTACATTCTATTGCCATCACCATGCTTGCGGGGACATCAAGGGTTGACTATCTAGCTTTCAGTTATTTTTCCCCCACTAATCTTACATTACTTTTCATTACATTCTCCTCATGAGGTGTTTTTAGCCAAAGCCTTTTAGAAATGAAGACACTGAACAACTGGAAAATATGTTTCCAACTATGAAGAAATAAATTACTAATTGTGATATGAAGTATCTTCACATTGGAATACACTTACCAGATGCTTTTATCTAAAGTGACGTTAAAAAGTTATTTTACGTTCAAGGTATTAGATACAGACCCTGGACTAATATACCGCTAGATGCCTTGCTCAAGGGAGCTTCACTCATGGATGAATGTGTAAAAGACCACCCATGTTCTTTCTATTCTTGTAGACCTTGACAATTACTTAAAGCTGGACAGATCATTGTGACTCTGATGTTTTATTGTTGTTTATATTGTTGTTACTGTATATTACTTGTATTAGCCATTGTGCTATAGTTGTCCATCACTGATACTTAATTTTAATCTTTGATGACAAGATTTTTTTGTAGAAAATGTAATGCTGTGAAAAAAGGTGGTTTCCACACCGTTTCATCTTTTTTTTTTTGCCTTGCCTGAATCCTAGGCTACATAATCACTTTTTGACACAGCCAAGAGTAATGTAATTTGCTCCTGGCAAATGCATCAGTCTAATATAATCAGATACAATTCTCCATTCATTCCCAGTATGGTGTAAGTCATGATCAACAATCCTTCTTGTCAGGAAAACATCCCCTTGTCAGAAGCTGTGTACTGTACATAAAGCCTTTATGTACACAGCTTCTGACAGTCTGGGATGTATGTAGTCCAATAATAGCTGTTTATATGCCTAATGGGTGTGTGTGTGTGTGTGTGTGTGTGTGTGTGTGTGTGTGTGTGTGTGTGTGTGTGTGTGTGTGTGTGTGTGTGTGTGTGTGTGTGTGTGTGTGTAGTGGTGGGCACTTCAACCCAGCTGTGTCTGTAAGCGTATATCTGGTGGGTGGCTTGGAGGTGATCCTGCTGGCTCCATACATCGTGGCCCAGATATGTGGAGGGATGATTGGAGCTGGCCTGGCTAAGGTACATGACTTATTCCAGGATCTGTGGGTTTTATA
This sequence comes from Engraulis encrasicolus, assembly GCF_034702125.1. Taxonomy (NCBI): domain Eukaryota; kingdom Metazoa; phylum Chordata; class Actinopteri; order Clupeiformes; family Engraulidae; genus Engraulis; species Engraulis encrasicolus. The sequence goes on from NC_085873.1 coordinate 28,459,565, forward strand.
CGGTACTAACCATGCCATTGCATTTTGTTCACTACAAGAACCTAATGGACAATTGATTGGCTAAGGTAAATGACTTAACTTAATCCAGGATGTGCACTTACATTTGAAGAGCTCTTTTCCAAAATGAGATGTACACCATTATTGACTTTTTGCATTTTAATATTGGAATTGACTGTTAAGAAGTCCTATCATCTACAGTGTATGTGTGAGTTCTTGCCATTCAAATGTTTTGAGAACAAACTTGTTAAACCTCTAGAAAAATGCATTTTGCAATGAAATTCAATACAATGCCCAATACAAAAATGTCAATTTCCCAGCGTTCTACAAAACAGATATATCTCATATTGGAAAAGAGCTCTTCATTTTTTGCATCAGTCAGGCCATTGCACTTTCGGAGCTGGTTTGGTTTTATTGACGTATTGACTTAATACTGGGTCTGTGCATAATCTTACATTTTATACCAGCCATAGCCTAGAAATCTAGACGCCCCTAGCGATCGGAAATTGAATTTGCTCCCGGGGGCTTTTTGCTGTACGGGTCTGGCTCGCCAGGCTATACCTGCCATGCCATTGCACATTTGGAGCTGGTAAATGAATATAAATTCAAGGATCTGTGCACGTTTTAAACCAATCATGTCATAGCACTTTCAGAGCTGGCTTGTCTAAGGTACATGACTTATTCCAGGATCTGCGCATGCATTTTACACCAACCATGCCATTGCATTTTTGTTCACTACAAGATATTAGACAGTGGTAGATTTGAGAGGTTTTTTGGGGTCATTTTCCCCTAATTAGAATCAGGCAAAGTACACTCATCCAATCCAGCATAATTAAGTGCTAACACACTGTTTAGTGCAATATACAAAATGATACAATAAATACAAAAGCAGTACAGAGCCTATTGAAAAATAGATATAGTCAAGTCAAGTCAGCTTTTATTGTCACTTTCATCATATGCACAAGACATACAAGGAAAAATAAAATTACGTTTCTCTCTACACCATGCCAGGACAAGACATATACAAAACTGACATTTTTCAGACTGACATAAAGTGCAAGACAGGACAGGTAACAGTGATGGACTGGTAACAATGGACAATAATAAATAATAAATACAGTACAAAGGAACATTTAACTTTTAACATTTAACATTCAACATTGAACATTGAACATTGAACATTTAACATTCAACATGTAACAGAGATAGATAAATAAAGATTGTAGACACTACAATTATAGAAATAATAACAGTGAAGTGACAATATAATAACAATACAAGTGGTTCCAGGACTGAGGTAGTGCAGGTAAGGTACAGTCCCTGGTACTGTGTGTGTGTGTGTGTGTGTGTGTGTGTGTGTGTGTGTGTGTGTGTGTGTGTGTGTGTGTGTGTGTGTGTGTGTGTGTGTGTGTGTTCGTTCTTGTGGGGTAGTGCAGGTACAGTCCAATGTACAGTATACTGACATAGCAAAGGCAATATAGGGTCCAGATTTCAAATAAAATGTATATATTTTGGATGTACTTGTGAGAAATTGACATCTATCAGTGAGTTAATCACATGCAATACATATTTTTATGTTGTGATACAGGTTTTAAATTCAATTGTTCAATTATTCAAATGTGGTTGTTAAGAGAGGTCATTGTTTTCAAATGACTTATAAGCAACTATTAAATTTGGCAAGGGTTGTCTGGAGAACCTTGACACATACACTCATATTGCATCATAAGCCTACACTGTAAGATTAGAAGGTTCTAAGAAGAGCCATTGTATGGGGGCCTTTTGGCATGAACCTATTGGAATTTGGAAGAACCCCAAGATTTTCTAATAGGTTCCTCTTTCCCCTTTACCATACCAGAATCCCAACAGATGTCAATTTCCGCAACTCCCTGGTGAAATGTGATGATATTCAGAAAATATTGCTTGATTAAACATTAACACTAACACAACTTGTTCTCTCACCCCAGTTAATCTTCGCCGAGGAAACCTTCAACGCGGCCTCCGGAGCTGCATTTAACGCCGTCGTCAACTCCGGAAGTGTCGGGCGCGCAACGGTTGCAGAGATGATCATGACCTTCATCTTGACCCTTGTGGTCTGCATGGGCGCAATCAACGACAAGACCAAGGTTCCATTCGTCCCTTTCTGCATCGGGCTGACGGTGACTGCCAACATCCTCGCCGGGTATGTTGTTCATGGCAAAATCCTCAGTGAGGCGCTAGAGTGCCGTGTTTGAAATCTCCCCAGGTGCACTTTTGAACTCAAAAACACTGTCCTTACGTGACATCAAAATACTTAACACGTGCCACGAACTCTACGTTGAACGATTGTTAACTTGTGATTTGGAAAAAAAAAACCTGAAATGACATTTGTTGTCCAAATAATCACCAGATATTTAAATGCAAATAGCCTAGATGTCGGTTTCCTTCAAGTTATGGCTTTTGTTAACATACATTTGGTGACACCTCCCTAGGGGATCTGTCTCCGGAGCCTGCATGAATCCTGCTCGAGCTTTTGGTCCTGCTGTTGCAGCGAACTATTGGACCTACCACTGGATTTACTGGGTCGGCCCTCTGACTGGTGCTCTTTTGACGGTTACATTTGTAAGGTAGGAACGGGTCGTTTACTTTTACGCACAGATTTACGCATAGCAATTTCTTTCTTTCTTCACGGTTGTCTTTTCTTTGATGAATATGATGTGGTAGTGTAATATTCTCCTGTTCATATTCGTCGTTTTCTTGCCTTGCAGGTTGCTGATGGGGGATCAGAAGAGACGCGTTATTTTGAAATAACTCGGATGGACGTTGAAAAAAACCTTTACAACAACATTGTATAATAAAAAAACAAAACTCGTTTTTATATTTCAGTTTTATACGAAATGTAGGCCTATAGACACATTTAGAAACCACTGATTTAAATGTTTATTTGTACATGTTTTTCCCCATTTTTGTGAACAGGTTACTGACATGAAATATATGAAGTAATAATTGAAATAATCAGCGTTCAGTGCGTCTGGAAATTCTTGTGTCTGGTATTGATTTCACGCATACACAAATACACTGAAATAAACGTAATATTTGAAGGTGATTTAAGAATTGAGCAATAATTTATATTGTCCTGAAGGTCACTTGTCCATTGCATGATAATGGTCTCATAAAATCACATAAAAGTGTGCTGGAGGCATGATCAAGGAATAATTCCTCAAAGGCACAGGAGCCTATCACTGTACTAAATCAAATTCACCTCTCAAAGGGGGACTCATGGCCACACAGAGAAATGACAGTGCCAGTGTGTAAGTAGGAAGACTTAGTTGCCAAATGACATACATTTTGGAACATTTTGGTTTTTTTTCATTGGACATTGCATTGCATTGCAGGTTTAAATGGTATATAGGTTTAAAAAGTATGTTCTCAATATATGCTATTTGGATGGCAAGAATTGTGATAGGACTTGATGATGATTGATGATAGGACTTCTGAACAACCATTTCCAAAAATAAAATGCGAAGAGTCAAAAATGGATACATCGTTTTGCAACAAAACTCTTGTAGCTGCCTGTCAGTCAGGGCTGGATTGGTAATCTGGCATACAGGGCATGTTCATGGTGTCCTGACAATCTCCAGGGGCCAATAGGTTTGTTTTCATTTGGGGACTGGCACACTGTTTAGAGGGGATGGCCAGGGCCGGATTAAGATGGCATGGGGCCCCTAGGCTACAGGTTGCTGTGGGCCCCCCAAGAAGGCAGATTCCGCAACACATTTACATAGACAGTGTCATAAATACGAGCTTGGATTTAAGGATAACATATCTACCAATTGTGCTAAATGCAACAAATACATTTTTCAATATTGAATCTTGTCACAATTCTGCATTTTTTCACCTTTGGGCATTCAGGGGGCCCCTGGCAGGTGGGGGCCCCTAGGCTGCAGCCATATCTAGCCTGTGTGTTAATCCGGCCCTGGGGATGGCCCATTGGTCCATCTTAATATAGACAGTGGACTGAGTCAAACACGATATAGTATGAAAATGGCTGGTAGAAGGGGCCAGTTTAAGACAAAAATGCCCAAGTGGTTTGCCTACAGTAGCCTATTGCTTTGTAAAACAAATATTGAGGCTCTCAACATCTTATAACATGTGACATAGTATCACAATGGGTCTGTCCTGTACCCTGAAAGTGTACTTTTTGGCTGTGACATTTGACAATACAAATTAGGCCTACCTCATATATAAACAGTGTGATATGGTCTGTCTGTTTATGACACAATTGAAATTGACGGATGATGATTAAATTAAGAGAAGAAACAGTGAAAAAATTCTGTGGAAAAAAAGCCGATTTCAGCATTTTCTAGAGTTTATTTGGTCTACAACTTGTTCACCTCACACTGCATTTTTTTTACTCTGTGGATCTGCCCTCTCGGTGAACTCAGTCACTCACCCCATTTGGAAATCTTCTACAGCCCTCATAATTTCTTGATACCAATAAATGTATCCATCCAAAAATAACAAAGGCATATTTTATTAAGGCTCAAAGGGCATCAGAGATGAAAAGCACTGCAGGATTTTATGACCCATTCACCAGGCATGGAAGGGAAAGAATTAACACACTCGTCACACACGTCACACACGCTTGCAAAGCCAGTGTTTTTAAGTCTAATATCAAATTTTCTACACCATAAAAAGAGAATACACAGTCCCATTTGATTTCAGTCTTCAATACCACTGTAAGTGGTAACACTGGCAAGTGTTAAATTAAGACTGTGAACATATAGGCCTAATAGGCCTATGCTCCAACACTGTATTAAAATGAACTCCAAACCTTAATACAACACTCAAAAGCTTGAATTGACATGAAATTCAGTGGAACCTATATACAGAGAATATATAGTATTCAGTATGCCCTTTAATTATCCCGCCATGGGGAAATTCATTTGTTGCAGCAGTAACATACAGATTGTGCAAAGACAGTAGACAGCATACATACAACACAGGATAGGGTCATTGACGTTAACTGCAGATTTTTCCTTGACAAATATGAATGAATGAATGAATGAATGAATGACCATAATGTCACCATTCGTAATGAACATCACCAGACAGTCAGTAAAACTGTATTAACGACAAAATGCAATTATTGGCGAGCTCTATTTGTTCTTCAAAGAAGGGGCCGTTGTGCCCACGTGGGAGGCGTGTCAGATTAATAGGCTACTGGGTTCTCCTGGGACAGTAGCCTACACACAATGTCAAATCATCACTTTTCTTGCATTAGTTAGTGACCTGTCTTAACCCGCACCTTGGTCGGAACTGGCAGGAACAAGTCCCTTGAACAATTCAGGTCAAGGTGAGGACACGAAGGTGCCTTTAGTAGACTATAAATGGACGTCGCAGTAGTAGTCTAGCCATCAGTCAGGTATAAAAACTTGACATCAATAGGGTAGGCTATTATCAAACCATGGCGGACGAGAAAGTAGAACTTCGAGATGTGGACCGGCCATTGACCGGAGAGGGCGGTAAGAAACCCCAGAAACCGCTGACCACTTTCGACAAATTCATCCAGCCCTGTCTCGGAGAAATCATCGGAACAACTTTCTTCGTTTTTATCGGATGCGTCTCCGTGATCGAGAACGTGCCTGCTGCAGGGAGGGTGCAACCGGCGCTCGTGCATGGCTTCGCTGTGGCAATTATGGTGGCGGTCATGGATAACATCAGGTGGGGCCGGACAGCAAAAGCACATCATACTTTACCGTTAACATGCAGTGTATGGAACGAAAATTGCAACTTGATTTTTTGTATGTCCAAAATGCGGCATTATGCAGTCTATGGTGCTGCAGAGTTCAAAAATAGCCAATGCAGCTTTTGTTTTCCAAATATTTAATTTCCTTAGTTATTCAGACTATAGGCCTATTATAATTACTATACTGCTGTACTACTATAATATACATTCAGCTTTGATACTGACTTAACTGATTAAATATCTCACACACACACACACACACACACACACACACACACACACACACACACACACACACACACACACGCACGCACGCACGCACACTACACTTGGACATCAATTGCAACAGTACAAAGTATTGAAAATACGTGAACCTTGAAGTTAGTGGGATCTATTCTGAGGGTGGTGATGTTCTGGGCGCCTTCATGGAGCGCATTTGATATTATTTCCTGTTCCTTTTTTTGCTTTCTTCATGTGTAATTACAGTATTATTTCATTGCAGTGGCTCTCACTTCAACCCTCCTTTCACCATTGCCATCTACCTGTGTGGGGGCATGCAGCTGGTCATGGTCCTCCCATACCTGGCCAGTCAGCTGGCCGGGGGGCTACTGGGAGCCGGAATGGCCAAGGTGCGTAAAAGAAACATAATATTACATCACACTTTGATGACACTTTTTATCCAAAACGACTTACAGTGCTTTTTTAGTACAGGGTATTGTTTACAGTCCCTGGAACAGTGTGGAGTTGGGTGCCTTGCTCAGGTGCACCTCAGCTCTTGAGTGAGATGGAAGGGTGGGATTCGAACCTTTCATCCTCTGACCTAAAGTCAGTCTCTTTAACCACTAGGCCATGGATGTCCCCATAATAGCACACAATAGTGCAAAATAATAGTGCAATGTAAGCAATGTAAATAGAATATGGCTTGTGGCCTCATGATGATGTCACAAGACGTCATTGATGACAGAAGTTTAATTCAGTTTCTTGCAAAAGCGCAATTCAAAGGTCATTTTCTTATTTGCAATTGGGATGTTGAATCGGGAAAAGTCCCACAATAGTTGTTTATAGGGTCTGACAGCGGAGAAACTTTATTTTTTCTCCTACTCTACTTTTACTAGGTTTGTACTACTACTACTACTACCACTACTAGGTACTCTTTATCACACAAGGCTCTTTTCATTTAAAGACATTAGTCTGCAGTCAGTGCTGGTCTGAGATCAAGATAGGTCATGTTACAAAATAGAAATATCCTCCTGAAAAATAATGATGATAATAATACTGATCATAATGGTACTACTACTGCTACTACTACTACTACTACTACTACTACTACTGCTACTACTACTACTAATAATAATAGTAATAATAAATACATACATTCATTGTATGTGACATGAAAGTGTCTGTATGTATTTGACGGATAACCATCCTTGTATCCTTGTCACATTTCCCCAGATTATGGTACCTTCCGAGCGCTACATGAACGCCACGGGAGCTGCGTTCGACATTCTGAAGTCCGACGAGCAGCTGGTGGGAGCCATCTGTGGGGAGATCTTCATGACCTGCCTGGTCACCATGGTGGTCCTGCTGGCGGCCGTCAACAGCAAGACCAAGAGCCCCATGGCCCCGTTCCTGGTGGGCTGCACCGTCATCATCAACATCCTGGCAGGGTGAGCGAGCGTAGAAGACCCCCATAATGCACGCTACATTGAAAAGTTAACTACCATAGTACTACTCTACTATGACATAACGCAGGGCCTTTCTGCCTCTTTTCCACTGCAGTTTTTCTGGTAGGCCTACAGCTCGACACAGCGCGACTTGGCTGCCACTTTTTGCTTTTCAATTGGGCATGACACAGCTCAATCGAAGAGCAAAAAGTGGTGGCCGAGTCACTGTCCCGAGTCAGCAGATGGTTATGCGATTCATTACTGAGTGAAAGATGACTTTCGCGACCACTTCTACTGTCAGAAAACCCTGAATGCAACATGTTGACAGAAGGAGTGTTGTGGGAAAGACTTCATATGAAAAATCGCTTTACATACAGATTTGTATCAACTGCTGGCATTCCGTGATGAAAAACATTCTCACAGCGAGTTTATTTGAACAGCTTTTTTTCATTACGGTGTAGATTTTGAGACAGGCATGCCACGTGCACCGCGCAAACTACGTCATCCTACCTTGTGCCCCTTTAAAGCCTTAAAGCCCACCTGGGAAACTCCAACTCCCATTGGCATTGCCACATAGCACTCTGCAGCACACAAGTGCACACAACAAAATTGCATTTATACCCCAACTGTGCAAGGGGGCAGCCCCCAATGTCACCCCAACGGAGTAGTGCAGCAGGTACCATGCTCAGGGTACCTCAGTCATGGAGCAGGATGGGGGAGAGCACTGGTTAATTACTCCCCCCACCAACCTGGCGGGTCGGGAGTTGAACCAGTAACCTTTGGGCTACAAGTCTGACGCCCTAACCGCTCACCCATGACTGCCCAACCTTATTCATGACTGCCCCCATGACTGTAGCTTTTTTTTGACAAATGCCCCCCCCCTCTTCCCCCCTACCATATGCCTGCCTGCCAATGCTCCCCATCTAACATCATGATGATAATCACAGCCAGTCTACTCTGATAGCACACTATCTCCTTCTCAATTTCCCCTGGAGGGCTCTCTAACATCCCCTGGGGAGCTGTAGAGCCCCTAAAGTGAAACACTTAAAGTAACAGTAGGTGAGTTTGACTTGAGTTGCTCAAAGATCTGCATAAGGCTGAATGTCTAATATGGTTTTAAAGGAACAGTCCACTGCGTTTCCATACTTGTTCTATGTTCTTCTCTGACCAGTGCTGTTACGAATCGCTGGGCCACCTTTGGTCCTTTTGTCGATGCTGCACATCCACCTCATCTAGTCTAGACTGTGGACCAAAAGACAGACACTGATGTGGAATCATGCCAAAACATCCCCTTGTTCACAGAAGACATGTTATTGCTTTATAGAGCATTGTAGAATTCATTGGGTACAACTGTTTTTGTCCTACATTTCTGATCTAGTTAAATGTGATCCCTCTGTGTTATTTTTGGGGGATTTTAGTGTAGCTTGACCTGCAATAAAGGCTTGCAGGGTTAATCTGTGTCTAAACGTGTGTTATCACCAACCATTATGGCACTGATTAACTAGTATAACACAATGTGTCTTGTGTTCTTTCTCACAACTTGCCACCAGTGTAGACCCACATCCTCTCTCTGATAATAGTGCTTTATTGCGCATTTTATTGAATGTGAATGTAGTGTGTATAGATATAGGGTTTTTTTACACTCATTTATTTTATTATATATTATTATATATTGTTTTTATTTCTAATTTGATTTCACTGTGTAATGTACCTGTACAGTATGTATTGAACATTGACATTTGCGAATATGCATGCTGTCTATTAACCTATTTAGACCTAACAAAAAAAAAGCAGAATTGGCCACGATGTTGAAGGTACAGTATATCACGAAAGTGAATACACCCCTCATAGTTTTTGCAGATTTTTGAGTATGTCTTTTCATAGGAAAGCATTACAGAAATTTCACTTTGACACAATGATTAGTGACCTTTTTACAACATATTTAACCGCTTACATTTCTTGTTTACTCAGAAAAAAACAAAATACAGCCATTAATGTTTGAACATGTACTCACAAAAGTGAGTACACCCCAGATTAAAATCCGGTAGAGAAGGGGCTGTGTTGGCTCGAATCGTCTCGAAATGAAACAAAATGAAAAGGGATGAAAAGGGAGGTCATCAGTGTGCGTTTCAACCTTTCTTTGCATTGAACTTTTACATTTTGAGTCTGCATCTGGCATATATAGATTGGTGTGAGATTTGAATGCAATCCTATGGAGAATATCATGATCTGCTTCAGTAGTCACAGTGCATGTTGACATGCACGTTTCTTTTAGGTGTATTTCAGATTGCCAATGTTGACAGCATTCATGCATCCCCAAACCATGTCAGTCCCACCACCATGCTTGGCTATTGAGAGGATACACCTTTTTTGTAAAACTCACTTGTTTACCACCACACATGCTTGACACCATCTAAAGCAAATTTGTTTTGTGTCCAAGTGAAATTTCTGTAATGCTTTCCTATGAAAAGATATACTCACAAATCGGCAAATCTGTGAGGGGTATACTCACTTTCGTGATATACTGTAAATAGACACTGCAGCGTCTTAAGGGTGGTGTTGCATCGATGCTGCTCTCAATCTGATGAATGCGTCAAAAAAAGAAAATAAATATAATATTGTTTTAATATTTTAACATGATTTATTCTTCTGTGTTCCCTGGCACATGCTGCTGTGACGGTGCAGAGGTGACGTGTCTGGAACGTGTCTGAACCCGGCCAGGGCCTTTGGGCCCGCGGTGATGGCGGGCTACTGGCAGTACCACTGGGTGTACTGGGTCGGCCCACTGACTGGCGGAGTGCTGGCGGCAGCTTTAGTCAGGTGAGTACCGCTCTGTAACCAGGGGTGGTCTGGGGGAGAAAGAGGGCCCGGGCACTTTTGGCTTAAAGGGGCCCCTCATAATTTGCAGGGCAGAACTGACTCCCTGGTGGGCCCCACAAACTCGTGAGCCCCTAATTTCTGAAAATAGGGCCCCACGAGAGTGCGGGGCCCACCGGGAAACGTCCGCTATGCCAGATGGACAGTCCAGCCCTGTCTGTAAATACACCTGGAGGAATCTCCCCAAACATGAACTTGAAGGAGAATTCCTGCCAATTTCAACATGCAGTTGTATTGCTCACACTACCCTTGACCTGTCAGTACCTGACAACTAGGCATTTTATGCCCATTACATGTTGAAATTGGCAAGAAAATATCCTTAACCATGTTTCTACAAATGAGAGAATGGCACTTTCTAGTTCACTTTCCAGTGAGCACCTTGTTTCTGAGATAGTACCTATTTTGTGTGCCATATGTATGTACCCCTGAAGGTGGGCCTACAACATCAATCATCTCATAATTATTATTTCACTTGCCATGCTGTCATGTAATTATAAAGCACATTTATGTTCTTGTGTTTTATTGTAAATCGTAAAGCACATTGAACTGTGTCTGCATGTGTGTATGAAATGCGTTGTACAAATAAAATTACATTATACTGTGTATTACAATACATATTACATTACAGTATGTCATAAAGGATCTATGCGTTACGGCAATTGAAACTTGCTGAGCAAAATAAAAATAATGTAATAAGCTTCTTTTCTCTTGTCTTCTAGGCTGTTCCTTGGAGATGACAAGATTCGAGTCATTATGAAATGATACCCATGACAAAATACATTCCAAAAAGCCTTTTGTACAGATATAGCTTTGAACAATTCTACAATTCGTATTTGTCTTAGTGTTCGTTTTTGGTTCACCACTTTTTTTGTTGCCACATTGTTGTGTGTGTCCATCCTTGGAAAAGTTGTGTGTGTCCATCCTTGGCAATGTACCAGCTGTAGGTCAAACATTCACCAGCTGGAGAGACATGAAATGCTCTAATTTCAAGCAGATACCTGCCAAACACTTGGTTACTCATTTAAATGAAGGGCACTGGAAACTGCTGATATGACTCTATTGTCCTGCGACTGAGATCGTTTATTTTCTTATCTCACAGATAATTAAAGCAGGTTAATAGTCCAGTCGCCCATCATGTAGGCCTATTCAGCAGAACATGCACAGTAACATTTGCAGTGTGGATTCAACACTTGCAGAGTATGACTAACACTGTTAGAGTTGTACTCGAGAGTGTACTGTATGTGTTGAATTAACACTCTACTATTCACTATGCGAGTGTTACCCAAAAGGGTTTCAGTTGAAAGCTGCATGTGCCTTCTTCCTCCTCTCACAGTCCAGCTCTTTGATAACATGGCCTGGATGAATGAGGACCTTCATAGACACAGAGCAGGAGTGCATTTCTGGAAACCATAGTTGCTAGCTTTGTTAGCTACTTTATTGTTTGCGATGCAATTTTCCATTGACAACTACCCAAGTTGCTAACTGCGAACAACTATGCTTTCCAGAATTTGAGACGCTGAAATGAAAGTTTCAGCCAACCATCACTCTTGGGTGTGTTGTGTTTCATGTTTTATGTAGCTCTGGGATGATAATGAAAATCAACAATTGTTGTTCGCTTGGCAATGGCAATATTTCAACATTAATTTAATGTTTTCCCCATAGCAGACTTTTGGTAAAATGATTGTACTCAGTATGCTCAAAATGAATGCAATTAAAGTACCATCCTGTTCCTGGCACATTTGTCAAACTCGAGTCTTTTTTTTTGCAAGGATACAAGTATGGTTTACTGGTCACATAGCACATAGTCACTTCGGTGAAGCATGCATCACAATGAATTGGCCTGTGTAACAAGTGTGTGTGCATATGAGGAAGGCAGGAAGGATGAATACTATAGGAATAGGAAGGACGATTATTTAGGCCCACACCCTCCAACTTATTCACAAACATACACACGCACACGCACACGCACACGCACACACACACACACACACACACACACACACACACACACACACACACACACAATGCGCATTTGGTCAAGTCTGATAAATTCAATGAACTAGCTTGCACTTCATAGATGAGATAAAGGTTTTACAATCCTGATAAGCCTCTTGCACAGTCAGAGTTACTGCACTGGGTTACCCATAGATGTCAGCAAATGTCTTCTCATAGGTTTGAGGTAGACTGCTCAACTTCATAGCCTACACTCAAGATCAGGGCTGGGTTCATGGCCATAACTACTATTGAGGACACAGAGGTCATGTCCAATGTATTTTTTTTCAGTAATGTAAAATTTATCTATGATGAAAATTGATATACTGTTTGATCAACAATTATAAAATCAGTCCGTATACGACACTCCCATACGACACTCAAGGCAGTGATTAACAAAAACAAACTTAAGAATTTGATTGAAGTATTTGAAGAATTCTAAGTGTACAGTATACAGTACAGCACGCAGTATTTGACTTCAGTATTTGAAAATGTCTGGTTAAGGCCCTGGCAGGCATTTTTTACAGCCCCTCAGACATTTGAGCCTATTTCATACTAAAATCCTGCTTGATTCAGTTCACCGTACATGGACTAATGTCAGCCAAGAGGGACTGTATGTCCACCGGGAAAATGCCATGTACACCAGATTGTGATAAGATATACAATAGGAGGAATTTATTTCAGTGAAATATGAAATCTGACAAAAAAAGTCCTATCGTATCGCAATAAGATGCCATTTTTGCTGTATCATTTTCAGACTACTGATCGTCACCATAAGGCAATTTCCCAAATGATTTGACCGAAATGTTGTTGAATAAATTACAACTGCTATTGAGGGCAGCGTTCATGACCAGGGCCGTAACCAGACATTTTGAAATACCGAGGTCAAATACTGCGTGCTGTACTGCATACTGTACATTTAGAACACTAGTACTTGTACATTTAGAACAATACTTCAAACAGTCAAACAGTCTTCAGTCAAACTCTCAAGTTTGTTTTCATTAATCACTGCCTTGAGGATAAATGGGGGTGGCGTATACAGCCTGAATTTATCATTGTTGATCATATTTAGATTTTCATCATATATACATTTACATTACTGAAAAAATACAGAGGACATGACCTATGTGTCCTCAATGGTAGTTACGGCCATGTGACCTTGCTTGCGAAACCTCTACTCTCGTCTTTACCATGACTGTCACAGATGTCGTCGTTGCTACATATCTTGGTCACGCAAACTCCCATCGCCGCGATTTTAAGCACGTCTCCAAACCCCTTTACGCACGACTCCAAACCCCTTTACGCATGATAGAGACTGACACACAGATCTCTGAATCATTACGCAGATGATCACTCAGTCATTTTATCACTTCTTCCAGATTGGACAACGTCATTCGCGTACTGAGTCATGTTTAGATTTAATAATACAGATAATACAAATTCGAATTTCTTAAAGAATGCAAATAAAATGCATCGAAAATGTTCTTCATATCGTCTGAAACCACTAGGCCTACATAGCCTACAAAAAAAACTCGAAACTTTAATATTTATTTATTTATCACAAGTTTGCCAGCGACACGACGTGTTATTAAACCCAGTCAATAAAGGTCAGTCCAACGCTGGTACATGTGGGTCGCACCCTCTGAATCCTTGGATAGAGGTCACATGTCTGCACATAGGCTACAGCATCCATTGGCAGTATTATGCTCCAGCGTCAAAACGAACCAGAGGATTATGACAGAGATTTTGCACATCTTTGATGCTCATAATTTACGTCTACATCAATGAATATATTACAGGCCTACTTGCTAACCTTTGATGTAAAATGTGTTTGCTAGATTAGATGACATCACGCTTGATACACACAGACACACGCACAGACAACATGGATATCCATTGTATTACTTAAGTTGTTTTATTATTGTCTTTCTACAGAGACTTTCAGTGTCTCAGTTGAAGGTACACTGCACATCAAAGATAACCTGGCTCTCGCCAGATCGCCGTTTCCCCGCTCAGCTGCGCAGACAGGTTATATTAGCGCCAGGTTATATCAGTGCGATGCCTATCGGTATTTCTCAGCGAGGGCCAGGGCCACCTGGGAGAGGAACTTGTCCACGGCGAGGTGCAGCTCGGGGGTGAAGTCTGCAGGATACCTGTTGGCCAGGACCACCAGGATGTTGTGGGAGAGTATCTAAGAGCAGGAGACAAAGAAAACATTAGATGGGCCGATCAAACGCCTACACAGCCATGTTTACGCTGGGAGGACCGAAGACACACAATGAAGTGTTACATTGACTCTACGTGTTTCATTAACACTGTCTGGGTTTTTTTTTTAACTGTAGGCCTAGCCTATATAGCTTTGGTCTCTCATTCCACCTTCTCCTTGTCTTGTAATTTCCGTAAAGGGAAGTCACCAAAAATAGTGGCCAAGTTACCTTGAAGTTTGCTGGATCCACCCTCAGTTCAAAGGCATGGCGTTCGCTCAAAGTGAGGAGGCCGGTTTTGAGGTCGTCAATGTTTGCCACGGCGAGGTTGATTCCGGACATCACTCTCTTTCCGTGCTCCCTCACTGGTGCGGACCCGGGGCTCAAGTCTGGCCAGTGGGCAAAGTAAGTCTTGGTTTGGGGGTAGACCACCAGCATTCTGTGGGGAAAGAAGAAGATGTACACATTCTATAAATTCATAAACTTTGCATCACACTACTCCCCTCAATGTATAGCTTTAAATTACATTCAAATGGGCATGCCTGGATAGGGCGTCATTTCCAATTTCATCGGCATCGCCAGCCGCCTTGTCCCAGAAGGTCTTCACAGCCTTCTTGTCCTTTTTGGTGAGGCTCATCTTGTACTGATCTCCAGATTGCCAGAATATTCTGTATATACATACCCATTGCTGCTGTTTTTATATGGTGGTGAGTGACCACAAGACCGGAGTCCCACCTTCTGTCGGCCACATGCCAAACTGAACCCTTGCCAGCTAAACGAACGTTCGAGCATCCTCCCATGGCATGACTAAAGATTATGGACAACGCCCCGTTTTACTTCTGAGAAATTTCGTCGAACTCATAATTCTTCCTCAATTAGGCCTGTATGCATAATATCAAAACATCAGAGGTTTTAGATTCAGTTTGTCACCATACTGCGGTAAATCCAATCATCATCTAATAAGTTAACAACATTAGGATGCATAAGGCAATAACCGAATATGTGATCTGTCGTTACGCATTAGTAAAACTATGCACATAACAGGTAAAATGATTGTAAAATTATGTAAAATGATAGCCCTACATGTTTTGGCTGGTAGCCTATCCCATTCGGTAAGAAAAAAACAACAAAACAAAACAAAATAAACAGGCTACGACTCTTTAGGCAGCCATTATCTCAAATTGCCCAATATAGCCTATAGGCCAATAAATATTGATGGAATTTATTTCCTTGAAAGAGGACTAAATGTATTGAAACATGGTTTGGCATAGAATAGGCAGTCAAATAAAATATGAACAGGCATTTAGGCCTATACTTGGTTGCTTATTTTCATTTAGCTTCAATGAATCCCAGTAATTGTTGGCATGAGTAGGCCTATCAAATGCAGCTTGATATCGAAAAAAATCACAGAACATCACATGAAAACGCCTATAAATCAGGTCGTTTTTTTAATATTAGGTTTATATGAACATTGCAATGCTAAGTTGACTTGGGGAGTCGTCATTGCCGATAAGAGACATGGGAGAGTGCGTGTGTGAGAGAGATAAGCCCCCTTTACACGACCTGACAGCACTGGTTGGTCGTCACGTTTTCGAAATTCAAGACATCTTCAAGTTTAATTACCATGTCCAGGTCTATTCCCAGTTAGGCCTAACTGGAAGCAAGCTATAGATTCGAGCATTTCTTAACATGTTGAATTATTTTTCTTTTTTTTCTTTCTTTGTTTTGGTAAATTGGTACATCTAAGCAACAAAAGAAATCGTAAGCAACCCATTTCCCTAGTTGATTCTTATTGCCTTTCTGTAGCCCCTTAATGCGCGGCGTACCTCCAGTGGCACGCTGTAATAGACATTGAAATGTAACTACCATAACACTACAATACTATGACACAACACAGGCCCTTTAGTAATGCACCACGACTTGGTCATTACCATATTGGTAACAATGAATTTATAAAGCCGCGCCTTAAGGGGTTAAATAATTTGGTCAAGGTATCAAGGTATTCCATGTCGCTTACCCTCCATAAATCGATACATCACCCAACACGTTAACACGTTAACACAGACATAAGCTTAGTCATAAATTGGTAATAGCGCACTTCAACGTCACCGAGGTGTCCCCAGATACCCCCTGAAACTGAAAAGGCGGGGTCACGAGTGCTATACTTCCAAGGTAAAGAGCAGCATCCAATAGATGTGACTCTTTTCACGCAAGGGAGGTGTCGGTTAAATGCATAAATAGGTCGGCAAGACATGTGTAAAAGTTATGATTCCATAGTAAACAGGAACAATCATCGAACACCACCATGGTTCAGTGGACAGACAAGGAGCGCGCGATCATCACCGATATTTTCGGCAACATGAACTATGAGGAAATCGGGCCCAAAGCCCTGCAGAGGTAAGGTATACATGGATGATGCAGTATATGCACCATTTTATCATACTTGGTTTTGTTATTTGGGATTTTAACACGTTTCGTTGTTGTTTAGATTCTCTCTCTCTCTCTCTCTCTCTCTCTCTCTCTCTCTCTCTCTCTCTCTCTCTCTCTCTCTCTCTGCGTGCGTGCGTGTGTGTGTGTGTGTGTGTGTGTGTGTGTGTGAGAGAGAGAGAGAGAGAGAGAGAGAGAGAGAGAGAGAGAGAGAGAGAGAGAGAGAGAGAGAGAGAGAGCGAGAGAGAGAGCGTAAACAACAGCGAAACGTGTTAAAATCCCAAGAGAGAGGGAATGCCAGATCGAAGACTAGCCTATAACTGTCTCTGCACCTTCTTTCCAGGTGCCTGGTCGTGTACCCTTGGACCCAGCGTTATTTTGGCGGCTTTGGTAACTTGTATAACGCCGATGCCATCGCGGCCAACCCAATGGTGGCCCAGCACGGCATCACCGTGCTCCACGGCCTGGACCGGGCCGTGAAGAACATGGATGACATCAAGAACACCTACAGCGAGCTCAGCGTCCTGCATTCCGAGAAGCTGCACGTGGACCCAGACAACTTCAAAGTGCGTAGAACTACTCTCTCTCTCTGTCTCTGTCTCTGTCTCTGTCTCTCTCGGTCTCTCTGTCTCTCTGTCTCTCTCTCTCTCTCTCTCTCTCTCTCACACTGATTAACTGGAGTTTGTTTCCTAATGAAAACAAAAAGGTAGGCTATGCGTTAAGGTGAATGGGTGAAGTAATTTGGAGTTTTGTGTGTTTGTTTCAACTTCGCAGCTGCTGGGAGACTGCCTGAGCGTGGTGGTTGCTGGAAAGATGGGCCTTGCCTTCACACCAGAGGTCCAGGCTACCTGGCAGAAGTTCTTGGCTTGTGTGATCTCAGCCCTATGCCGCCAGTACCACTAAATGGACGATTGGCTCCTTGGGCACATACAAGCGACAACGCACACTGCCATTGCTGTGCAAGATCAATAAAAGTGACATCAACCCAAATCTTGTTTATTATTATTATTATTATTATTATTATTATTATTATTATTATTATTATTATTATTATTATTATTATTTTGTCTCGTGTACTGGAACTCCATTTACAAAGGCAGGTGGTAAATCAAATCAAATTATTTTAAATTAATATATTGGATGACGTGCTCTAGCTCTAGTGCTATCTTTTCTTTTCGCAGTTTGAAAGCCAATTCAATTGGTAACGCTATAGAAAAGAGATTTATTTAGTACCTTGCCTTCTTGCCTAGGTTCGTTCACCTTTTAGTGCAGCGTAGGCTATGCGCACACACACTGTTATATGCGAGTCAAGAACATAGGCCAACACAGCAAGACGAGAGGGCTGTTCTAAAGCACAAAGGCTTTAAAAGTAACTGTTGTCCGTAAATGGCAACAGCGCCGCTTAATTTGTTGTATGTGACTTAAACAGAATTGAAGCTTTATTTTTTGGCAATGGAGTTGTTATTTTGGTTTGAAATCGTTGAAAAATAGACGTTTGCCGTGCTGATTCAACACGTGGGCCTACAGAGTAGCCTAAATCGTAACACTCAAAGTGTAATTTCATGGTGTGAGTACAACACTAGCACATGATATTGCGTATGTTAACAGTTATTAACTGGTAGGCTTTTACAGGTATGCAATATCATGTGCTAGTGTTGTACTCACACCATGAAATTATACTTATACTTTTACTTTTGACACTGAACGTTTCATTAGGCCTATTTGTGACGCTACAACGAGTTCAGCACTTCGAACTCTCCACTTGTGGTCCACTCAAAGATCGATGGCTTCAGGACCATGGACAGCGATCTGAGTCAGGCCTGGTGCACGTGCTGTCAAGGTGGACATGTTGTTTACAGGTTTTCCCTTGCGCCGTGGGCGGCTCATGAAGTGCAAATGCAAACAACTTCAGGCGTCTTCCTTAGGAATGCAGTACATCTGAATGTGTCAGAGTTTGTCATTTGTATTTAGGAGGCACAGTCGAGGAGTAGGGCCAAGTATGCTACAGACAAAAAATGTGTCCCCTTTCAAAGTGCGCTTAGATAGGGCTGCGGCAACTCTTTGATCGGCCAATCAGAGCAATCTGTCAGCCTACGTCAGCAACAATTTTGTTATATTACTTTCTGGATTCATTAAATAATTCACGGCCTGCAGATGGCGCCGTAGAATTATTTAAAAAAAAAACCTGCCTTAAAATGTGAGGAAGCCTGTGACTTGAGGTCAGAGAGTTGTATAAAGTAGACGAATAAGTACTGTTATTGATGTAATAACAACACCAGTAGTATGATATTGCATCTGCAGCTGTAACATACTAGTGTATGTAACAGTATGGCGAATTCGGGTAAACTGGGCCACCTTTTTTTGCATATAAGTGAATGGCCCAAAGTGGCCCAATTTCCGTGAATTCACCATATTTCTACTATACACAACTCTGCTTGAGGTTGTGCTCATGTGTTGCCTTAATCTTTTCAATATTAAATATTGCTACTACACCATCTTACTATAGCCTACTTTGTTTTGTGACAAGAAAGACAAGACCTACAACTACTCTGCTGCTGCAATAGCTGCAACTACAGATATGTAATAGCAATAATTAAAAAAGTGAAAGTGAAAGCCCATTGGGAAACTCCAACTCCCATTGTCATTGTGACACAACACTCCACAGCACACAAGTGAACACTGCACACTGCACACAACGAAATTGCATTTATGCCTCACCCGTGCAAGGAGACAGCCCTTAGTGGCGCCCCATGGGAAGCAGTGCGGTGGGATGATACCATGTTCAGGGTACCTCAGTCATGGAGGAGTATGGGGGAGTGCACTGGTTAATTACTCCCCCCACCAAGCTGGCAGGTCGGGAGTTGAACCGGCAACCTCTGGGATGCAAGTCTGACGCCCTAACCGCTCACCCATGACTCCCCAGATTAGCAATAATCTAGTAATCAACTTAACAACAGCAACACCAATAACATTTAAATATCGTTTGATACACCATATCTACAAAAAAAACAAAATCACACACCCAGGTCATCAAATAAATAACTTTATTACAAAAGTTCTATCTTATCTCTTCAGTCTATGTTTCGGACTTGTTGCCTCATTTCTCCAGGTCATGTTATCCAAGCAGTTCAGTTGACAGTGATTGGGAGCAACTTCACGTCCTCTTAGCGCTGGAAAGACATTTCTGCTCCCCCAGTGGTGGTTCTACTGATTTGGGGGCCTGAGACAAAGTATAGACAAGGGGGGCACACTTGAGGTATTTTTGCTGGCATTTACTATGGCGGGGCTGACTGCTGTGGGCCTGCCCCTACAGTGAACAGTTTTGGTGGGGCCCATAGGCAACTTCCTAGTCTGCCTGTTGATAAAACTGGCTTTGTGTTCGCCATTCCAAGAATGTCATCCGTGGTTGTCTTTCAAGCTCCAAGAGGACACATAGTATTTGTAAACAACTGAACTCTTTTGATTCACCTTTTGAAATCTATTTTTATATGGTAACTTGGGTCTTTATTGTGATAGGAAAGTGAAGAGTATTGCAAGAAACAAGTAGGACAGATGGGGTGGGCTTAAGAAATGACCCAGGCCATATTCACACCTGTGTCCCTATGGCCATGTACCCGTATATAATCCAGGTGTCTTAGCCGACACAGCACTCTTTGGGTTTATGACTTGTGAGAGCAGTTCCATAAAGAGCGGTTTTGCAAACTTAGTCCGTTCACATGTAGGAATGGTCTAGCACAATGTCCCATTCCACAAGCAAGTCATTTTAATACTGTACATCCTGGTCATTTGACCTCCTTTAGACAAATTCCTTGATTTCCTTGAATCTACCTGAAGATGAAAGATGACTGAAACGTTGTATTCAAACACCTGAAGAGGCCTAAATAAGGGTGCCATGTAACTGGCAAAAGAATAATCTCAGAAACATTAATGACATGTTATTGTTAGGCTATTCATGACAGTTGTCATAAGGTGTCATTCTGTGTTGTCCTAATGTGTCTTGGAATGTCAAGTTGACATTGTTTGGGTGTCATGACATTCCAAGGCTGAATGAAACATTATAACAACATCAATAAATTGTCATGAATGTTTCTGCCATGGGTCATGTCATTCTTATGGCAATTACATGACACCCTTATGAAGACCCCGTCAAAGAAAGTGTTACCTTTACAAGGAAGTGGAATGGATAGTGTGCGGGACTTTTCTCACACCTGAATGACTTGTAAGAGCAACAAAACGTTTTCATGAGCAGTCTTATGTGCAGATGTCAACTATTCTATGTATATTTCTCTTGTGTGCAGTCTTCGTCTCTACATTTCTCTCATATATCTCTCTTGTGTGCAGTCTTCATCTCTAAGTTTCTCTCATATATTTCTCTTGTGTGCAGTCTTCGTCTCTACATTTCTCTCATATATCTCTCTTGTGTGCAGTCTTCATCTCTAAGTTTCTCTTATGTGCAGTCTTCTTCATCTGTATTTCTCGGAGAGCACAGCAGCAAACGCCGACAGGTACTTGTCACAAGCAGCGTGGGCTATCGGGTCAAACTCGTCCCCCATGTGACACGCCAGCGTCACCAGGACACAGTGGGAGAAAAGCTGGGGGATGAATAGGAGAGAGCACACGTTAGACCAGGGATGTCAAACTCAGGCCCGGGGGCCAAATTTGGCCCGCGGAGCCATTTTATTTGGCCCGCGAGATCATTTCAAATATGTATTACAGTTGGCCCACATACACCACAACTGTATAGCGTACTAAGATTTGAACATGAAAATTTGCATATCACAGGAAAATGAGTGGGACCAGGCCATTGAAAAAGCTCACAATGAAATGCAACAGAATATGTGCAGGCACATTTGAACTATGATGGGAATCTGTTCAAACATAAATTTAAATATGAGCAATTTTAGTCAATTTTTGTAAAAACATATTGAGTTTGGCCTGCGACTTCAATCCGGATTTTGATTTTGGCCCTCGGTCAATTTGAGTTTGACACCCCTGCGTTAGACTGTTACTTAGGATGTAGGACAAGAGTCTGCCATTGGATGCATTGAGAGAATGGAAGGCTTTCCGGGGTAGGCAGAGGGGTCTGTTGTCCCGGGCCCACCCAGGGAGAGACGGGCCCAGAATTAAGTTCTCATTACATTGTATGTATTGCTTTGGGGGGCTTTCCAGATGACTTTGTCACGGGCCCGGCCAAAGCTGTCAGTGACCCTGCATGCACACACACACACACACACACACACACACACACACACACACACACACACACACACACACACACACACACACACTACACTTGCACATCAATTGCAATGTACGGAATATTTAAAATAGGCAACCTTGAAATTAGTGGGATCTATTCTCAGCTGATAGGCATGGAACCTGCTGAGGGGAGCAAGCGTAGTGGTCAGGGTGGTGATGTTCGTGGCCCCTTCGTGGAGAGCTTCCACAATCTTCTGGCCCAGAGAGAGCAGTGGCGCCGACCTGGGGCTGATGTCCAGATGAGCAAAATACGTTTTGGTCTTCGGAAATGTCGTAAACATCCTATGGACAGACAGTATATTATGTTACTTTTGGTGGTAATCGTCCATCTTTTATAAACATACGTCATCACGTGCGTAATGTATGAGTGACATCATGCGTAATGTGTGCATTATGCTTTCATGATGTTAAATGTCAGTTATTTCAATTGCTGGTAGATTAGCCTATATGCATGTGCTTATGAAGCAATGAAGCAACTTCACCAACTTGTCAACACATTGTAATGAACATGATGACATGTTTACATGATAAACATCCGTTTGGAAATTCACCCAATACATATCATTGCCATATAAAAACAGATTTTAGGCTTCTATTATCAAATAACATTACCTTAAGAGAGCCTCAGAACCAATATCCTCTCCAATTGGTAACATCCTGTCCCATATTCTCACAAGCAGTTCTTTCTCCCTCTTTGAAAGCATCGCACACTTGTTTGCGATGCCTGGGTGGCTGTTCCGAGAATTACCGCTCCTGAAGATAGAAGTGCGTGCCACAAAGTTTCCGTTTATTCCAACATCGTGGCGTCCGTTTAAATTATACTCATCATGCGTCGTTGTAAAAAAAATAAATTGAACTCTTTATCAATGAATGGTTTTGCAATTAGGAGTTAGAAATTGAGAAATTAGTAGAGAGAAATATTCCTTCGTCCTGTGTTGTTAGTGTGCTGGACAGCGACCAAGTCACATGAGGTCATCGTCACATCCACGAGCTTATTTACAACGGCTACGTCACTTCGGCTTGCACTTTATAATGTATACCCTTCGCGTTGCATAAAACATCGCACGTACTTTCCATATTATGAAAGACTACTAGCCCACTGTTTCGTGTATAGATTTCCATGTTATGACTTTTAAATAAGTTTGTGTCTTAAGGCTGAGGTGACCTATATTTCTGTTCACCTGGTTTGCCCTATATGTCTTGTTTACAATGTTTTCAGTTGTATGTTTTACAATGCGTTTTCATTTGTAGCAATCCGTGTTGCAATCTGTCAATGATTTGGATGAAATTAAAGTTAATTAATGTAACACATTCAAGCTCTTGAGTTAATGAGGGAACAACAAAGACTTTGCATTAGATAGTGAGCTTTTATTTGATGTCATTTACAATTGCATAGGCCTACGTTGTCTATTCCTGTAGGCTACATTGCCATGTAGAGATAGCTATTCATGGGACACTATGTTTAGGCCACTTTCAAGCAAATTTCTGGGTACACTTCTGGGTAAGCATTTTCCATTACAAAACAATAGCAATCTTGCTGGGGCTGGGAATCTATGTCTGTATGTTTGTCTCCACACAAACATGTCTCTGTGTATCAGAACAGGAAATTACCAGACAGCATAACAAACGCAAAATAATGGCAAAATCATCCATAAACAAAAAAATTAAATAGTACCAAAAATACAGCTGGGCCTCGTTCGTATTATACCAGCATTTGAGTGTCGGCTGGTGTGAATTTCCATCCTTGTAGGCTACACATCAGGGCTTGACACTGGCACCTGCCAACCGGCCAAATGGTAAAACTTGGCGGTGGCTGGTAACAATTTCTGTGTCACTAGCCAATTTGACAGGTAGCTTATTCTATGGTATGACATATCAGAATAGTGTATATTCTGCACGTTGCCCCTGTGTATCAATTGTTCGTATTTAAGTTCAAGAAAAATATCAGTCACTCAGTTTCTATTTGTTTGCTTTATTTCAATGTAGAAACCCATGCACTCATCTTCTTGCTTTAATCACCTCATCTTCTGAGGTTAGATACAGCATGATGATTTTAATTTGGCTAGTAGAATAGCTGGATGGTTAGTAACTCAGGAAAACCACTAGCCACAGCGGCCGGCAAGCAGGAAAGTTAATGTCAAGCCCTGGTACACATGTGTGTATGTGTATAGTGTGTGAAAGTGTGTATGGATGGATTTATGAAAATGCATGTCTTTGCATGTGCAAGTGTATGGGTATGGCTTGGTATGGGTATGTGCATGTGTGTGAAAGTGTATGTATGCGTGTAGGGTATGTGAAACTGTACATGAATGTGTGTACAGTATGTGTGTCTTCTGGAGGGCTCTGCTATCAGTATTTCAAGATGGAGGTTGTGGCTGGGTGGGGGCAGTCAGCTGTGGTAATCACCACTTCTCAGCTCAGCCCTGCCCTGCTGCCCTGCACTCTGTCACGTCACTACACACACTTACACCTTACCATAGGCCCTCAGCAAAGAGTGGCAACAGGCTGTGGGTATAGGGAAAGGAAGTGTGTGTGTGTGTGTGTGTGTGTGTGTGTGTGTGTGTGTGTGTGTGTGTGTGTGTGTGTGTGTGTGTGTGTGTGTGTGTGTGTGTGTGTGTGTGTGTGTGTGTGTGTGTGTGTGTGTGTGTGTGTGTGTGTGTTTGTGTGTGTGTGCATTTTCAAATACTGGGGTCAAATACATGCTGTATTCAATACTATACATTTAGAATGCTTCTAACTCTTCAGTTAGTTTGTTTCCATTACTCACTGTCCTGAGGATAAATGGGGGTGACATATACAGACTGAGTTTATCATTGTTGATCATAGATAGATTTTCATATTTTACATTTCTTAAAAACAATACCGAGGACATGACCTCTGTGTCCTCAATAGTTATGGCCGTGTGTGTGTGTTTGTGTGTGTGTGTGTGTGTGTGTGCGTGTGTGTGTGTGTGTGTGTGTGTGTGTGTGTGTGTGTGTGTGTGCGTGTGTGTGTGCGTGCGTGTGTGTTTGTTTGCGCTAAACATGACTCAGCAAGACTCATAACACAAAAATACAGTAGAGACTATGACAACAGGTGTGTCATTGTTGTCGAACAGCATTTTAAAGCAAACCAAAGCATTTTCTTTTCAAACTTTAAACAATATTTCGCCATCCCTTTAAAAATTTTGGATACTTTTTTTGGAAACTCTTTACTCTTAATCTCTCCCAAGCGAATTAAGTTAATGCTACAAAGCTGGCGTCCTAGCGGTTTTTTTTCATCATTTGTCACAAACATTTTAGTTAAAAATCGATCTTTGATGGGGAAAAAGCCCCTTCAAATTGGTTCATAAATTCATGAACGTGCAGTATAATTACAGGTGAAAGGTGTCTCTCAATTATGTGCAATGTTGTGTGTGATGTCTTTGTGTCTTCTTCTGTATTTATGTATGTATGCTAGTTGACACCTTAATTTCCCTCGGGATCAATAAATGATACTCTACTCTACTCTACTCTACTCTACTCTAGAATTCTCTCAATGGGCCGTAACAACAGAGAAAACTTAAAGGATTGAATTTCTGGTAATTCCACCCCAAACACAAGGGTGATGACAAAAAACTACTTGATGTTGCTTTAACATGCATTTCAATCAACATGGAAAACCTTAAAGAAAATAAATGGGAAATTGATATAATTAACAAATGCAATGTTATTCTCCTACATATGCGAAAACAAGAATACGACAATAGTTTTGAGCAGTCATAAGACAAAGATTTTATATAAACCATACATAAAATGTTTTCCCCAACAACACTGATAGTTGTAGAGTTCAGTTACACCAAACTTCAAATAAACATGGATCATGAAAATGTTTAAAATCCCAGAAAAGCAATCAACATGTTCACAATTTCTTTTTCCTGATACTTGTAAAAACACATTGTTGGTAGAGAGTAAATGACCATGGTGTTACAAAATACATAGTGCTTCATGACTAACTTACACAATAATGTTACTCATTCATTATAACTACCGGTATTATACATCTAAATATCTGAAATTCTATATCTTTGAATTACACATGATCAACTTTATTCTTATCCCCATAGAAATGAATTACAAGCACAACGTTAACACCACCATCGCGTTTTACCTGGACAACAGTCAACTGTGGTCGAATTGATGAAGTCAGAGTAAAGTCAACTTGTGGAAGAGTTGACGAGCAAAACACAAACTCACATTTCTTGTTGTCCCCATCTGGCCCGTCTAAAGGCGTCATCATCTTCACAATCCCTTCTAGTGCTGTGGGCACAGTGCCAACACCAATGACTGGCATCCCCCCCGCAGAGCAGCACCACATGGCCCTGCCTATACACACACCAAGGCTTGAGGAGTGAGTTTGAGTGGGTGAGTCTTTATCCACCCAACATTCAGCCCTTGCATCCTGCCATCAGTTTTGATAAGATGTGCGCCTGTCATATACTCGCACATGCCCTCACGGTCTTGATGAGTGAGTTTGACTGGGTGAGCCTTTATCCATCCAACAGTCAGCCCTTGCATCCTGCCATCAGTTTTGATAGGACGTGCACCTTTCATTTACTCGCACATGCCACCCCTATACCTACAGTCTTGAGGAGTGAGTTTGACTGGGTGAGTCTTTATCCATCCAACAGCCAGCCATTGCCCCCAGACATCAAACATGATAAGAGGGGGTAGAAAGCAAACTCGTTCCTTCCGTCCTTCCCTATTGCTTGTGGCCTCGGTGTCGTCCCGCCTCCGTGGGGAAAACAATAAAGTTTCCCCGCTGTCCACCCAGGAAGAGCAACCTTAGCCTGCCTAGCCTGGTGACAAGATGCGTCTCTGCCTGCAAACCCTGGCCCCCTTATCCATTCATTCATCCACTGACTATAGCCAGCCAGCCACCCCATGGCTTGCACCCTGCCTGCTATCAGTTCTGATAAGAACCACTCCTTTAGTTCAGCCTTTCACTCCCTCTCTTGAGTAGAGTGGCAACAGGCTGTGGGTATCGGGATAGGAAGTGTGTGTGTGTGTGTGTGTGTGTGTGTGTGTGTGTGTGTGTGTGTGTGTGTGTGTGTGTGTGTGTGTGTGTGTTTGTGTGTGTGTGTGTGTGCGTGCGTGTGTGTGTGTGTGTGTTTGCCCGTGTGTGTGTGTGTTTGCCCGTGTGTGTGTGTGTGTGTGTGTGTGTGTGCGTCCGTGTGTGTGTGTGTGTGTTTGCGCTGAACATGACTCAGCAAGACTCATAACACAATAATACAGTAGAGACTATGACAACAGGTGTGACATTGTTGTCGAACAGCATTTTAAAGCAAACCAAAGCATTTTCTTTTCAATCTTTAAACAATATTTCGCCATCCCTTTTAAAATTTTGCATACTTTTTTTGGAAACTCTTTACTCTTAATCTCTCCCAAGCGAATTAAGTTAATGCTACAAAGCTGGCGTCCTAGCGTTTTTTTTTTCATAATTTGTGTCACACAAACATTTTAGTTAAAAATCGATCTTTGATGGGGAAAAAGCCCCTTCAAATTGGTTCATAAATTCATGAACGTGCAGTATAATTACAGGTGAAAGGTGTCTCTCAATTATGTGCAATGTTGTGTGTGATGTCTTTGTGTCTTCTTCCATATTTATGTATGTATATAGTTAAAACCTTAATTTGCTCGGGATCAATAAATTATACTCTACTCTACTCTACTCTACTCTTCTCTAAAAAGTGTGTGTGTGCAGACTGTAGCCTATACTGTGAGCTTGAGCATCTGTCATTAATGAAGGCAAGAGAGAAGAGCACACAGAATCATTAAACACCATCAAGCTAACTCTCTGACTCAGACTGCACATACTGAGAAAGAAAATACATGGAAAATAAATTATCTTTAAATGTCTTCATAATTCTGTTGTCTTCACATGTCTTCATGTTTCTGTATTTATTGATTCAGAGAGCCTGCCAAGGGCTGAAATGGGCCTGGACTACTAGTTTGCACAAAACTGTCAAATAAAACCCCTTTGACTTATATGTCATTGTGGAGACTTTCATGGCAATTTAATGTAAATTAAACATCTCAGAGTCAATTGAAGTTATTGGCGGGCAAATAGTTATAGTTACCCTGCCAACCAAGCAGAACATGGAGTACGTTACAATATGCGGCCCTGCCTCCTTCACTTGTGCTTGTTTTCTCGTACTAGGAAGTAATATGTCATGATGACATCACTGACAGCAGCATTATATTTCAATATCTTGCAAAAGCTCAATTGTAAACTTTTTTTCTCTTTTGCAATTGAGATGGTGAATGAAAAACAGTCCCTCAAAAGTTGTTGTGGCTAGGCTGACAGCTGGGAAACTTTATCGCTTTCCCCACGGAGGAGGGGCCAGGAGGCGGGGCGAGGAAACAAGCACAAGTGGAGGAGGCAAGGCCGCATATTGTAGCGCACTCATGGTCATGTCTGTCACGTGCCTCAACTCAGCCCCCTTCTGGGCAATTTATGCAAGTTTTGTATAAAAACACATCCTCCCATTGGTGTCTGATTATTGAAGGTCAGTATTTCCATGAAAAAGGGTTAGAAAACAAAAAATGATGTGGAGGTACTGCAATATGTATGAACCTTTTATTCATATTTCTTTTGTGTGTGTGTAACAGTAGCATGGGAAAAATGATTTTTAAATATCTTCATAATTCACACTTTCTATTCTCTATTTATTGATTCAGAGAGCTTGCCAAGGTTTGAAATGGGCCTGGACTACTAGTTTGCACAAAAAAAACGTTAACTTACATTTTGTGTAGACTTTCATGGTAATGAAATGTAATGAAATGTAAATTCGACATCTCAAATAGTCATTTGAAGGTAATGGCCGCCAAATAGTTATATTTTTACCTGCCAACCAAGCAGAACATGGTCATGTCTGTTACGTGCATCAACTCAGCCCCCTTGTGGGCAATTTATACAAGTTTTGTATGAAAACACTTCATTTTCTCCCATCGGTGTCTGATTGATTATTGAAGGTCAGTATTTCCATGAAAAGGGGTCATAATCATAAGTTATAGCCTACCTAAGCATGTACTCCCTACCAGCATCTTAACAAAAAGTGTATTGAAACTCCATAGTGTGTTTTGGTTTATTTATTTTAATGTGTATTAAGACCCATACATCTTTTCCCAGTAATTTAGCTAATCTTTGACCTAATCTGTTGACGAAGACGTGGCTTTTTTGGTAGGCCTATCTTTGATATTGTGTGTTCATATTTGCTGGCTGCTAACAAGTCTGAAGTTCTATCCCTGCCAGTGTAGGATCAGATGTAAAATCGTTTTGATGATTAAATGTAGCTGCTGGCCCAAACATGAGACATGCAAACACAGGTGAAGGATGATGCGAAAGACAGATAAATAATGAAATAATAATGCTCCTTCGAACATTTGCAGATGTTATAGCACTTAAGGGGTTTCCCCAGCCTCTAGCTTCTATTTGGACTATACATGGCATTTGTAAAGCAGAAGTTGTGTATTAGTGGTGTGGATCGGCACTGCCCTCACGATCCGATTCGATCACGATTCGGGAGGTAGTAGATCCGATTCGATTCGATTAGATCCAATCCGATTCGATTCAATTCTACAATGCATTGCAATGCATTACATTTCTACTGAACGCAAAGCAAATGTTCAGCCATGATGAGGAAATACAAGTAGTCAGATACTGAGCAACAATTTATTGGCTGTTTTCTGTATCAGTCTGTATCAGTCTTGCAATGTTTTGAAGTGTTTTTATTTAATTTAACATTCATTTGCTCCCGAAATATCCATGGAAGTAATTGAAACTTAAAAAAATTGCCGGATTGATTCTGGAACTTGCCGGATCTGGATCTGGATCGTCCATGCCCCGGATCGATTCGGATCGCCGAATCGATCATTGTTGACACCACTATTGTGTATGATTGTGTTGTGCATTTTGTTGTGTATTGTTGTGTTGTGTATAATTTTGTGTGTCATGTTGTGTATTACTGTGGTGTGTGTATAAATCCAAACCAATTGCATATCTTCTCCTTTTGCACAATATGTAGGCCTACAATACTGTTCAAAAGTTTGGGGCCACCTTCATTTTTTACAATTATCTTTTGCAATTCAAGTTGTAGACATCTATTGAATAGCTTGACATGGTGCAAAGGTAACTGAACAGATTGGGTACATTCATTTCAGAAAGCAATGCCACAATCATTTGACTTTAAAACAGAACTGAAATTGAAATGGAATTTTTAAAAAAGGGGAAAAAAAGTGTTGTGGGGGTTAAGTGTGGTGACCCAAAACATTTGACCAGTAGTGTACATTACACAATAATTATGTCAGTTTCACACTTTCTCTTCTATTTACTTCACTGCAATCCTGAAAGAAAGATTATGAATGGCAATGTGCTATATATGCAGTTTTATTTGAGTAAGTGTGATGAGTTGTATCGTTGGATCAGTCCACATCTTTACACCTCGGCAAAGAGTATCATTTTATGCATAGTGGACATATATATGTCAAAGCAACACAACATTTAACATAAGTGTAAATAATGTTTCCAACTTCAGTGGCCCATTGAGATACACCAGAGCGGAAGACGCTGAATGTGTCGTCCTCATATCAATGTGATTATCAGTGTGGTTATATTTATATGTTTGAAGGAGCAGATAATTTGGGGTGCTCTATGAGAGGGCATATTGTATCAAGTCTGTATGGCATACTTGCCACTGAAAAGACTTAACGGTAGTACTAGACTGCTCTTTATTAATAGATTACAACTTGGTCATTGCTGGTTAACATTGCTAGTTAAATTAACATTTGCCGGTTAACAGCACATTTATAACAGGGGCAGTGTTTTAAGAGTTTAAAGGGAGAAACTAGGAGAGGTCAGCCTAAAGAGTTGCATTTCATGTAGGAGGTCAATTACACTGGATGTCCAGCAGGTGGCGTATTAGTAGCTGTTTAAACCGTACTACAGGCTTGCAGAACTTTCTGTTGGCAATATAGGACTAACAATAAATAGACTTGAGTGAAATATAGAATAGCCTACAACGTGACATGTCCAGCACAATGTCAAGTGGCTGTCAACCCCAACCAATAAGGTGGCTATGGAAACATGGGCTATTGGGTTCCAAAAACATTTTCACATGCCTGGTAAACAATCTTGAGTTGCAATCAGCTCGGGGCTTGTTCTCCACCGGTCGATGACAGACGCTGAGAACATCTAAAAAACACACACTGTAATTTACCCAGCAGGAGTGTGTTTTTCCCCCCGGTTACTTTTGCTCTGTCTAGCCAGAGAGAGAGAGAGAGAGAGAGAGAGAGAGAGAGAGAGAGAGAGAGAGAGAGAGAGAGAGAGAGAGAGAGAGAGAGAGAGAGAGAGAGAGAGAGAGAGAGAGAGAGAGAGAGAGAGAGAACATTAACATGTGAAAGACATCAACACACCATTGTAGTTACAATACTCTACCACACTGGTAGCTAGCCTTAATGATACCTTAAGTCTTTTTTCATATGAAGAAATGGCTCTGTTTAGATATGGAGGATGGCTTGACCATGATGTTTTTGTGTTCCCATTATATGTATGCATGTAATTATGTTTCGATAAATGTGTGTTTGTGTTTGAAAATGTACAGTAGGCCTACAGGCACCGTGAAGCTCAATTTATCTGTGGAGGCATTGCACTAACTACCTAAAAATCCAAGTTGTGTTGAACTGACAATAGATCATTCAAACAGACAGCAAATCATGCACATTTACATTCGATTTTTTATATTTTAGTCCTATATATTTGAACTGACTCTCGCCAGCTGGTATGTTTCCCTTTCGTCTTCACATTACATTCTGGGTATCCCCCACAAACGATGCATTTTCGAATGATGTTCCTTATCAAAATTTCTTGCATGTGATTGGATAAACAGCATGTCCTCATCTTTACTGATGTGTCCCTTCACCCACTCACATTGAATGAGAGGAGGAAGAAGAGCCATAACGCCACCCCATCTATGAAAAATCCCATTCCATCCCGATTGGCCAATTTGTTCAAGAATGGTTCTGACTTTCACAGCCTCAGGTAGCTGTGTGAGAAAACTGGGACACCCTCACGTGTAGTTTGGCGAAATGCAGGCAGGTGGCTTTAGTCAGGTTACTTTATAATGAACATTAACTTGAATATCCTGCATATAAAACTTAAAAAGACTCATCAACAACCTATGGAAAAAGTCCAGTATTCCTGGTCAAGGTAGTTGCTGATGCCAATATTTGTGTTTGTTTGTTTTCTGAGCCAGTTTGCTAGGGACTTATTAGCCGACAACAAAACTCAAATGTCACATCTGGTGTAGCCTCTCCGATGAGACAGATGGATGTAGTCCCTGACTGAGTCATAGTCAGGGCTGGCGTGGGGGAGAAAAAGGGCACGGGCACTTTTGGCTTAAAGGGTCCCCTCATAATAAGTGGCGAATATTTTTTTTTTTTTTTTTTTACATTTCTGAAAAAAGGGGCCCACAAGGGCGTGGGGCCCACCGGGAAATGCCCGCTATGCCAGATGGCTAGTCCAGCCCTGGTCATAGTTGACAGAGCAGCATGTTCCATGGCTAAATGTCATGTCTCTCATTAATATCATATAGACGAGTGGTTCTCAAAATGGGGGCCAGAGACCCCTGGGGGCTCTTGCTGCATTGCCAGGGGGTTCATTGAAAAGGTTTAATGCAATAACTAGTACAAAATGAATGTTACAGCATTTAAGAAAAACTGTGGCTACATGTATAGATAGCTCTCACCTTTGCAATAAAATGGCTATTTAAGCCCTTTGCGCAGAGCCTATGTTAACCTTACCGTCACAAAAAAAACCCTGTTGCTGCTGCTGTAATCTGTTGCTTAAGGCTCTCTGTAATGTCATAGCAATATTGTTTTGATGATCGCTCGAAAAAAATCAAGAAAAAAAGAACAGTATCCAGTGTGCTGTGTTAATGAACTTTTCATATTGATCACTTTATTGATTACAGTACACCTGCACCTGGACAGCTGAAGGGTTGTGCATAAGGACTTTCATGCACTTGTTTTGATGTATTTGAGTATTTTTAGCAGTTTCACAGATTTTGCCAAAATTGATCCTCAACTTTGACCTATGACCCCTGGCAGGCCTTTCCTGTCCAGACTTAATGACCCCTAGCTGACCCCTTGGCATTCTTAGACAAACATAACACACACTGAAATGGTTAACAGGACACCACACTTTGTGACTGGCTTAAACTACAGGTGGGCTGAGCCTAAAATGCATAGCTTACTATTATTACTTCATAAAATGCCTATGTGCCTTCTGTTTGGTAGGTTGGGGCTGATTCACAAGTGGCTGGTGTATATGGCCGACACACTATGCACTTTCACAGTAGTTACGGAAATCTCTCTACTGTAGTGCAATTAGGGTGGCGAGCACTTAGTCCTGACAGACAGACCCCTTCGCTATCCAACCTCCCATCCTTGCACCATGCCCGTGGCCTCGTGCCTTGCCGACGCCCCTCCTCCGTGGAGAATACAATTAAGTTCCCTTACTGTCAATCTAGGCACAACAACTTTTTGGGGACTTTTCTCCGTTTACCATCCCGCTAGAATATGAGAAGATGACCTTTGAAACGTGCTTTTCTGAGATATTGAATAACACATTAAAGACGTGCTGCCTCGCATATCGAGGCAACAAGCATAAGGCAAGGACGGGAGGCAAGACAATCAGTTGGACACATGGACGTTGTTAACAGGTCATAAAAATGTACAGACGATCACTCTAGGTGTAATGTTACATGTCAAACACAAAACAAAGGTTGCATTTCACTCAAACTGGTGAATGAAATGTCTGTGCATGAGGTCCTAAACATGGATATTTTTTATCCTTTACATACTATAATATATGTTTAGGGCTTTTTATTTGTGACAAGACCCAGGCTGGAATCGAACCTGGGATGCCAGCACAGTAGGGCAGTACCCCACCACTTGACCCAAGGCAGGGCCAAAGCAGAAATTTTTAAAACCATAGATTTAAGATGAGATTTCTACTCAGTACTTACAACTCAGTATTTACAAAACTATCCATATATGTGTACACAGGGGGAGGGTGATATTCCAAGGTGATTCCACGGTGAAGCGATAGACATGGTAAACCTGCTAATAGGTAGACCACATGCATCATTTAGTTACGAAAATGAGGACTTTAGGCACTTCTATTAGATGATTTGCCACTACTTAACCTGGATCACTACTTTGCCAGGTTCTTGGCATACATACTCCCCAGGTCTGGCATACATACTCCCCAGGTCTTTAAATACAGTCACATGTCTTTAGGGCATTCAATCTCCCCAGATTCCTCAGGTGAAGCAAGGGCAGGATGGTAATTCCAATCACAGAGCAAACAATAGATGGGATCAAAACGTGGCAGAATAATTCTTGCAGATCAAGTGGGATTACATCTTGAAGCAACATTAGAAGCAACAATGGGAGATATGACACCAGAGTCATAATGAAGCTGTTGATGATGGTCTGCAGAGCCTTCTGCTTCTGGGGATGGACGTCGTTCCTTCCGGAAGGATCCGGCTTTCTCAGAGTGCGGAGGGTGACAATGTCACAAAATGTGATGATGGAAATTGCCAGGACACTGGGGATGGTCCAGACAAATAGGGGTATCGAGACAAAAGAATACAGCAGGCCAAACACCAGTGTGAAAACCCAGACTAGAGCACAGATGACTTGTCTGTATCTGGACTGCCTTATCTTCATGTACCTAATAGGGTGAGCCACAGCCATGTAGCAGTCTACACAGCTACTGGCCATTAAGAGAGGACGTGCATGGAAACTGAGGCCTTGGCAAACATAGGAAAACCGCCAAAACTGGAAGTCACGCCAGACAAAGAAATTGAGTGTGCCTGCAAGGTTCACAATGTTATAGATCAGGTCCACGAGGCTGAGGTTGAGCATGTAGACGTTGTTGGACGATGAGCCACTGGTAGTAGTGCGCTGTCTCTGAACAAGCACCCACAAGAGCCACACACTGGCAGCCAAACACACACATGCACAGGGGACGCTGAAGACAGCCAGAACCAGAGGACCCACGAACAGCTTGACACAGAAGTAGTCAAATCCTGCAGTTCTGTTCATGATGGCGGTACCATTACCAAAGAAATCACTGGCTGTCATGGCTTGTGAATTGTTCTGGTTAAAAAAAAGGACGTGGTCAAGATAGATTTTGTTCTTAAATATCATGCGCAAAATAATGATAAACATAACCTAAACATTACACAACGTAAAAAACTAAAACAAATAAATGAAGTATATTCAAATATATCCAATGCTTACCATGCTTGTGACTTGTGTATTTCTTTCGCTGAAAATCTCAAGTTCGCGGGTTTGCTGAATTTCTATGTAGCCTACTGAATCACTGACCAGACTGGTAATGTTGCTTTGCCAAATGTCATAAAATCCATCTGCCTCATTTGATTATGGGAGCTACATTAACGAGGACATCATGCAAAACAATCAGTAATTTCCATGGCCGGAAAGCATCAACTTGGACAGGCATCAAGTGAACTGACTGATGGGTGGTTTGATTTCGGCCAATACTTCTGTAACAAGACAGGACAAATGTGTCTATGCCAGTGTTTTTCAAAGTGGGGGCCAGGGAGAAAAAGGGAAGAAAAGGTTAATTTAGAACAAAAAGATAATTAAGTAATTAATGTACATCAAAATAAACATAAATAAGCTGAAGAATATTCTGATGAATTAAAGCGATGGTTCGGAGTAGAATCACCCTAATGCCATTTGAACCGTGACACCCATCCACCTTTACACCCGAAGTGTTTTCTGCTACAGGCTTACATCAACAGAGTTGCCGTGTTATTCGATGTTTATTCCGGATAGCTTGACTCAAGCGCATATGGATCCTGGGCACCGTCTCCAAACTTTCCCCACAAAAATAACATGTCATGACACCAAACTTCTACAGTATAACAAATGTGGTTTGAAAAACCCTGGCATAGACACATTTGTCCTGTCTTGTTACAGAAGTATTGGCCAAAATCAAACCACCCATCAGTCGATTCCCTTGATGCCTGTCCAAGTTGATGCTTTCCGGCCACAGAAATGACCGGTTGTTTTGCATAATGCCCTCGTTAATGGAGCTTCCATAATCAAACGAGGTAGATGGATTTTATGACATTTGGCAAAGCAACATTACCAGTCTGGTCAGTGATTCAGTAGGCTACATAGAAATTCAGCAAACCCACGAACCTGAGATTTTCAGCGAAAGAAATACACAAGTCACAAGCATGGTAAGCATTGGATATATTTGAATGGAAATGGAAATGACTGATTGTTTTGCATAATATCCTCGTTAATGTAGCTCCCATAATCAAACGAGGTAGATGGACTCATAAGTGCCTATTGCTACTGTTACTTTATGACATTTGGCAAAGCAACATTACCAGTCTGGTCAGTGATTCAGTAGGCTATATAGAGATTTTCAGCGAAAGAAATACGCTAGTCACAAGCATGATAAGCATTGCATATATTTGAATATACTTTCTTTTTTAAACCTCATTCATTTGTTTTAGTTTTTGACGTTGTTTAGTGTTTAGGTTATGTTTATCATTATTTTGCACATGATATTTAAAACCAAAATCTAACTTGACTGCATTCTTTTTAACCAGAACAATTCACAATCCATGACGGCTAGTGATTTCTTTGGTAATGGTACCGCCATCATGAACAGAACTGCAGGACTTGACTACTTCTGTGTCAAGCTGTTCGTGGGTCCTCTGGTTCTGGCTGTCTTCAGCGTCCCTTGTGCATGTGTGTGTTTGGCTGCCAGTGTGTGGCTCTTGTGGGTGCTCGTTCAGAGACAGCGTTCTACTACCAGTGGTGCATCGTACAACAACGTCTACATGCTCAACCTCAGCCTTCTGGACTTTACCTACAACATTGTGAACCTTGCAGGCATACTCAATTTCTTTGTCTGGCGTGATTTACACTTTTGGCAGTTACACTATTTTTTCCAAGGCCTCAATTTCCATGTACGTCCTCTCTTAATGGCCAGTAGCTGTGTGGACTGCTACATTGCTGTGGTTCACCCTATTATGTACATGAAGACAAGCCAGTACAGATACAGAGAAGTCATCTGTGGTCTAATATATGTTCTGACACTGGTGTTTGGCCTGCTGTATCATTTTGTTATAACCTCGCTGCACCACTTTGTCTGGACCATCCCCAGTGTCCTGGCAATTTCCATCATCACATTTTGTGACATTGTCACCCTCCGCACTCTGAGCAAGCCAGATCCTTCCGGAAGGAACGACGTCCATCCCCAGAAGCAGAAGGCTCTGCAGACCATCATCAACAGCTTCATTATGACTCTGGTGTCCTATCTCCCCCTGTTGCTTCTGACATTGCTTGAAGATGTAATCCCACTTGATAGGCAAGAATTGTTCTGCCACGTTTGGATCCCAGCTACTATTTCCACTGTGATTGGAATTGCCATCCTGCCCTTGCTTCACCTGAGGAATCTGGGAAGATTGAATGCCCTAAAGACATGTGACTGTATTTGAAGACCTGGGGAGTATGCCAAGTCCCTCACTCAATTCGTATAATGTAATGGGAACCCAATTCTGTGGCCCCTCTCTCCCTGGACTCGGGACAACTGACCCCATTGTCGCTCCTTGTCGGCTCACCTGAGGGCAGTCCGGGGTGGGTTCTTATGGTGGACATGATTGGGCCAGGCCAGGCAGTTGAGAGTTTGTCATCTGCCTGCCTGACTGACGTGGCCGTCTGGTGAGGGGAGGGTAGGTGCTGTGTAGCCAAATCAGGTTAGACAGGATAGAAAATTGAATCTAAGCATCCTGTTGGGTTGCATAAGCACCACCACTCCTCTCCACCAGGGATGGACTGGCTTTAAAAAATACCTGCTTCCCCACGCTACACTACAATATGATAGTCCAGTCCACTGTCTATGTATTAAAGATACACCAATGGGCCAAATATAAATATAAATATACATTAATTTATATATATATTCCAATTATTTTTATTGAGTTTCACATATACACCGCATTCCACATTATTACGCAAATGACATTTTTCGCTGTTTCCCCAAATAATCAATACAAATGACAGTCGTCATAATTTTCAAGTCATCAGCCATAAGAGTACAATTAAAGCGTTTTTGAATGAACCTCCCAATGATAACGGTATTTTTTAAAATATTAAAAAACTTAAAATGCCCAAAATGCTCTGTTCCAAATTATTACGCAAAACAGTTTTGTAGTGTTGTTATCCAAGTGTCTTTCTTCTTTTCCCATTTACATCAAAACAGTGGGCATTTGGTACCATCTAAATTACATTTCAATGTTCAAAACTTGGTTATAAGCTGTAACTGGAATGCTGCATTTAACATTGAAGTCAATGGCAGGGCATTGCATGGGAATTATGGAAGCCCAGATATCCTTGATGCTTTGCTCTCAGCTGTTTTTGTTTGTTTGGTCTGGTAACCCACACTTCACTCTTCAATATACCCGTAGATTTCCCTGCCACGTTTAGGTGCTTTGAAGGTGATGACGTTCTAACTCACCAGACATAACATCCCATTCGTTTTCAATGGGGTTTTATGTCTGGTGAGTTAGAATGTCGATACCACCAAAGCACCTACAGGTGGCATAGAAATCTACGGGTATATTGAAGAGTGAAGTGTGGGTCACCAGACCAAACAAGCAAAAACAGTTGAGAGCAAAGCATCAAGGATATCTGGGCTTCCATAACTCCCATGCAATGCCCTGCCATTGACTTCAATGTTAAACGCAGCATTCCAGTTACTAAGACAAAGAGCTTATCACCAAGTATTGAACATTGAAATGTAATTTAGAAGGTAACAAATTCCAACTGTTTTGATGTAAATTGGAAA
The DNA here is from genome assembly GCF_034702125.1 of Engraulis encrasicolus. NCBI lineage: Eukaryota > Metazoa > Chordata > Actinopteri > Clupeiformes > Engraulidae > Engraulis > Engraulis encrasicolus. The sequence continues at coordinate 28,498,627 of NC_085873.1, forward strand.
TTTGGATTACAACACTACAAAACTATTTTGCTTAATAATGTGGAACAGAGCATTTTAAGTTTTTTATTATTTAAAAAAAATACAGATATCATTGGAAGGTTCATTCAAAAACGTATTAATTGTACTCTTATGACTGATGACTTGAAAATTATGATGACTGTCATTTGTATTGATTATTTGGGGAAACCGCGAAAAATGTCATTTGCGTAATAATGTGGAATACGGTGTAAAATCATGCATCAAAAAACATTACCTCTTTGGCGGAGGTAATAAGATCACGAATGAAGTACAGAAATATGGAATTCGTCTAACAATTAACCATCCGAGTTGATCCACGAATGTGGAATAACATAACATTTTCAAACCTCTCACTCACATACACACACACACACACACACACATACAAGCACCCACGCACTCGCACATCATGTTATCCTTAAGGCCACCTATCAATTATTGTCTAATAATTATTGGATTAATCGATAATTTGCATCCCTAGTTTGGACTCGGCCCACTGGGAAAATGCCCTATATGCCAGATGACCAGTCCAGCCCTGACCACCACCAACATCACCACCGCCCACCGCCCACACCCCACCCTTGGCAAACCATGACTGAAAGCATAACCTCCTTGGCCGAGGTAATAAGAAAAATCCTGAAAAAAACACAAGACTGTGGAAACATAGAGCTGTGGGAATAATAGAGAGAACACTTCCGTGAGTCCATCACGGAAAACAATTTGGTGTCCAGGCCAGGGGCACTATATTTTAACGTTTCGTGTCCCAAAGCTCTGTGTCCATTCCACTGAATTCTGTGAGAACATGTTGCAGCGATATAACAATTGTGGTGACATTTGGCCCTGCCGTGGCCATCCGGTCACCCATAATGTTGTGTGCATTGCAAAATTTTGAGCAAAACTATACTCTTGCCCTGCTAATTGAATCTTCACACTTCACCTTACTGGTGCAATGTGCAATTAATGAAGATTGGCCAACAGGCTGGACCACTTGAGCCATGAAACTTCCCACTCTAAAATGACAGGTGTTACCATTATTTTGTACAACCCCTGTGTGTATGCTGATGTAATTTAGGAATGTGAATTTGTGCAGTGTGTGTTACTACTTTCCTTTGGGATCATTAAAGGGACACTGTGTGAGATTTTTAGTTGTTTATTTCCAGAATTCATGCTGCCCATTCACTAATGTTACCTTTTTCATGAATACTTAGTAGTATTCATTATGACTGGAAAAATTACACTTTTCATACATGAAAAGGGGGATCTTCTCCATCGTCCGCCATTTCAAAATTTCAAAAAATAGCCATTTTTAGCTGCAAAAATGACTGTACTTGGACCATACTAGAAAATATTTGTTTATTTGTTTAAACTTTCATGTAAAGATCAAATTTGGCAATAGGCAGCCCAGTTTCAATGAGCAGCATAGTTGCAGTACCTTTTTTGACCATTTCCTGCACAGTGTCCCTTTAAAGTACATGTATTAGATGGGAAGACAGACTGCATTCTCCAATACAACATTCCTGACTGGCTGGACTGTCTTTCAGTGTTGCCAGATCGGGCTGTTTACCGCCCAATTGGGCTGCTTAGGATGGCCGTGTGCGGGAAAAAATGGCATTTAGCAGAAAAACCCGCCCAATTTTTGCCATAGAAATCAATAGAGTTGGGCGGGATCTTGTGCTTCTAGGCGGGTTTTGAGCATTTTTTGGACTGGAAATCATCAGCCTCATCTGGCAACCCTGCTGGCTTTCTGAGTCATCGCTGACGCAGCTACAGCTAGCAGGATGTTCCCAGGCAGGCCAATGTCTCGCATCCCATTAATTCCCCAAATTGAAAGGCAGAATGCCCTCGTCAGAGCCAGCTGATTGCATTACGAGCCGAGCCGAGCCGAGCTGAGATCAGAAGAGAGGAGAGGGGGGCCAAGGGTGCGGTGTTGGGTGGGGGCGGTGGTGATGTTGGTGGTCAGGGCTGGACTGGTCATCTGGCATATAGGGCATTTTGCCGGTGGGCCGACAGTCCAAACTAGGGATGCAAATTATCGATTAATTCAATAATTATTGAACAATAATTGATAGGTGGCCTTTATAATGATAACATGATAAAATAATACATTTAAATTAATTTGTATTTATATTAGGCCCATTGGTGTATCTATAATACATAGACAGTGGGCTGAACTATCATATTGTAGTGTAGCGTGTGGAAGCAGGTATTTTTTAAAGCCAGTCCATCCCTGGTGGAGAGGAGTGGTGGTGCTTATGCAACCCAACAGGATGCTTAGATTCAATTTTCTATCCTGTCTAACCTGATTTGGCTACACAGCACCTACCCTCCCCTCACCAGACGGCCACGTCAGTCAGGCAGGCAGATGACACACTTTCAACTGCCTGGCCTGGCCCAATCATGTCCACCATAAGAACCCACCCCAGGGGGCGCTGTGGCGCAGCACGCTAAGCCCCCCACATTTGGACTTGCATGCCAATGCCCGGTTCGAGGCCGGCTGGGGTCATTTCCCCGCCCCACCCCACTCCGTCTCTTTGTCCCACTCGCTTCCTGTCACCATCTCAGACTGTCCTATCAAAAATAAAGGCATAAAAAGCCCCTAAAAATATATTTAAAAAAAAAAGAACCCACCCCGGACTGCCCTCAGGTGAGTCGACAAGGAGCGACAATGGGGTCAGTTGTCCCGTGCCCAGGGAGAGAGGGGTCCCAGAATTAGGTTCTCATTACATTGTATGTATTGGATGGGGTGCCCTTTCAGCTGTCAGTGGCCCTACATCCTTCCACCCAACAACCGAGTCAGTCAGTCAGTCAGATTCCACTTCCTCTGAACTGCCCAGTCTGACATAGGCAGCTCTGCAGATAGCTTTGGCCTGGCCAAGGATACATAAGGTTATCCGAAAGCGCCTCCCGACCCAATACACATAATGTAATGACAAACCAATTCTCAGCCCTCCTCATCTCCTTGGAGCAAGGACAACTGACCCCTTTGTCCCGCCCTGTTGTCAGGCCAGGGCATAGGAACCCACCCTGGGGTGCCCTTCATTGGACCACCCAGGAATCGTCTTGCACAGCTCGAGTTGGACTGCCCTGGACCATCAACGGTTGGGCTGGCCGTCTAGACACTGTCAACCCCATAAGGAAGGTAGCTACACGACGCAATGCAATGCAACAGAGAATGTAGACAATGGTGTCCTTTATGCTCGATGAAAAATGCCCAAGGTTCACTCATAGGCTGGGTATGAGGGAGTCGTTTATTCCACAAAGGTCACGTCATGTGCAAGCTTGGCACCAGACTGGCAATGAAGAAAATGCATGGGTGTTGGCAGATCAATTACATTATGTGTCTGAAAATAAATACGTAGGTCACAGAAAAAGTCTCGCCTTCAGTTTCGCATTATTGGTAAGATGACACAACATGTTTTGTCCTTTTGCCTTTGTTGTAACCTGTAGGTTATTATAGGTTACACCATTATAACATGACAGAAAACCCTTCCAAACATTCACAAATTATTTCTAGCATAAGTAAGGTTGTCAATCCCATCTGCATTAAAAAGGCTAATGTTGCCCCTGCCGTGGCCAACCGGTAGGGCACTCGCCTGCCATGCGGCTGACCTGGGTTCGATTCCTGTCCCGGGTCCTTTGCCCACCCCTCCCCGTCTTTCTCAGGGGAAAAAAAGACAAAAAAAAAGAATAAAATAAATAAATAAAAAGACTACTGTTTACCCCAATCATTTTCAGTGGTTTAGTAACATAACAAGGTGATAGCCACTTCTGAATGCATCTAACATCCAACATCAGCAAAGGCCTTAAAGGAGCTTTCTTTAGGCCCTGCCGTGTCTCAAATAGTAGGGCACTGGACTACTACACTGGCATCCTGGGTTTGATTCCAGCTTGGGTCCTTTACCCGTCCTTCTTTGTTTCTTGCTTCCTGTGTTTCTTGACTGTCCTATTTTTTTTTAAATGAAGGCACAAAAAGGCCAAAAACATCTTTAAAAAAAACCTTCTCTTTAAAGTTGACAACAGAGACCAATGTCAGCACCGTAACTGTCTCAGGTCACCAAGGGAGGGGGCCATCTGGGCATGTCTTTATACAGGGAGCAAGGACATGCCTGTAACCAGACATTTTCAAATACAGAGGTCAAATACTGCATACTGTGCATTAAGAATGCTCCAAACACTTCAGTCAAACTCTTAAGTTTGTTTTCATTAATCACTGCCTTGAGGATAAATGGGGGTGGACGTATATAGACTGCATTTATTATTGTTGATCACATATCGGTTTTCATCAATAGATACATTTTACATTACTGAAAAAAAATACAGAGGACATGACCTCTGTGTCCTCAATGGTAGTTACGGCCATGAGCAAGGGTAAGAGGAGTGCCGAGAGCGAGGGCACGTGGCAAAGCTACAGCCTGGCCTTCCCTCCCTCAGCGCTCCATCCTTGGCCCTCCGCAGGAAGGATGTGAGGTCACAGCTCGGGGTCTGCCTCGGCATATGACCCCTCCAGCCAGAGCTATGCACGTGTGTGTGTGTGTGTGTGTGTGCGTGCGTGCGTACGTGCGTGCGTGCGTGCGTGAGTGTGTGCGCTTTAGAGTGAGACTGAAGTCAGTGTGTGTGAGGAGGAGTGTATGGGCCTGCTCCCTCTCCTCTCTCTCGTTGGACACCCCCTCCCCGCCCGGCGGCCCCCTCCTCAGGACAACACCACAGCCGCAGACACCCTGGTCTCCACGCACACACTCGTACCCCAGGTCTTCTGAATGTCCCATCCAGATACCACCTGGTTACACATACATACGCATGCACGCACGCACGCACACACACACACACACACACACACACATCTATACATACACACACACTCCCTGGTCTCCACGTGCACACTCTCGTACCCTCCGCAGGAAGGACGTGAGGTCACAGCTCCGGGTCTGCTTCTGCATATGACCCCTCCACCCCGAGCGGTGACCTATCACGACTCACGATCCATAAAGTAATCAGCCATCCGTGAACGAGCAAGCGTGCATGCGGCGAGTCCTTTACTTCCTGGAAAGGCATCCGTGGAAAACGGCCGTTATGGGGAGTATTTTTGTCATGTGGCCTCCACCAGGCCGTCAGCGTCACTACACCAGTAAGACTATTCATTTAGACGCTGTTTGAGTATATTGATAACATTTTTTTTTTAAATGCATCAATTTTGGCCTCTTGTCAACAGTCAACAAAGTTTTAAAATGTCCTTTCAAAAATCTGTTTCTAAAACTTTTTTTGGGGGGGGGGCCCTTAAATGCACCTGTCACCATGGTGTTTTTATTCTCCAATTCAGTTGACAGGGGGGTTCCTGACAAAAGAAGGGGACAAAGTGGTCCTTAGTCAGACAAAGTTTGAGAAACACTGTACGAGATATCTTCTCCTGTTGTTACAGCTACAGGTGTAGCGTGTCTATGGGCGTTTGTTATCTCCCCCTAAAGAACACCAGTGACTGATGCAAAAAAACAGAGTTCCTTGCAAGACGTTTCATTGTCCAACCGAGTGGTCCTCAAAAGGTGCCAAATCCATACAGCTCTTTTAACACTTTGTTACACAGCCACAGTTTTGGCAGGGGTAAATGAGTTCACTTGGTTACCCGCCCCAACCCTCACCACCAGGGTTGCTGAAAGCTTTGGCTGGGCCCGGGAAAAAGTCATCTGAAAGGGCCCCCAGCCAATACTTACCATGTGATGAGGACCCAATTTTCGGCCCCCTTTCTACCTCGCTCCAGGATAGGACCCCCCCATCCCAGTCGGCTTGCCAGTCCACTACCACCCAATCACCCATTGTTTTTAAAGTTAAAGGAGCCTGGCAAACGCTCATTTGCTTTTTTGTAGCTACACGGTGGTTGATCTGTGTCCAGGAAAGAGTACTGTGGGAAAGGGCTGAGGACTACAGCCCAACTAAAAAACAGGTGAAGAAACAATTAAAACACATGATGAATGAAACCTTTTATATTAACAGGAAATATATTTCTAGGCAGCACTACACTGTCCGTGTTGAACTGAGAATGCTCATTTTTTCAAACATTTCTTTATTAAAGTGTTGTTATTTAAACAGACACACAATATGAGATGCCTCTTAACCCTTTTCTGATTTCTCATTCTCTCTGCTTTTTTTCTCCAGTCTCTCTCTCTCTCTCTCTCTCTCTCTCTCTCTCTCTCTCTCTCTCTCTCTCTCTCTCTCTGTGTGTGTGAAAGAAGAGACACAGAAAAACAGAAATGTGTGTGTGTGTGTGTGTGTGTGTGTGTGTGTGTGTGTGTGTGTGTGTGTGTGTGTGTGTGTGTGTGTGTGTGTGTGTGTGTGTGTGTGTGTGTGTGGCAAAGAAATAGAGCAAGAGAGGCAGAGAAAAATAATTAGAGTTACAGAGAGAGAAAAGGAAATAGGAGCCAGAGATGAAAGAAAAAAAGAGAGAAAATCTCTGTGAGAGGGGAAGCGAGCAGTGTCGTGGCACAGATCATATCGTGTCTTTATTACCCAAAGACAATGCTCCCAAGCAGCTGCTCCATCACATCACTTATCTAATACCCGTTAAGCCACAGCAGGGCATGTTGTTATCTAATGCCCTGTACGCAGGGAAGATGACAGCTTTGGATGGGCCCGGGACAAAATCATCCTAAAGGCCCCCGCACTCAATACATGCAATGTAATGAGGATCCAATTTTGGGTGCTCCTTGCACACTGGGCCCGGGACAACTGACCCCTTTGTCCCCCCCCCCCTCCACTGTTGGCTTCTCTGCCTAATATAAGCCACGGTAGAGCTGTGAAATCGCAGTGGCGGAACAATTGCACACAGGGCCCCAGGGCAAAACACGTAAAGGGCCCCCCATATGGCCTGCCATGGTCAGAATAGGGCCCCTACCAACAATACAAGAGTGCCTTGGGCCCAGGGGCAAATGCCCTGCTCGCCCTCCCTATAGCTCCGCCCCTGGCTGTCTAATTTATAATTCATGGTGCTTTATGTGGACAGGAAACAGCACTTGTGTGCACACATGCGGGCCACCCCACACACATAAACAAAGCTAGAGAGGCTCGTGCATGCAACACAAGTACTGTACAGCACAATGTTATGCATGCATATGCACACACGCGGTGCACACACACACACAGATGGTACACACACACACACAAACGGTACACACACGGTACAAACACACACACACACAAACACACACAAACAAACACACACACACACACACACACACACACACACACACACACACACACACACACACACACTCTCTCTCTCTCTAAAACTATATATATCTCCTGAGATATGATGTCAGTTTTACTTTAGGACACTTCACTTAACTCGGTGAACTCAGTGAACTCTAGTTTGCTTCCTCGCTGAGCATACTGTGGTGGTTTGGAGCTCCCTTGTGCGAGCACAGCAAACATTCAAGAATAAGTAGTGAGGGGAGTGGGGGTGGGGTGTGGGGGGTGCTGTGGCGCAGGGCTTGCATTTGGGCTTGCATGCCCACCCACGGGGACACCGGTTCGAGTCCGGTCATTTCCCGATCCTTCCCTGTCTCTCTGTCCCATTCGCTTCCTGTCACCATCTTCGACTGTCTTGTCAAAATAAAGGCATAAATGCCCCTAAAAATATACATATATATAAAAGAAAAGAATAATCATTAAAGGATTAAACAGTCAGGTTACCTTAGATGTCCATCAATTATGTCAATTAATTTCACTGAATTATGGATCAGTTAATTGCAATAAGCCCTTAAGGCAATTTCAAGTCAAGTGGTAAAATTATAAAGGAAACTTGACAGGGCTCCTAAGAGCAACACATGCTCATATTTACTGTCCAGAGCCTGTGGTTATTTCACATGTTTGAAGGTGTTAATTAACTTTTAATTTGGATGGTGTGGAGCTCTTAGCCATCAATTTTGAGAGCAAATTCAACATTTACACTGCTGTGTGCAGCAATATCTCCTGTGCTCTTCTCTTATGTATTTTGCGGTAAATGCTGTGCAGAGAGTTATTTTGTAACACTTTATTTTAGGGATACATCTATTAGCACTAATACATGCTAAATTAATGCCTTATTTTGCTTAGTACATGCCTTACAAGTTACTTACACAAGCATTAATATTATATGTATTAGTGCTAATAGATGTATCCCTAAAATAAAGTGTTACCGTTATTTCACATTTATTGTGGTTTGATACGAACCCTTGAAAGACTTGTTGTAGCCTCTGTGGAAGGCAGTTAAAGTCAGACGACTCATTTTGCTGTGTGCATTCACATTAGTCTCCACCCTTGATTATCATGGTAAATGATGAACAGGGACAGGGCTGGCCTGGGAGTGAAAAGTGGCCCAGGCATTTTTGGCATAGACCGGCCATCTTCATATGATATCTTCACTGAGTGAATCCACTGTCTAATGTGTGGGCCAACCCCAAGGAAAACAACCACAACAACAACAGCAACGGCATTTGGGGACTGTCGGCCCACTGGGAAAATGCCCTGTATTCCAGATTACCAGT